>NC_138369.1:159676998-159696861 GCF_054177405.1 Leptonychotes weddellii | reverse complement strand
GTTTGTCTCCCCCTCCGATTTCCCCCTCTTCATTTTTCCCTTCCTACTATCTTCTTCTTTTTTTTTTAACATATAATGTATTATTTGTTTGAGAGGTACAGGTCTGTGATTCAACAGTCTTACACAATTCACAGCGCTCACCATAGGGGAAGTACCCTTCACTCTTTTGAGAGGCAGAATATTTCACTGTGTGTCAGAATTTCCCGGGTCTCCACAGTAAATGGAAATTGTCATTCAATTAATAAAAAGTGTAAAGACGCGTAAAATTGTAAAAGTTACCACATAATGCGTGATTCTCCTGATTTATTTTAGTGTTCTCTTGCAGAATTTAGAATGACGAGCGCCTTATTTTCCTCATGTCACTTTTGGAGTCTTTTGTTGGTATTTTATTCTCTGTAACATTTTTTCCGGGTTATTCATTCTCATCAGTTAAAGTTGGATAGAAAATGCATTCTTCCTCTAACTTCTGGTGATGTAGTTCTCTGCTTATGCAGCACTGTCACTTTTCTTTTTGGTATTTGTAAGAATGAAAGCAGTTTTGTAAATGTATCTTAAAGGGGAGCAGAATATGCCACCCCAAAATATTCCATAGTAGCATGTGGGTTATTTTGAACTGATGGCAATCAAATCCCAGACAACTCAGGAAAAACTTTTACCTCTTCCTTAACTATCTAAAAGAATTTATATAGGGGACCTATACCAGAAAAAGAGCTATGATTATTGGAGATAACTTTTTTATCTGGAAGACTTATCTGCATGGCAGGGCAGACTTTTAGTTACCAAATATTGCTCTCCTCCCCTCTGAAGCAGCAGGCCCATACCCCATTCCTTAGCTGATGGCATATAAGCTTTAATTGCGTGACTTGCCCTCGGGCTTCATATATTTATGGGACTCCCATATATACAAAATTTGTTTAACTCCAATTAATCTGTTTTAAGTCAATTTAATTATAAGACCAGACAAAGAACCTAGAAGGGAAAATTTTTCTACCCCAACAATCTCTTGAATTAAGGGTTCCTTCCTGAAAGTGGGAAATTTAGTTTTATAATTCTTAGACTTTTCTGAAGGCTTAGGCCAGTATAGTTGGGGAGCAGTAGGGTAGCTACCAAAATAGCTCTTTAAATTTCATTTTATTGCATAACCTTACATAGGAAATGCATAGAGGTAAACATATGTAGATATGAATGCATCCATTCTAAAGAAGTTGAGTTTATTTCAAATTCTGTTTGTCATTAACTTCTATAGTAAAATTGAAGATGTTTCAGCCAGCTGGTTTGCACTGAAAAGGAATTGTTATGATGATATCCTGAATAACGTGTATTAAGAGGTATTGCAGTTTTATACTAACAAAGAGTTTCAGATCCAATTTAGCAGCTTAAGTTTTAATTCACAACATTTTTAGTAGTTGCTCAATTCTAGTTTATCCCTGTGTCCTATTGGCCATCCCAGTTTCCCTCAAAACTGTGGCGTTTTCTCAGGTTTGAGGAACTCTTGATTCTTCCGTGAATTATCATAAATGCTGATACCCTCATTTTCTTTCTGCTTGGGTGTTCTTAGAACTTGAAGACAAACCAACATCCACATTTATCATTAAATTTTCTACTGTAATTTGGTCTAAAAGTTTATTCCCCCAGAAAATAATTCTGTTTTAATAAAAAGGAAAAGATATAACCTTCAAAAATATTCAATTATTTAAGTTATGTAGGGTCACAAATTGGTATTATATTTAAAAAGCAGTTTTTAAAAATTCCATTTAATTGAATATTTCAGAGGCATGGAAACTTCATAAACTCTCTTGCAGCTAGGTTCCTGGTATGGTTCATTTTCTACCAATTAGTTGATTGACATGTTGGCTGGAAGATCTGGATATCACACAAATAAGAACCCATGCCTTTCAGAATGAATTCTTTATTCTAAAATCTTAGAGCATCTATAGTATTTTAATATTCAGTAAAAATTAAAGTAGGATGATACATATCTAGAGACTGAGACTATTTTATTTTTTTTTAAGATTTTATTTATTTGAGACACACACACACACACAGAGTCCACAAGCTGAGGGGAGGGACAGAGGGAGAGGGACAAGCAGACTCCCAGCTGAGCAGGGATCCTGATGTGGGACTCAATCCCAGGACCTGGAGATCATGACCTCAGCCAAAGACCCTTAACGGACTCACCCAGGCACCCCGAGACTGAGAAATTTATTCTAATTCCAAAAGCAACATGTTTCAAAGATAGCGATAGTTATTGGAATCAAATAAAGTATATAAATTTTAGCATTTCACATATTCGTTTCAATCTTATGTTCACATTACAGTTTAGTGGTAATTACATTCTAATAGTTGCATATGAGAGCATTTTCTATTGACTTTCAGTTAATTTCAAACTATTCAAATTAAAAAGATTCAGCTTTTATTAATATGAAAACAACTTTTATTAATGCACTTAACTTTGGCACAACATGCTCAATGCACAGATATTGATTTAAAAATATTTTGCAGTTTACTTGAATTTTATTGATATTTTTGATTCTAATATATCATAAAGATAAAGAAGTTTCAATAATAACAGCACTAATTCAGATATTTAGCAGAAATTTCTCTGTATGTATTTGCAAAATTTTCAAATTAAAAAGATGCCTTTTCATCTAGAACTAATGATGTAATGTATGGGGATTAACATAAGAATAAAAAAAAATGTCAAAAAAAAAAAAAAGATGCCTTGATCTGCATTTTACAATGGAGAAAAACTCATGATGAATAATATTTGTTCACTTATAATACTTAACTGAAAATAATTAGAATTGATTATAAAATTGTAACTTACAAGATACTCCACTGGTTCCAAGCAGTAAATGCCTAAGCAGAAATACACATGGAATCATTTCAGACATTCTCTCAGACACTGCAGCAAAAGCTAAATGTGAACCTATATTGTTTTCAAGTCAATGCTTAATGACATGATTGTGTTGATTAATTATATACATTATTAAACATACTGACTCTTTACCATATATTTTTATAGACATTTTTTAAAACATGGAATATAAGAGTATTGCTACAACATGCCTTCATTCATTTACTCAACAACATACTTGTGTATTTGTAATTATTCAAATTTTCTGTTATATTATTATGGATATAAATATTTAGAATAAACACACATACATAGTAGTTGCTCTATAGGTTATCACACAAGGGGGAAGATACAAGTAAATAGACAAAAATAACATACTTATAGTAAGAGTTATAATAGAGCAAAATTTGACTCAAATTTATCTAAAAATGCAACCTTAAAGCCCCTCCCAATCAACACAGTGTAATTTTACTTAGGGTTTGTATTTATGTTTAAAAAAAAACATGGGTAGCTGGGTGCTCCATCGATTGTCTGCCTTCAGCCCAGGTCATGATCCCAGGGTCCTGGGATCCAGTCCCTCATCGGGCTCTCTACTCAGTGCGGAGTCTGCTTTTCCTTCTTACCTCTGCCCCTCCCCGCTACTTGTGCTCTCTCTCTCTCTCTCAAATAAATAAATAAAATATTTAATAAAAAAAATGACAAGCTTAGATCATTGTAATTATTATTTCAAAATTTGACTCTCTAAAGTGTTATATTTAATCTTTCTACACACATCATTATACCGTGTCCTAACATTTTTTTCTATTATCCAAGTTTTGTGATTTGAACATGTTTAACTATCAGGTTTTTCTTTCCTGTATATATATCAAATTCAGAGAGAAGCAGATAATAAATTAAACATGTCAGACTAAAAGGAGAGGGCACTTCAATGCAGTCCTAAAACCAGATCCAACACCCAACACACACACATACACACACACACACAGACACCTACCTATATACATATCACACACACACATTTTTATATACTTACACTACACATACACATAAGCATTAAAGCCTTCCCTTTGAAGGAACTTAACTGCTCTGCATACATGGTTCATCTTGACCAAGCATTAAAAAATAGATTTGATGTGAGAACAAATGCGTAAATATTCAATGGAAATAATTACTATATGTAATCAAAGTATGTATGTGAAACATTGGGTCTGAGTTTTTTGAAGGAGAAATTCTAAAATCAAGCTTAGTCAAAATATGAAATACTTTGAAAATCATAAAAATTACCTATGCAAGTTTCTGTGCTATATGACCAAAATGGAACTTTATAAAAGATTAAACTGATAGCAGTGTACAAGGTAGGTTGAAATCAGGAGTAATGTTGGAATCAGGATGCTTATCCCAAGGCATAATATTTTAAATGAATTAATAAGACTCAAAAGAAACTATGAAATGGAGAAGGATTTGTATGTGCCAAATTAGTGGGTACATTGCTGAGGCTTTTGGTGAACATTTGGTCAGCACTTAAAAACTTTGTTTCTTGTATAGTTTTCTTGTATAGTTGATTTAAGTCAATGCATAATATAAATTTAGAAACCAAGGATGTTCATCCTGGGCACTACTGACATTCTAAGCTGGATGCCAGCAGCACTTCCTGATTTGTGACAACCAAAAATGTCTCTAGACATTGCCAAATGTCCCCTTTGGAGCAAAAATTTTCCCAGTTAAGAATCTTGCTAAATACTAAAATTTTTCTATTTTTTAAAAAATTTCAATACTGGGCGCCTGGGTGGCTCAGTTGGTTAAGCGACTGCCTTAGGCTCAGGTCATGATCCTGGAGTCCCGGGATCGAGTCCCGCATCGGACTCCCTGCTCGGCAGGGAGTCTGCTTCTCCCTCTGACCCTCCTCCCTCTCATGCTCTCTGTCTCTCATTCTCTCTCTCTCAAATAAATAAATAAAATCTTTAAAAAAAATTTCAATACTTAAACTATCTATAATCCCTGTTCACAATAATGATATATAACTAACTCTCTCAACTGATTAGTGGCTTCTCAAAACAAATGTCTGTTTTTCTCACTCAGAGATATATGTGCCAATGGGACTTGGCTGATCTTGGCTGGGCTTGACTGGACCTAGTCAACCTGGCTCTGGGCTATAGCTCAAGTTCAAGTATGCTTCCTGGAAGTATCTTCTATCAGTCTAGGTTTAAGGGGTAGACATGGCATATGTTTTCCTCATGATGATGTCAGGAGCCCAGCAAGACAGCCTAAATATGTATGCACATTTGAAGCCTTCACTTATATTGAGTCCTCTAACATCTAATTGACAAAAATCAAGTCATGTAGCTAAGACCTAGGGAAGGGCAAGGATATCATTCTGCCTAACATGTAGCCATGGAAAAGGTATGGAGTAAAGACTTGGAACCAGCATTCGATCTATCAATCTACCACCTAGTCAAATAATATGTGAGGCTCTGTTTGTAGAATTAAACCAATTAATTCACTTACTTCTATAATATTGCATCACTTTATACAATTATTTACATAGCTGTATTAATATATATTTATATATAAAACATATATGTGTATGTATATCCCACACTAAATTGAGATCTTTTTGGTGCCTAGTCCAATGCTAGACACATAAATGTTTGAAGAATAAATATGGGGCACCTGGGTGGCTCAGTGGGTTAAGCATCCAACTCTTGATGTAGGCTCAGGTCATGAAGTCAGAGTTGTGGGATCAAGCCCTGTGTCAGACTTTGTGCTCAGCACAGAGTCTGCTTATCCCTATCCCTCTGCTCCCTCCCCCATTCACTCTCACTTGCTCACTCTCTCTTAAATAAATAAATAAATAGATAGATAAATAAATAAATAAAATCTAAAAAAAAGAATAAATATATGAGGAAGATTATCATCACCATTATTTGAAAGGTTCTATTTTTAAATTGTAAATAAGACATTTTAAGACATCGAGTAAATAGCATTGCATATATAACATTAAGTGCCATTATATTAAAAAGAATCATGTTGAATATTTTTAATAACAAAAAATCTTAAAATACAGGTCATTCTGTAATTGGTGGAGAATCGTGTTGCACATGAAATGTACTAATAATACTTATTTCTACGTGGCAAGATATTAATTCTAATAATTACCTTGCTGGGATACTTGCTTTCATCATTTTCACTTACCTTAGTAACTTAAATAATTAAATAGATATAATTAAATAAATAGAAAAATAATCTTTATAATTATAGATATAATTAAATAAATAGAAAAAGTAAATAATCTCTATAATTTCTCTACAAGTACTTTTGACTTATGTGTACTACTTGAATGACTTATTGCTCACAAAATCTAGCTTTCTGTTCTTCTTATCCCTCCATTGTCTCTTTTCTCAATAATTCTGTAAATGCCCAACTGGAAATCAAAAACAAGTGTTGGAATGACACCATAGCATTCTTTTATATAATGAGTAAAGATAGTATTCAATTACAATGTCATTTCCCTTTGAAAAGAGAATTTGTATTTGAAAAAGTGTCTAACAAACTGAAGTAGCAAGTACTCTATTTTACTTCTTTAGATAAATCAAAAAGGTAACCAACAAGTCTAAGCATTAAGTCAGTAGAATTTGTAACTGAAAACTAATAACTGTAGGTATCTTATCATTTGTTCCTTCCCTGGGGTTATGTTCAATAATATATTGGGTTCACAAACTTAAATATACTGGGTACTTCATGTTTTGCTTTATATAAATAAGCTTACTGCCAGTTCCCAGCAATAAAAATAATACTATATATTACAGACTATGTTTTTAAAATGTTAGATACTATTTAGAAAAGATTCACATTCCTTCTGGGGAAAAAAAGATCAATTTATTTTAGAAGACTTGAGAAAATTGCCACAATAAAAATATGAATATAAATATATAGTTTTAGTTGTATAGGGATATGACAGAAGAAAAAGAGAGACAAAAGACAAAGAGGCAGAGAGACAGAGATGTCTCTTAGGCTACATCTATTTGTCACAAAGACCACAGCTTTCTAAAATCCATATGGACCATGGGCAAAAAGAAACAACTGCAATTTATTCAGTTCTTGTTATGTACTAAGCATATTGTTCTTCTAATACCTATAGTCCTCACAAAAACTCTTTGAGGGGGGCGCCTAGGTGGCTCAGTCGTTAAGCATCTGCCTTCGGCTCAAGTCATGATCACAGGGTCCTGGAATCGAGCCCCACGTCGGGCTCCCTGCTCCATGGGAAGCCTGCTTGTCTCTCACTCCCCCTGCTTGTATTCCCTCTGTCGCTGTGTCTCTCTCTGTCAAATAAATAAATAAAATCTTTAAAAAAAAAAAAAACTCTTTGAGGTTTATAATGGCTGGTTTGTGTGTTTAGTTTTATATAAGAAATGGGACACAAAAAAGTAAAATGGCTTATTTTCCTAAACTTTGGTGTCCAGGTTAGTTTGCCTCCAAAGCAAATAATTATTTTTTCTATACCATGTTTCCTTTCCCTACACTGTGAGTCATTTTCTACTTGGAATTGTTTTATATCCAACAATCTCTTGTCTGTACTTTCCTTAGAGATCAGGTCTCTTTACAATTCCACATGTTCTATTGCCTGCCATTGATCTAATTCTTTGACTTGAATCCTGAAAAATATTCTTGAATCTGTGTTGTTACCAGGTCCCAAATCAAATCCAAACAGATGCACATCCCACATATGTTCAGCCATCTTTTCTATGAACTCTAGTAGGAAAACTTTTAACCAAAAAAAACATTATTCTTTAAATCACCTACATCATTGTCTGGAAGGCCTCTAGTAAGGAATGTACCATAGAACCAATACACAGAATTTTAGTTTTTTACCAACAAAATTCCCTTTCCAACCAAAACTCCTCCCCAGAAACTTCCTCTTTATGCCCTATATCCTTCAAGTCTCAGGTATTAGATGTCCTCTCTCAGTTTGCCATCCATTTTCTTTTATTTAATGCACCTAATAACTATATAATTTTTAATTATAGGTTTGATAAGGGGTGTTGTGCACATACACACACACACAAAACTTCTAAGTTGGATGTAACTGGTTATTACAAATAGAAAATATTTTTCTTATTGTCACAAGTTTATTATATTAAGGTCACCCATCTTTCCTGATCTACTATTCAAACACATATTCAAATGCTTAGAAATCCTGCCATTCTTTTGATTCTATTGACCTATGGCCTTTCTCAGACTGTGGTAACTAAGAATCAGGCAACTTCTTGGATATATAATCAATCATGTTTCAGAAATCATCTTTATCTGGCTCTAGGATAGTATTTATTTAAAAAAATTAAAAACTAAGTCAAATTTCTATACTAGTTTCACTCATATCAGAAATAATTTCCGCATGGAGAAATAAAAATAAAAATAAACTATTAGGACCACATAAAATAAAAAGCTTGCACAGCAAAAGGAAACAGTCAACTAAACTAAAATACAATCTACTGAATGGGAGAAGATATTTGCAAATGGCATGTCCAGTAAAAGGTTAGTATGCAAAATATATAACTTACACAACTCAACACACACACAAAAACAAATAATCCAATTAAAAATGGACAGAAGACATGAACAGACATTTCTCTGAAGAAGACATCCAGATAGCCAACAGACACATGAAAAGATGCTCAACATCACTTATTATCATGGAAATACAAATCAAAACTACAATGAGATATACCCTCACACCTGTCAGAAGGCTAAAATCAAAAACAAGAAACAACAAGTGCTTGCAAGGATGTGGAGAAGGGGAACCCTTATGCATTGTTGGTGAGAATGCAAACTGGTACAGCCACTGTGGAAGACAAATATAGAGATTCCTCAAAAAGTTAAAAATAGAATTACCCTATGATCCAATTAAACTAGTGAGTATTTACCCCCAAAATACAAATGCACTAATTCAAAGGATTCATGCACCCCAATGTTTATAGCAGCATTGTTTAGAATAGCCAAATTATGGAAGCAGCCCAAGCATCAATCAGTTGAGGAATGGATAAAGAATGTGGTGTATTATATATATATAATATATATATATATAATATATATATAATAGAATATTATTCAGCCATAAAAAAGGAAGAAATCTTGCCATTTCAACAACATGGATGGAGCTAGAGAGTATAATGCTAAGCAAAATGTCAGAGAAAGACAAATACCATATGATTTCACTCATATGTGGAATTTAAGAAACAAAACAAATGAGCAAAGGAAATTAAAAAAAGAGAGAGAGAGACAAATCAAGAGATAGACTCTTAATTATAGAGAACAAACTGATGGTTACCAGAGAGGAGGTGGGGGGATGGGTGAAATAGGTGATAGGGATTAAGGAGTGCACTTGTGATGAGCACTTGGTGATGTATGGAATTGTTCAATCACTATATTATACACCAGGCATTAATATAAATCTATATGTTAACTATATTGGAATTAAAACAAAAACATAATAAATTTTAAAAAAAAAGAAATCATTTCTGTGTGGAAACATCCTAGGGAATATGTCTAGGGTCCAGGCAAAGATGATCTAATCATGTTTTTCCACAAGGAAGTAAATCCTTTTTAAGAGGATTCCATTATTAGGGCATGAGTTGGGGGATTAATTTTCCAGCTCTCTCCTCTCTATCCAATTCTAAGGAAATCCTCTTTGTTTCAACAGCCTGGAACACCATGTAAATTACCCAAGAGTCATTGTCTACTTGGGGTGCATCAGCCCCAATGGCAGTTAT
Organism: Leptonychotes weddellii; assembly: GCF_054177405.1. Taxonomy (NCBI): domain Eukaryota; kingdom Metazoa; phylum Chordata; class Mammalia; order Carnivora; family Phocidae; genus Leptonychotes; species Leptonychotes weddellii. Next base: position 159,687,237 of record NC_138369.1, on the reverse strand, counting down.
ATTCATGAGCTCTTAGCCTGCAGATTTCTCTCAGCCCTGCTCTTATCTTACAGAATTGTATATTGAAAAACCTCTTTCAAGAATGATGACAAAACATAAACACATTCAAAATAAGTAAGAGTTTTATCACCAACTGAACTTCACTAAAGGAATTTTTAATGTATGTACTCCAATGAGAATTAAAAATAACCCCAAAAGAGAAGATGTGGAAAGATAGTCATTCAGAATAACAAGAGGGGTGTCTGGGTGGCTCATTCAGTTTAGTGTCTCCCTTCAGCTTAGGTCATGATCTCAGGGTCCTGGGATCGAGCCCCACATCAGGCTCCCTGCTCAGTGGGGAGTCTGCTTCTCCCTCTCCTTCTGTCCCTCCCCCTACTTGTTCTCTCTCTCTCTCTCAAATAAATAAATAAAATCTTAAAAAAAAAAAAAAGACAAGACAAAACCAGATAAAATTTTTCAGTGAAAATGACAATAATTGGAAGGAATGCAGGACTAAAACACTGAAAAAATAGCATATAATTCAGGAGATTTATGAATTTTTATGAGATAAAAATTAGCAACTTACAGTTTCTGAGTTATTAATATAATTCTGGATGGTAAGATCTCAAGTGTAACTAATTTGTAAAGGAAATTAAGCAAGCAGGATTTAGAGTAGTAGTATATTATTTTCAAACCAAAAGTTACATAACAGATAAATAAAAACTTAAAATAAAAAATTACTAAAAATAAAGAACAAGGAAAAGACCAAGAATAGCCAAAACAATATTGAAAAAGAACAAAGTCAGAGGACTGTTACAACCAATTTCAAGACTCTGTAAAAAGCTAAGGTAGCCAAAACAATGTTATTAGTGAAAGAATAGACAAATCAATGGAACAGAGAACCTAGAAATAGATTCACATAATATATACTCACATAAATATAGTCCACTGATCTTTGATAAAGCAATACAACAGAGAACAAATAATCTTTTCAAAAAATGGTGCTGGAACAATTGAAAATTCACATGCAAAAAACGAATCTAGACAGAAACCTTACACCCTTCATAAAAATTAACTCAAAATGTATCCTACATGTAAATTTAAAATATAAAACTGTAAAACTCTTAAAAGATAACATAAAATCCATTTGATCTTGGGGATGGTGATGACTTTTTAGATACAACACCAAAGGCAGGATCCCTGAAATAAATAACTGACAAGAGGGACTTTATTATAATTAAAAAACTTTTGCTATATAAAAGACACTGAGTGGGAATGAGAATGAGAAGAAAAGCCACACACTAGGAGAAAATATTTGCAAAAAAACACATGTGATAAAGGACTGTGATAAAAAAATATATACATACAAAGAACTCTTGGCGCACCAAGTGGCTCAGTCAGTTGAGCATCAGACTCTTGGTTTCAACCCAGGTCATGATCTCGGGGTCTTGGGATTGATCCCTGCACGCTTAGTGCAGAGTCCACTTGTCCCTCTCCTTCCCCCTCTGCTCCTCAACCTACTCTCTCTCTCTCTCAAATAAATAAAATATTTTTATAAATATATACAAAGAACTCTTAAAACTCAACAGTAAGAAAATGAACAACATGATTAAAAAATGGGCAAAAGACCTGAACAGACACCTCATCAAGAAGATACACAGTTGGAAAGTAAGCATATGAAAAGATGTTCCATTATATGGCATCAGGGAAACACAAGTTTAAAACACCACTACACAGTTATTAGAAAGGCTAGAATCTGGAATACTGACAACACTAAATGCTGATAAACATATGGAGCAACAGGAACTCCTCATTCATCACCACTGGGAATGCAAAATGGTATAGCCATTTAGAAGAAGTTTAGAAGTTTCCTACAAAAAACCCCCATAATTTTACCATACAACCCAGCAATTGTGTTCCTTGGTATTTACCCAAAGGAATTGAAAACGTGTCCACACAAAAACATACAAACAGATATTCATAGCAGCTTAATTCATAACTGCTAAAACTTGGAAGCAATGCAGATGTCCTTTAATACATGACCAGATAAATAAACTGTGGTACATTCAGTCAATGGAATAAGATTCAGGGCTAAAAAGAAAGGAGCTATTAAACCATGAGAAGATATGATGGAAATTTAAAAGCATATTACTAAGTAAAATAAGCCATCTGAAAAGGCTATATGCTCTATGATTCCAACTATATAACATTCTGGAAAGGAAAAACTATGGAATAGTAAAAAAAATCAGTATTTGCTAGGGGTTATGGTGTAAGGAAGGATAAATAGGCAAAGCACAGAAGATTTTTAGGTCAGTGAAAATATTCTGTATGATATCATAATGGTGGATACATGTCATTATACATTTGTCCAAATCCATATAATGTGTAACACCAAGGGTGAACCTTTAATATAAACTATAGACTGAGTGATAATGACATCTCAGTGTAATTTCATCAATTGTAACAAATGTACCACTCTGGACGGGAGGTTAATAGTAGGGGAGACTCTGGAGAGGGAGGGGACAGGGAATGTATGGAACTCTCCATAGTTTCAGCTCAATATTTCTTTGAACCTAAAACTACTCTAAAAATAGTCTGTTAAAAAATAAATTAAAAAATAAAGAGCAGAAAAGGGAGAAGAAACATAAAAAAAGCAGAAGAAAGTAAAAAGAGATGTTTTAAAATCTAAATGATTAAGAAATCAAAATAAATGTAAATCTACTGAATTTATCAATTAAGGCAGATAAGGTAAGAATAGAATAAAAAAAGGAGAATCAATTAAATAATGTTTAGAGGAGGCTCACCCAAATTCTGGGATAATAATAATAAATGATAAAACATTGAAAGCTTTCGGAAGAAAGATAAAATTTTAAATCACTGAGGTGTGCTAAAAAATAGCTTCAAATTAAAGATATTGTATTATTTTTCTACACTGTGTAACAAATTAACATAAACTTATTTGCTTAAAAATGCAATTTATCATCTTACAGCTTTTTATGGATCAAGAGTTTGGGCCCTGCTTCTCTGGATCTAATAAGACTACAATCTGGGGGCACCTGGGTGGCTCAGTCATTAAGCAGCTGCCTTTGGCTAAGGTCATGATGCCAGGGTCCTGGGATCGAGCCCTGCATCCGGCTCCCTGCTCCGCGGGAAGCCTGCTTCTCCCTCTCCCACTCACCCTGCTTCTGTTCCCTCTCTCGCTGTCTCTCTCTGTCAAATAAATAAAATCTTAAAAAAAAAAGACTACAATCTGGGTGTTATCTAGGACAGTGATCTCATCTGAGTCTTGTGCTCTTCTTCTGAGCTCCTATGGTTCTTGGTAGAAATTATTTATGTAATTAATTGATTAATTAATCTATAGCTATAGAATTGAAGGTAGTTAGCTCTCTCAAGGACAGCAATAAAGAGAAAGAAAGAGAGTGTGTTTTCCAGGTCTATACCTTTAGAACCTCTTTTTTTAATTTAAAAAATTATGTTTGAGTATAGTTGACACACAATGTTACATTAGTTTCAGGTGTATAATGTAATGATTCAACTCTGTTCACTGCAAGTGTAGCTACCCTTTGCCATTTGTACACTATTGTACAACACTATTACATTATCATTGACTATATTCCCTATGCTGTGCCTTTTATTCCCATGACTTATTCACTCCATAATTGAAACCCTGTATCTCTCACTGCCTTTCACCCATTTGCCTATCCTCCTACTCCCCGCCCCTCTGGCAAGAAATAACAAGTGTTAACAAGGATGCAGAGAAAAAGGAACCCTAGTGTGTTGTTGGAGGGAATGTAAATTAGTATAGCTACTGTGGAAAACAGTATGCAGTTTCTTCAAAAAATTAAAAGTAGAAATATAATACGCTCTAATAATTCTACTACTGGGTGTTTACCTAAAGAAAATGAAAATACTAATTAAAAAAATATATATGCACCCCTATGTTTATTTTAGCATTATTTACTATAGCCAATATATGCAAGCAACTTAAGTGTTCATTGATAGATGAATGAATAAGGAGGATGTGGTACACACACACACACACACACACATACACACACAGGAATATTACACAGCCATAAAAAAGGATGAGATTATGCCATTTGTGACAACTTGGTTGGACCTAGAGGGTATTACGCTAAGTGAAATAAATCAGATGGAGAAAGACAAATACCACATTATTTCACTTATATGTGGAATCTAAAAAACAAAACAAATGAATAAACAAATGAAAAGCAGTATCATACACATAAATACCCTCTTTTAAAAGGCTTTATCTGGTTAGGTCAAAACCACAAAGAAGTTTTCATTTGGTTAACTCAAAATTAACTGATCCAGTCTCTTATTGCATCTTCAAAATAATTTCACTTTTGCTCTATAGTACAGTTGACCCTTGAACAACATGGATTTGAACTCCATAGGTCTATTATATGCAGATTTTTAAAATAAATACAGTAAAGTACTATAAATGTATTTTATCTTCCTTATGATTTTCTTAATAACATTTTCTTTAGCTCACTTTACTGTAAGAATATTGTACATATTATAAAATATGTGTTAATCAACAGTTCATGTTATCTGTAAAGCATCTAGTCAATGGTAGGCTAAGTTTTAGGGGAGTCAAAAGTTATATGCACATTTTTAATTGCATGGGGGCTGAGCACCTCTAATTCCTGCATTGTTCAAGATGTGCAATGGTTTGTTGATAATCATTCCTGGAGGCCCAGTCTAGAACCTGTTTCTCCAACTCTTCCATGATTTTGAATGTACATAATTCACTGTATTACATATTTTTCTTTTTCTTTTCTTTTTTTTTTTTTTTAAGTAAGCTCCATGCTGAGCCTGGAGTTCAACACAGGGCTTGAACTCACGACCCTGATATCAAGACCTGAGGTAAGATTAAGAGTCAGATGCTTAACCAACTGAGCCACTCTGGCACCCCCTTTCTTATTAATATAATATGTTGACCAAAAATTCTGATTTACAAAATTTTGTAAGTGTGACAATACAGAGTTGGATCCCTACTTCATGATATGCTAAGTAAATTCCATAAGGAAAAAGAACTTAAATGTGAAAGGCAAAATTATATAAGCATTAGAAGAAAATATAGGATAGAACATTTATGTTCTCAGGATGCAGGATTTTATTTTAAAAGGAAACAAAAATATTAACCATAAGAAAAAGATTGTTGAATCTGACTACATTAAAATTAAGAACTTAAATCTATAAATAAAAGAGTAAAAAGTAAGGGGCGCCTGGGTGGCTCAGTCGGTTAAGCGGCTGCCTTAGGCTCAGGTCATGATCCCAGGGTCCTGGGATCGAGGCCCGCTCAGGCTCCCTGCTCAGCAGAGAGCCTGCTTCTCCCTTTCCCTCTGCCTGCTGCTCTGCCTACTTGTGCTATCTCTCTGTCAAATAAATAAATTAAAAAAAAAATCTTTAATAAAAAAAATTTTAAAAAGTAAAAAATAAGACAAAAACTAGGAGAAAATGTTTGAAGACATATAAATAAATAGGAAAAAGTATGTAGGTTATATGGAGGTAAAAAGCTTGTTTGAAATGTGAATAAAAGGAATTTCACAGAAGAGAATACACTAATGGCCAATATACACAGAATAGATGCCTAACTCATTTAGCAATTAATGAAATGCTAATGCAAATCACAGTGAGATACCATTTTACACATACTATATGGTGCAAACTTACAAAATCTGGTAATATTAATTGTTGGCAGGGTACAAAGCAAGGGAAACACTTAAATACTACTAGTTGCATAAAATGTTTTTTTGGAAGAAGAGGGAAGCAAGAGAAAATGAAAGACAAAAATGTATTAAGAATAACATTGTGAGAATGTAATGTATATGCAGTGGGAGTTCTGAAAACATGTTGGTCAAAGAAGGCTTATAAATAAGGGAAAATTGCATTAATGGACAGCTTCCAAACTGTAGTACATCAGCAGGCCCTCAGGTACTGGATGAAAAATGAAACTAGTTGATATATTTTATAAGGATAATTCAAATTCAGGAACTTGGGATGGAGGAAAAAAAAAAAAGGAAAGTGAAACTGAGCACAGATGTTTTTATAATATAGCATTCCACAAAATGAAAGAAGTTGAAGCAAAAGAGGTAATCATGCCTTTCAATCACATTGACACCCTACAAGTTTGGAGACAGGAGACTACTGAGCAGAAGGAATTGGAAGCATTAGCATTCTGAAGTGTTCTGATATGAGGTCATATTTGGTGGAGGAGTTGGGTTTTAACCCATCTACATATGACTTGGGGAGAGTGTCAAATAGAACAACAGAGTTGGCTAAAGCTATTTCTATCTTCCATGCCCTATTTTTCATCTACAAAACCACGCTAATGAATTAGGGAAGCAACATTTAGAGCACATTATAACTTTCACACTGAAATTAATAGTCCGATTTAAATTACACATTAAATAAATTACACAAAAGTTTCAGTTCCTTCATATGATTAAGATGAAATAATATTTCAGATATTAAATTAAATATTTCAGATATTAAAATAGTATTTCAGAATTAAAAGTCACTATTTTATTCCTCTAAAACACAGATACAAGAAACCCTCTTTCAAACATCATATTTAGTCAATTGAAAACAAAATTATTTTAACTTAGATATTTTCATTTTATTTTAACTTCAAGTTTTATTTAAGTTCTAGTTAGTTAACATATATAGTAAAATTGGTTTCAGGTGTAGAATTTAGTGATTTATCACTTACATACAACACCCAGTGCTCATCATAAGTGCCCTCTTCAATACCCATAACCCATTTAACCCATCCCCCCACCCATCTCCCTCCATCAACCCTATTTTTTTGTTTTTTAAGATTTATTTATTTATTTGAGAGAGAGAGAAAGTGAGTGAGTGGAGGGAGGGGCAGAAGGAGAGGGAGAGAATAATATCAAGCAGACTCCCCACTTAGCACAGAGCCCCAGACGGGACTCGATCCTACAACCCTGAGATGATGACTGAAATCAAAAGCCTGGTGCTTATCTGACTGAGCCACCAGGAGCCCTTCCATCAACCCTCTTAACTTAGATATTTTTTTAAATATCTAAAATTTGCTAATAGCAAATGTTGCTAGGTTCTCAGAACTAGATGGCCAGATTTGACTGATAAGAGAAGAAAGGTATAGTCCTCATCTGGTCTATTCCTTTTATTTGGGAGAGTGACCATCTGAGTCTTTACACAACCTCTATATGCACAAGTAGCTTAGTTGTATTCTCTATTTTTCTCTCTCACTTTCTCTTACCTTCAGATAAATTATTTCTTCATGCTTCCTGACCAATATATTTTTTAATTAATTTAATTAATTAATTTGAGAGAGAGCACACACCTGCACTCTTGCAAGTGGGAGGAGGGTCAGAGGGAGAGAGAATCTGAAGCAGACTCCCCACTGAGTGCAGAGCCTGACAAAGGGCTGGATCTGAGGACTGTGAGATCATGACCTGAGCTGAAACCAACAGTCAGTCACTCAACTGAGTAAACCCACCCAGGCGTCCCGGTGACCAATACATTTGACATCATACCCTGGTTTTTATTGGGTTCCTGCCATAAAGAATCATTAAAGATGGCCTAATCATCAAGAGAAAAATAATTTCTTTAGACCAATAATTACCTAAACCTTTAAAGAATTATAATTCTTTTCCCAGTGGCTGTTCTTCCAACACCCATTGCAAAACTGCCTTCTTTTTCCCAATTTCTTTTTATTCTGAAGTGCATGCCTATGTCTAGGAACTCAGAGCATTGTCATTCCAGTAGACATTTGTTCCTGCAAAGTGGGAGAAAGTGGACCCATCTTAATCTCTAAAACCAAAAATTTAATATAGATGTAACAGAATCTTTTCTGGGTGTACAAATTAACATTATTTACCAGGTTTCAAATAAGAAAGCTTTAATCTCTTGGATTAAGAGAACAATGCTGTCTTAGGTTAAGTTTCCTAAAAGCAAAGCCAAAGACAGATTTATATGTTCTTCAGGATAAACCTAAGAGTGAGGGAAGAAAGATAGGAAAAGGGAAGGATACCAACGAGAATGTCTCCAGTAAAGTCTGGTCCTGGGTAGATCCAAGGGAACATAAGGGGACTCAGTATCACAAAACCCACCAGAATGGGCCTGCCTTGAAACAAGAGTACCAACCTTTGCTGAATAAATAACATTGTCTACTGTCTGGAGTTGAAAGGGATAATTTGCCAGGTGGTCTAATCAAGGCTGCTCCCATCAGCAAGTTGTATCCCTCACTCAGAATCAGAGCTGACTTCATGAGAGTGTAACCTGTGTAGTCACATAGGACCCTGCACTCAGAAGGGCCCCATACTTTGTTCAATGATCTGTCTCTGTCTTCAAAATTTCAGTAATATTGTCTTTGAACTTGTGAATTTCAGTGAGACAATGGGGTATGTTAATGAGCAGAGGAATTTCATGTAATATATGTGTTCCCCATTTCTTGCTGCCGCATTTGCAAATAGCATTTATAATGTCCTGTGAGCATGGAATTCCAGTGGAGCCATGACATGTTGAGATTCAGTGAGAATCAACCGAAACTTGCTTTGAATAAAGAATGGCAACTATGTTCTTAGAGACACAAATTACAAAGAAAAAAAAAAAAAAACCTCTCATATCATTTTTTATTCCTGTTACTTCTCTGTATTGGTCAACTATTACTCTGAAAATGATGAAAGAAGGAAGGGGAAAGAAAGGGCCACCAATAATTCCTTTTCTTTTCAGTTCTTCCTTACTCAGGAAAAGGATAGAGTGTTGAGAGAATGTGAGCAAATCAAGAAGTAAAATAAAAGCAGTTGAGTTAGTTTTATGCTTTTCCACTTTTCTGTTAAGAATGAAATGCAGGGCGCCTGGGTGGCTCAGTTGGTTAAGCGACTGCCTTCGGCTCAGGTCATGATCCTAGAGTCCCGGGATCGAGTCCCGCATCGGGCTCCCTGCTCGGCAGGGAGTCTGCTTCTCCCTCTCCCACTCCCCGTTTGTGTTCCCTCTCTCGCTGTGTCTTTCTCTGTCAAATAAATAAATAAAATCTTTAAAAAAAAAAAAAAAGAATGAAATGCATATGCATGTATGAGTTATGAAATTTGAATTGGATAATTTTGATGTTTCTAAAAATGACTTAAATGCTCTAATATTTGCATTTAAAACTGGCATTGTACAATATAAAGATGAATAATAAAATTCATGCAAATAGTTTAAAATTTTAATTTTAAATAGCAAATAAAAAACTTCAGAACAAAAAGATTGTGAAAAAAGACAAAGCTTTATATATTAGTTCCTTTAATGACATTCTTTTCTGCTTTTTGAACAAAGGCCCCACATTTATATTTTTCACTGGACTGTGCAAATTATATAATGGCCATGGAAATATGGCCAAAGCCAGTTTTCTAAACAAGTCTCCAAGTATATACCATTAACTGCAGCATGCCTCAGAAGTCACAGGAGCTAGGGAGAAAAGGTATGGCAATTAATAAATAGCTACAGCATTTCTTCCAGTTAGCTCCTTGCCCAACACAGATAAACCTACTTGCTTTACAAATTAAGTTCACTCTAAAAACACATAGAATCTCAAGGATAATTGTTGGTCACAATTTCTAGGAAAACGTATAAGAGAATGATGGTGGGGCAAGCTATAACCCTGATTCTGCAGTTGGTTTAGAGGCTTTAACTGATACTCATCAAATTCCTACCCATCTCTCATATTTTATTGTTTCTTATTGTCTAAGTGGCTAGCCTGGGTTGACTCAGACCTCCACTTTGAGGCATCAGAACAAGAATTTAAGTATTATATACACAATTTGCCGGATGCTGTAAAAGTGACACTTGAAGGGAATTAGGAAATGATGAGGGACAGGACTGTGGACTCAGTGGACCTGCTATAATACAGTCCCAGACTAAGACTCCATTTATCGCCTAATTCCCATGCACCAGGTCTCTAACAGGCATGACACAAAGATGATACATTTTTGTATTTGGTGTAAATATAGAATCTCTATTCAAAAGCCTTTAATAGGTCTAGGTATTCTCTTTTCCTCAATGAATTATTTTTTTTTAAAGATTTTATTTATTTATTTGAGAGAGAGAGAATGAGAGACAGAGAACATGAGAGGGAGGAGGGTCAGAGGGAGAAGCAGACTCCCTGCCGAGCTGGGAGCCCGATGCGGGACTCGATCCCGGGACTCCAGGATCATGACCTGAGCCGAAGGCAGTCGCTTAACCGACTGAGCCACCCAGGCGCCC
>NC_138369.1:159603342-159676898 GCF_054177405.1 Leptonychotes weddellii | reverse complement strand
CCTCAATGAATTATTACTGAATAAATGAACCTAAGTCTCTGTGGAGAACACTTGGGGGAGTCATTAGTATATATACTTCCTCAAAGGGACCTAATCTCTCCATTAGCTATTGAATTCCAAGTGTGAAAACTTGCTTAAGTCTGTAACATGGGAAAGGGATAGTGGGGCTGGCTGACCATACCTTACCATTCTTAAAAACCTTTAATTATATATATTAAACAATACTGTGGGCTGGCCATCTTCTCTTTAAGAAAAAAAAATGTGTCAGGAATAGCAAATAAAACCACAAAGCACCAGTTAAATTAGGTTTCAGATAAATAAAATGCTTTAAATATAAACACGTCCCGTGCAATTTTTAGGACATACTTATACTAAAAAATTGAGCATTGTTTATCTGAAATTTAAATATAACTGCATGCCTAGTATTTTATCTGGAAGTGCTTCTCTAGGAAAACCATAATTTGGTATCCACTGTTAGAGATCCCCACCAGTCATGTCACGCTGGCTGACACTCAGAAATTGATGGCCATTAGGATGATAATAACCATCTTACTTCTGATTGTTAACTGTTGCCACCTGGCCTTTCCTGTTGGGATGTCGGTGATCACAGTTATGGTTCAGAATTTCTTACCATAAGTATCAGCCTACAGAGCCTCCAATATCACTGTTGTCCCCCTTGACTTGTACATCCTTTGCTCCCTTAACAAATAAGGGTTCTCCCGAAAAACATATACAGCTGGTGGGTCTCCTGATCTTATATAATTAATTCACTAATACACCTACTTCTCTGAGTGATTTTGCCCCTTCCTTCATGGCCTTCCAAGCAATTCTGGAATTTCTACTTTATATGATACTGGCTATTATCTATCTCCATCTTGCCTTCCAGTTTCCAAGAGCCATCATAACACTGAATTAGAACTAGTCACCCTCTCTTTGCTGCCCTGGCCAGAATGTTAAATCTTGTTTGGTAGGAAATTGTCTCCATATCACAAACACCATAACCAGGTTTATGTTCTACCTCTGTTGATCTAACTTCATCAGCATGCTCTCCCAGGTATACTTTTCCATTCCTTGTCAATAAAACATAGTCAAGACACATAGTTTATGATTCCTCAGCCTATAATCCTTCTCTCCTTTTCTTTTCTCTCAGCATTTCACCAGTTGGGCCATGCTGAAATTTTCTGAAATAGATTTTTTTTTTCTTTTTGGTGGCCTGTACAGGAAGCTGGAGAAGATCCTAACTCAGGAAGCATTATCCTATAGGGCACCTCACTGATTTGAGGCCTCTGAAAGAACTACAAGTAAAAGAAATGGGAGGTGGGGCAGTAGTTGCTACCCTTCGACATGTTGGAGTTGGCCGCATCTAGAAGCCCAGTGTCAAGGGAATCTGGGTGCTCAGTGTTCTCAAGTGCCTATATCCAGATATCCCCATTTTTCAATCTGTCCTACTTTTTTCCTATCAGGCATAAGAGACTTGCTGGAGATGAGAATTCATCTATTTGCTATTTCTGCATAAAGTTCCCGAACCTACTCTTTGGTGTGATCAACTTTCAGTTACAGGAGATGACTATATCTTTAAACACTGCCATTGAGGCCCTCTGATTTTCACATTTTGTATTAAATTGGTGATTGATCATCTGGAATCTATCATTTTCTCTCTTGTAAGCATCATTGGTACTCAGCAATAGCCACCTAGTTTCTATGCCCTTATCATAAGTATGTTCCCTGTTCTTTTAAAAAATCAGTTATTGCTGTTGCATGAATAAGTGCACCTTCCTCCACCTCTATCCTTTCCCAGTTCACCACAGTAAATTCTTAATGACAATTCTTAGTGACAAACTGCTACAGAATGCTAAGAACGATTAATATTCCACTTACCTTAAGTGACAGAGTGCTCATCGTCAGGTAGCTAGCTGATGAGTCATCTCTGCAATCAAATCCTTGGTGTCCTTCCCACAACCACTTTTGATACTAACTCTCTAAGGTTGGGCACCACACAAGCAAAGCCAGGCCAGAGTCAGGGATTCAGGTGCATGAAATTAATTAAGGAAATTATTATCAGGAAAATCAGGAAAGCAAAATAGGGAAAGGAAAAGAGTTGAGCAAGAGTATAGTCTCACATAAATTCTAGCCTTGATCTGATTCATGAGCATGCTTTGGTGCATAAATCACATTGCAGATTCATCCTCCTGAGGTAAGGCAAATAGACCACAGTGCTCCCATATAGAAAGTCACTGACTTCACTGGGGTGCAAAGTGTAACAAGTGTCCCAAGTGTAAGCTGTTAACACAGCCCCCCACAACTAGTTTGATGGACATACCAGCCAATAAAGTGGATATGGGCAGGGGACACCAGCAACACCTACAATAATCGCTGTATATAGTCAGGTTACAACTACATTTAGACTTTATACAGTATTTTGAATCATCCTAATACATTAAAATATGCTTACTATGTCTCCTTTTGCATAATGTAATCTCCCTCTGTAAATCTTTTTTTTTTTTTTTTAAATGTTCTGACGCGGAAAGGTGTCTTCCCTCCTGGGCAGTCACCCACCTCTCTCTTTTTTTTTTTTTTTAAAGATTTTATTTATTTATTTGAGAGAGAGAGAGAAAGCACATGAGAGGGGGGAGGGTCAGAGGGAGAAGCAGACTCCCTGCCGAGCAGGGAGCCCGATGCGGGACTCCGGGATCATGACCTGAGCCGAAGGCAGTCGCTTAACCAACTGAGCCACCCAGGTGCCCCGTAAATCATTTTTTTATCTCAGGGCCAATTCTGCTATTGTAGTATCTAAATTATCCAAAACATTTTTTGTAACCCACTGCTAGTATTATCAACCTAAGAAATGTAGGTTGATGATATACAGCTGCTTCCCTTGTTTAAGAGGATAGAGTCTGGCCCTAATTAGGTTCTATCTCATTTAATATTTATCCTGGGGTCTATTTAAACTCTCATATTCTATTTTATGCTTTGGGTCAATTATTATTCATTTTTATTTTTCTGCATATCAGTGGCAAATTTCTTGTTGGCTACCATTCTGACCCCTGCTTACTATTCCTTATCTATAGATTATCCTTACAAATATAATCTAATATACATATATAATATTTATATAATATATATATAATTACTTTTTCCAACTCTAAAGTAAATCATAAACACTCTATGCCAATCATTTCTAACTAAGAGTGGGCAGTCTGTAGAGTAGGTAAAGCAAACATCTGTACCTTTTTCTTCATAAATCATTATTCCTCTGGGAAGTAGGCTGTTGTATGTCTGAATTATCTTCATTATAGAAGCACAATGTGTATATATTGTGCCAGGACACCCCAGGTTTTTAGGAACCAGACTAACTGTTAAGATTTACATATTAAACTGAGAGACAATCTCCATGAAGGAAATATTTTAAATGACAAATGGTAATATTAATAATGTAAAGGGAATGTAAGATAACTGGTTTACTTTTGTTTGGGTTTAATTTTGGTCTCATTGATATATTTCTTTGTAATACATTTTATTTAAGTCAGGAGTAATCTTACTTAGCATAGTTGACTATAATAAAAAAGAAATCCAGTGTTATTTAACGTTATTTAAATGGTACAATATTACACATTACTGTTAGATTGCACTTAAATTGTATATTCAATTGGGTATCTATTTACCCAAATAATTTGACTTTTTATGTTGAAAATACAAATCTTCCTAAAACATATTGATCTCTTCATCCATTTTTTATTGTTGATTCTCTTTCTCTGTTCTTTATCTTTTTAATTGTGTATTTAATGCCACATCATAGCTATGAAAATAACCATTAGAAGATAAACTATGTAGAATAAATGTCTTCTGTGCCCAAGCATCTGAGATATTTTATGAGCATTTATCAAAACCATACCTGTACATATTAAGTGTAATGAAATCCCCAAGATGCTATATATCTCCAAGAATATAAAAAGCTCTATTGGCCCAGATAAATAGGCAAAATGGAGAAGAGATTATTTTCTCATAATCTCTGTTATGCTGGTAAAAAAAAAATACTGAACTTGAATAAGGTAAATCAAAACAAATTCTATCTATTGTTACATCAAATGAAAATATCCCCATAATACTGAGAACTTTTAAATAAAGAAGTAGTTCAGATCAACCATATGATTTTAAGAATTAATGTTTCTGGGGCAACCAGGTAGTTTATTCAAGGGAATGCATTATGTATGATTCAGCACTACTAGACAACTCCCTTCAAATACTATAAGAATCATTAAAAATCAAAGGAGGTAATATTTTAAATTTCCTATCTATTTTAAAAGAATCTTTTATTTCCTACTGTAGGCTACTAGGTATATTACCCACGGCTTAATGAAAGAGAGGGTAAGTATGGAATAAGAACTGAAAGGTGGGAGATACATAATAAGTATAATAATTTGGGTTTAAAAAAAATAAAACTTTAGATAAAATAACCATTATTAGTTTTATTGTCCCTGTAGAAAAAAAACAAAATAAAAGCCATTATGGACTGGTTACAAAGGGGATACTGATCAAGGGAACAGATTAAGAGATGATAAGCCTTTACTCAAATAACCATGATTTACTGTCACCGACAGGGAACCATAGGGAAGATAAGTCAGTGCTCAATTATCATCCAATTGGGACCATCAGCTAAATGAAGTCAGCACATGTCCACTTGAGTGACCAGCAAGAGCAGGAATGAATCAGTTTTTGTGGCTCATTATGTTTATACAGTATTGTTTGCCCCATCCCCCTTTTTTAAAGAAAAAGAGTTTATGAATATGTTGCCAGAGCCTCCCCCAGGAACTTGAAGGGACTTACACTAGTGAGCCTCTGTGAAGGTTCATTAAGCTTTAAGAAAATTAAATTCATTAGCTTGAGTTCATTAACTTTATGGTAAATCTACTTCTGAGCCAGAGTGATGACCATCTCTTCCCCCAGACTTTGCTCAGTTTCCACCCCAACACTGCACTCCCATCAATGACCTAAGACCCACATAAGACTTTTCTTTCAATCTATGAGTGAAAAAGAGAGCAATGGAACCAAAGAACAGGGATGGTGGTGAGAAGGTAGCTGTACCTACTCCTACTCTAACCCTAAGTCAGGATAATGTTAAAATGCACCATCTTTGTTTCAAGTAGTGTCTTCTGTGTCCATAGAAGAACCAGACAATAAAACTAGAGAAAGAAGAACTAAGTAAACCATTTAATTATATTTGTGAATAATAATGATATTTGTTATCTTGTCAACTAAAAAAGAAATGCAAAAGGACTTTTCTTTCTTAAATATTTGTGATTATATTAAGAATTTCTTATGCTATTGTGTTCTAAGTAGAATGAACTAGAAGAATCATTAACTGGTCAAAGTAATACGAGCAGCAGAGAACTACAGAGCTGGATGGTACCTTAGAGATTGACAAAACCAACTCTTGCATTGTCTAGTTGAGGAAACTGGCAGTCTGGAGAGATTTAGTGACTGAATAAATATTTCGCAGCCAGAGAGTAGCAACATCAGAATTAGAGCTGAGGTAATAACTCCAAGACAAGCTACCTGTGTAGATAGATTATAAAATATAAATTTTAATTGAGGATACCTTTTCTATGATTCCTGAGCTCTCTCCTTTCTCAATTTCTAACAAAATAAAAGTATATGAACAGAAGTTGACTCTAAGAAAAGACAGAATGATGAATTAAAAGAAGACCTGAATTAGAGTCTTGGCTCTAGTGACAACAAAGACAGACATGTAAAGGTCCTAAGCTGCTTTAATTCTCTTACTTGTTCTATCAAAACAAAATATTTTCCCTGTAGGTGCCCGACATCTCTTGTAAGAGTCAAATGAAATAGTTGTGAAAATATTTTGTGAAGTACAAAGACAGTTTTACAATTATAAAAAAAAGTTATGAGAAATAACATACTGGGACTATGCAATCACACTATTTAGGCATCATCACTTGGATTTAATTTGCCTTAACTCAAGTTCTGTGATCTTTTATTATATAAAAACCAATTCACAATAAGAAAACTAACAACTGAATTTAAAAAAAAAAATCAGCCAATCTGTGCTTCAGATTATATTTCTCTTCTCTCTTACCAAGTGATCCTTCTAAAAAAGCTGATGTATACTACAATTCACTTCATTCTAGTTGTATTCCCTATAACTCTACTAAATAACTTTCTTGGGGCACCTGGGTGGCTCAGTCGGTTAAGCTCTGCCTTCGGCTCAGGTCATGATCTCCGAGTCCTGGGATGGAGTCCCGCATCTGGCTCCCTGCTTGGTGGGGAGTCTGCTTCTCCCCCTCCCTCTGCCCCTTACCCCTGCTTGTGCTCTCTCTCTCACTTGCATGTGCATGCTCTCTCTCATATAAAAAAAATAAATAAAATCTTAAAAAAAAAAACTTTCTCCATTGTTACCAATCCTTACTGATAAACCATTGATTAATCATCAGTCATTTTTTTCTGACCTACCCATTAATTACTTTCTTTTCTGAGAACATTTTTTTTTTTTCCTCTCTGGTTACTCCTCCACTGCATTTATATATATATATATATATATATCTTTCAAATACTGTATCATTCATGAGCCTTGGGTGTTGTATGTAAGTGATGAATCACTAAATTCTACTCTTAAAACTAATATTACACTATATGTTAACTAACTGGAATTTAAATAAAAACGTGAAACAAACAGAGCTAACTAAATAAATAAATACTGTATCATTCAAATTTCTATCTTACCCTCTTTCTTTTTCTAACTCTGGTCTTGCTTTTTGTGCTCTCACCCTCCTCTATGGTTTCAAGGGCCATTTGTATGCTGTTTTCTTTCAAACCTGGATCTCCATCCCAGAACTGATTGAATGTTAAAACATGTTCTATATCAGTTATACCTTGAATATCTTTACTTGAATCTGCTATTGACACCTCAGACTTAGTATTTTATTTTTTATTTTTTTATTTTTTTTTATTTTTTAAAGATTTTATTTATTTATTTGAGAGAGAGAGAATGAGAGACAGAGAGCATGAGAGGGAGGAGGGTCAGAGGGAGAAGCAGACTCCCCGCCGAGCAGGGAGCCCGATGTGGGACTCGATCCCGGGACTCCAGGATCATGACCTGAGCCGAAGGCAGTCGCTTAACCAACTGAGCCACCCAGGCGCCCCCAGACTTAGTATTTAAAAAAATAAATGTTTCATCTTCAGTCTCAAACCTATTTTTATGTTCTAGTCGCTGTCTTTAAGAATGACATATATTTCCTCCTAACTGCCAAAGACAAATCTCCATATCAACCCTCACTCCTTCCTCTTCAATTTTTTTCCATATCCATTCAACCACAAATTCCATGAATTTTATATAATTCCATAGGAATTTACTTCTATCTACATTGCAACTACCAATCATCCACACGGAATTATTTCTAACCTGGTAATTTTAACTGCTTTATAACTCCTTACTTCTTCTTCTATCTTAACCTTCCTCTAGTCAATTTTCCATGCATCAAGCTGAATTATATTACTAACACAGAAGCCTGATAATATTTTTCTCCAAATCCAAAGTTTATCAATGACTTCCCATGCTTTTATGCATAAGTTTAAACTTCATAATATGTCCTGCAAGATTCCTCATCAACTAGCTTCTGATAATATCTTGGACAATAGCAAATTTTTTCACTTCCATGAAAGTGTGTATTCTCCTTAACTCTAAACATTTAATTTTCCTGAAACACCCTTCATAAATTCTTTTGGTCCATGCCTATTTCCAGCTGACTAATTTCAATTCTTCATTCAGTTTAGACATCCACTAAAAAGAATTCCTTTTCTGATTTTTGAAATCTTTTTTTTTCAGAATGCTCTCTAAAGCAAACTGTACTTCCCTCACAAGCATACTTCTCACATTGTCTTCTATTTGCCTGTATGATTGTCTCTATCCACTATTAGAATGCTGGCAGGATGTACTTCTGTGTTGTTTACCATTTCTTGGAACCAATTCTAGGAAGTAGATGGTAATCAATAAACATTTGTGGAACAGAAAAAAGTATCTATGAGGACAAAATAATACTATCAAATTTCTAAGGTTATTAGCAAAACAAAGGGGAACTGAAAAAGAACAATTGTTATTATCATAGACCGAAACAGAGAGTTGTGTGTCTGACTTAAACTAAAATTTTTTGATTCAATTGAAATATATGTAGAACCGAGCCTTTAGAGGTACAGGTAAAATAATAACATGTGCACTGATTTCTAACTATCTTCTCCTTCTCACAATCCCATGGAAATAACCAATAAAAATTAAAAAAAATAGAATTCACCTTTTATGTTAGAAATTAGCTAAAATTATACAGTCCATGTTGCAGTAAATCATTGCAGAGACTGCTGCTGTATTGATACTCTTATAACGTGGGAAGAATGAATATTAGTACAAATGTCAAGGCCATAAAAATGTTCACTCTTTTTGACATAGTCATTCCAAATCTAAGAAGATATATTAAGAATATTATGAGAGTTATATGCATATAAAGACATTCTGTCTTACAGAAGGTTCCCTTGAAGACAATCCTATGTCTGATAATTCATCTTCAAGTGATTTATTAAGAAAATGCTCCCCAGAGAAACCAGTAAAGAAGTAGATTCATAGGACAGGGAAGGGGAAATAAATCAAGCAAGGCAAGATTTCAGGCCACACACAAACTTCAATCCCACAAGGTTGTTCTAGACCAGAATCTAGAGTATAAATAAAGATTGTCTTGATTAGATGGTAGGAATTAGGCACTTACACTCTGGCACTCTTAACTGTATGAAAGTATAATCTACTAGACCCATTCTCTTTTCTGCTTGAAGGCAAATGTCTCCAAATTGTATGGCAATCTCTCAAGAAATTTTATACTAGTGGGCCATTAGAAGCAAAAGAAGATAAATTTTAGAAGGGAGCAATGGGCATACAAAAATGACAAATGATATCTGTGGGTCTAAGTGGAATATGAATTGATGAACATAAACATCTAAGTATTTTTAATCATAGTGAAATGGAAGAAATGTGAGTGAGTAGCAATGAATTTGTAGTTTTATAAAACATTTATGTGATGAATTTCTAAGCATTCTTAAATCTTATTTCTGCTTTTAATATCTAGTAATATGAAATGCTTATTTAACTTTATGACTTGGGAAGAGAAAGAAGTTAAAAAGAAAAACTTTATATACAGTATGGTCTCCAAATATTCAAACTATAACATATATGTGTGTGTATGTGTCTGTGTATTATATTATAAATGGTGTAGAACAAATGCACAATCCCTATCTCATAAAAGCCTACATTTTAAAGTACAAAATTTAAAGAAATCACCAAAATCAAAAAATCAGAATACAAGATAAATTATGGCTCTTATAATAAAATAACATATAACCTTACCTGTTGGGGAACTTGTTTGGCTCAAGTAAGTAGAGTAAACAGAAAGTCAGATAGCCAACACTGAAGTGTGTAGACTTTAGAGCCAAACTGTCTTCATTTGAATGTCTGTTCTGCCAGTTAGTACTTATGTGCCCTTAAGCAAGTTACTTCACTTTTGCAAGTCTCAGCTTTCTTATCTATAAAATAGGAGAAATAGTAGTACTTATTTCAGGATATTGTTGTGAGAATTAAATAAGATCCTCAGGAAATTACTTTGAACTGTGGTTGGCAGATAGCACTCAGTAGATGATAGAAATTACTACTAATACATAAGTAATATCTAGTATTTTACTCTATATCCAGTCTTAAGAAAAAAAATTTCTTCCATAGACAAGTTGTTAAAAAGCAGATAAAAATGACCTTATAAAGTCTATTTTTAGGTAATAATTAAAAAAACAACAACATAAAATTCTTGCTCTGGTCAGTGCTAATATGGAAAGACTTTCCCAAAATAATGTTTTGTGGGAAGAAAGGTCTTTAAAAGAAATGTGAAAGGAGAACATTTATGTGGATGGGAAATGTGGCAATTTAATGTTCTGTGGTAAAATGTCAAGTGTTTTGGAACAGCAGTTGTAAAAATCTATGGCCAGAAAGGTAGAAAAATGCTTATAGAAAAAACAAATAATCCCATTGAAAATTGTCTAGAAAGAAATTCTGATCCAAATGGCATAGGTTCACTATTAGGTAAAGGTGTTCATTGGGTAATCAAGGGGTGACTCATTGAGGAAAAAATAAGTTTTAATTTTAAATTCACATATGTCCCCCACACTTTTGAATACTTGTTAATTGATACTTTTCAGAGATGGTTTCTTAATCCTTTGTGCGTTTTATCTTCCCTGTCCTAATTTGTGCCTGTAGCACAGACTGGATCTCCAATCAATTATTTCAGTTTTCTCCTTTGGTTTTTTATGTAAAATTACACAACTTTTTTGTCTTATTCTGGTTAAATTGAATACATCAAGTAGATTTAAAGGGAGCCTACTACCTTTGTAGCACTGAGAAGAACATTAATATGTACATCGTTAGCAGTTTACATCTTAAAACCTCATGCAAAAATTTTCCTTAAGGAGCTGTGAAGGAGTTCTCTTAAAGAACTTAAGCTTACAACCAGGTTGATCCACAGGGTGAAACAGAATCCCGCTATTACAAACACTGGCAAACAATAAATGGAAGTAAATCAATATAGTAGAGTGAGAAGAACTTTGATCTGGGATTCAGGGTAACTGATAGTCTTGAGTTTGCAGTTTAGAGTCTATATAATCAACAACACCTCACAGTTTTATGAGTAAGGATATTGATCTAGATAATCTCAAAGTTCCTTTCCATTCTCTTTATAACATTTATCTACCACATTTTTTCTTGTTTATCTGTTTTTGTTACAGAACTGTTAAGTTCCAAGTGGTCAAAATCCTCAATATTTGTCAAGTGATATATATATCAATTGATAAATCCTCAATAAATATGTGTTTAATAAATTAGTAATGTTCAGGAATATTACAAGTTAGGTATTCAGACATATCTTCTAACTGAAAGTAACCAAAAATGCTAAAAATAAATAAAACCTTTCTGTTAAAATGACTGAAGAATTGAAAGATGGTAAAGAAATACAAGCCAAACTCTGAATAAAGGCTCGAATCCAAAGATATAAGTTGATCAGTGAAGGCATTTTTGCCCAAAGGGCATCTGCCAAACTGAAAATGTAAGCTATGATTTACAAAGATATTTTGGTTATGTGGAGGAAAAGAAAAAGTCAAGTCTTGCCCAAGTTGTAGAGTAAAATATCAGATACTCTTCTGATAAAATTCAGAACCCAAAGTCTGTACCCTCAGTTTTATTGTGAATCAGAAATAAATATGTCCTAACTGCATGTCAGAGTAACAACAACAATAAAAATTCTTTAACACTGATTATGAAATTGGGCAAATATTTATATAAATACATAATTTCATATAAATTAAATTAATATAGGATAATCTTCCATTATATTTGCAGATCTGCAAAATCACAACATCAGTATGGTCAAAAACAAAACAAAACAAAATTCAAGAACAAATTTAATTTAAAATTATTCCTGCTTAGCATTGCCACCAAGTGGCTAGCAAAAGCAAGCACAAATAGCTTCATACCAGAACAAAAGATTCCCAAGAAAAATAATCAAATTGGGCGCCTGGGTGGCTCAGTTGGTTAAGCAGCTGCCTTCGGCTCAGGTCATGATCCTGGAGTCCCTGGATCGAGTCCCGCATCGGGCTTCCTGCTCGGCAGGGAATCTGCTTCTCCCTCTGACCCTCCCCTCTCTCATGTGCGCTCTCTCTCATTCTCTCTCTCTCAAATAAATAAATAAAATCTTTAAAAAAAAAAAAGAAAAAGAAAAAGAATCAAATTAAGTTAAAAAATCAAACATGTAAACATGGTATTGTGAGAAAAAAATAAGATAAAACAGAACAGAAACAGACCTGCATAATTTTCTTATCAGAATTTCCAGAAAAGTTCATAAGTTTGCTTACTATGCTACAAGGAATAAAATATAAAAATAATTGTAAAGTTTTATCAGAATGCCAAAATCATATTCCAATAAAGTCAAACCAATCTTCTAGGGAAACAAGTAATAATAATTATAACAAAAACATTATGAATAGCTTTAGCAAATATATAGGTAGAGCTGAAAAGAGAATTCATGAACTGGTAGATGAATCAGATGAAAGTATCATCAATGGAGCATATAAAGATAATGACTTAGAAAATAAATAACTATTAACACATATATTAGGGTTTTTTTTCTGTCATAACAAATTACCACAATTTAGCAGCTTACACAACACAAATCATTACTTTTCAGTTCTGTAGGTTGGAAGTACAATACAGGTGTTACTGGATTAAAATCAAGGTATGGGCAGACTGCATTTATTTCTGGAGGTTGTAAAGGAAAATCTATTTCCTGCTCATCTGGGTTTTTGGAAAAATTCAGTTCCTTGTTGTTACAGGACTGGTGTCCCTCTATTCTTACTGGCTGCAATCCAAGGGTATTACATATCTGCTGAAGAATGCCATATCTCTTGGCTTATGGTGCCCTTCTATATCTCAAAGCCAGCAACTGTGGGGCAAGTCCTTCTCAAGCTGAATTTTTCTGAAACACTCTTTTATTTTGTCATTTCCCACTTTTAAGGACACATGTATTTAAATTGAAATCACTCTGATAATCCAGGGCCTTCCCATCTCAGGACCTTAACTTTAATTACATCTGCAAAGTCTCTTTTGCCATGAGAGGTGACATATTCACAGGTCTGGGGCTTAGGAATATGGGCATCTTTGAGTGATTATTATTCTATTTCTTGTAACATATAACAAATATAGAATTAGAAGGTCAACATATGTTTAACCAGAATTGCATAAAAAAGAAAAAGAATATAAAACAAAATATGTAAGTAAATGATGGCTGGTAATTTTTCCAAAATGAGAAAATTACTAATCCCCAAAGAAGTTCAGGAATCTCCAAACTTCCAGGCCTGGATAGCTTCACTGGTACATTATGTCCAATATTTAAGGAATAATATCAATAATACCAGTCTTATATCAAGTCTTTCAGAAAATTAAGGAAGGAAGAACAGCTCTCAATCCATTTGGGGGGACTTGCATGTCTCTGACACTAAATTCTGGGGATTATCCTACAACAAATGAAATAGACAAATGAATCCCCAAAGAAATTCTAAGAATCTCAAGCAGGATAAATAAATAGCAATTGTCATGTGATCTCATGTAGAATATGAAAGTATAGAGAAAGATTTTTGCTTGGTTGGTTTAAAGGAGTCAGAGAAAAAATTCTTACTACTTTCAAGTTAGTAACTTTTACACTGATGGCTGGCTTATAAATACAATTAATATGATGATTTAATGGACTTCCATCTTCAGTATGCTGAGAGAAAATTACTACTGATCTAGATTTATATAAACAACTAATGGATTGAAGAAATTTTTTTTTTTAAAGATTTTATTTATTTATTTGACAGAGAGAGACACAGCGAGAGAGGGAACACAAGCAGGGGGAGTGGGGAGGGAGAAGCAGGCTCCCCGCTGAGCCGGGAGCCGGATGCAGGGCTCGATCCCAGGACCCTGGGATCATGACCTGAGCCGAAGGCAGACGCTTAACGACTGAGCCACCCAGGCGCCCCATGGATTGAAGAAATTTTTATGTACATAGTAATTTTATATATGCAGAAAGTTTATATACACAGGAAACACACACAAAACAACAACAACAACAACAATGACAACAAACAAACAACCTTTCCACTAAGAAACCTCCAGGCTTGGAAAGCTTCACCGGTGCATTATGTCCAATATTTAAGGAATAATATCAATAATACTAGTCTTACATCAAGTCTTTCAGGAAAGAAGAAAGAATAGCTCTCAATCCATTTGGGGCTTTGCATAGATCTGATACTAAATTCTGGTGATTATCCTACAACAAATGAAGTTTACAAATCAATATTACCTGTTCCCAAGGATGCAGAAAAGGTGTCAGCGATGTATAATTAGGAAAATGCATCATGACCAATTGAGATGTATCATGAGAATTCATTAGAAATTTACCAATGATACAGCACGTTATAAAGAAGGAAAATAATATACCACATTAATAGATGCTGAAAAAGTATTTGACAACATTTAGCATACACACACACACACACACACACAGTAAACTCTCAGCAAGCTATGAAGAGAAGGGAACTTCCTCAGTCTGATAAAGAACAGCTGTGAAAAAAAATCACTAAAATAAATGGTAAAATATTGAAAAGTTCCCAGTAAGATAGAGAATATGGCAAAGATGTCCTATTAAATTACTTGTATTTGGCATTGTCTTGGAGATTCTAGCCAGAACACTATAAGAAGAAAAAGAAACAAGATCCATAAATATTATAGAAGAAGTAAAATGTCTTTATCAAGAGATAACAAGATTATAAATTTTAAAAATCCAAAGTAGTCTACAAGCAACTACTAGAACAACTAAGTACAATATTGCAAGATAAAAATTTAGAAGAAATCAATTACATTTATATATACTAGCAACAAATGATTAGAAAATAAAGGTATAAAAGCTATCATTTAAAATAATGTAAAAGGGGCGCCTGGGTGGCTCAGTCGGTTAAGCGGCTGCCTTCGGCTCAGGTCATGATCCCAGGGTCCTGGGATCGAGCCCTGCATTGGGTTCCCTGCTCCACAGGAGGCCTACTTCTCCCTCTCCCACTCCCCCTGCTTGTGTTTCCTCTCTCACTGTGTCTCTTTCCATCAAATAAATAAATAAAATCTTTTAAAAAATAGTATAACAATTCTAAGAAATAAATTTAAGAAAAGATATACAAGACCTGTATACTGAACATTACATAATATTTTTGAAATAAGTTAAAGAACTAAATGAATAGAGAGATATTACATGTTTAAGGATTGGAAGAATCAATATTGTTATGAGTTCAGTTTTCTCTCAAAAAATTAAATGCATTTTATTCAAACTTTCATCAGGCTTTTATGAAGAAATTGACAAAATTATTTTTAAATTTATGAAGATATAAAAGACCTTTTGAGCCAATATCCTTCATGTAGTGACTTAGTAATCCAGGAAGCAATGATCTTTTGCTTTGACTTCAAAACAGGAGTGTTCTTCCATAATCGTGACAAGAGAGGAGATAATTTCCCTGACTACATAGTTCAGTTTGGAAATCATATTGACTGTGCATACAATCCCTTGGCCAGAACTGTCCTATGGCCCCACCTAGTTTCAAAGAGTCAAGAAAATTTAACATTCTCCTATAACACTTTCATGCTTGAAAGAAGAGGAAAACTGAAATTGATGAACCTTAGAAATCTAGCATTGTGACCTTGAGAAAGCATGCATATATGTGCAGAATGACAAGAACATAAATATCCATAGCAACATTATTCATAATAACCAAAAACTTAAAATTACCCAAATATCATCACTGTTAGGGTATAAAAATGAATAGAGGGACATCAGTGGGAATGGTGCAGCAAGGACCTACAAAAATCTGCTCCTCCATAAAAGCAGCAAAAACACTGACAAAAAAAAATTAAAAATTAACTTTTTCAGTATTTTTGACATTAGCCAAAGGTTAGCAACAATCCATAGAACCATTCAAGGAAAAAAAAAATACTGAATCTGAGTAAAAACAGTGATCTTGGTTGTATATTAACTTGCCCTGTTCCTATTCCCTTCTTAGCTCAATGGTAGCTTCAAAAACTAACAGCCCTACTATTTTGATGAAAAGCAGCAGTTTAGCTGCCGACTGGAGAGGACATATTGCAATTGGAGCTCTCAAAAACATCATTTTCAGAAAATTGTCATTATTTTATCTGTCTGGCAATTCTATGGAAACCCCCATTTGCAGGGCTAGTCTTTATTTGACCTGACTCAAAGCTAACTCAAGTGCAAACAGCTTTTTCCCAGGGGGTGAGGAGGGTTGTCAAAAATAATCAGCAGCAACTGTTTAAATCATAACTGCCTGAGGCTGTAACAATAGTTGGGGCAAAAAAGAAGTGACCAAAGCACTTAAAAGGAAAGCTAAGAATGAAATGTCCATTTGAAGCTTTGAATTTCTCTAATATATTCCTGGGGATCTAGAGTCCACTCACATGTGTAGCACTGTGCTCATATCTTTGAATATTCAAATTAACTTGGTATTAATCCAAACTAGATCGGTTTAGTTATTAAGTAAACCTCGTGGAAAATATCAAGGCAAGACCTAAGAAAATAACTCAAAAACATATAGTAAAAGAAATGACAAATGACTTAAATTGGTACACAAGAAAATATCTTTTGAATACAAAATAAGATTATATTGGAGAAAATGAGGAATCAAAAAGACACAGACATATAAAACATATAGCAAAATGGCATATGTAAATCCTACCTTATTGTCAACTACACTAAGTGTAAATGAGTGTAACATACCAATAAAAAAACAGAAATCAGTAGTATGGCTTAAAAAAAAGTAAAATCCAACTATGTGATGTCTGCAAGAGGCACATTTTATATTCTGTGGTACAAATAAGTCAAAATTAAAAGATACAAATAGGTTGAAAGTGAAAGGATGGTTGAAAATAGACAATGCACACAGTAGCAAAAGAGCATGGGTATACTAATATCAGACAAAATAGATCTCAAAACAAAAAAATGTTGCTAGAGACAAAGTATAACATTTTATAGTGATAAAAGGGTTAAACCACCCAGAAGACACAAGAATTATAAATGTATACAGGCATACTTCAGGTATATTGCAGGTTCAGTTCCAGACTATCACATTAAAGTAATTATTGCAATAAAGCAAGTCAAATGAATTTTTTGTTTTCCAGTGCATATAAAAGTTATGTTTTTACACTTTACTATAGTCTCTTAAATGTGCAGTAACTTTATATCTAAAAAACAATGTACATACCTTAATTTAAAAAGATTGCTAAAAATGCGAACAATCATCTGAACTTTTGGCAAGTCATAATCTTTTAGCTTGTGGAGGGTCTTGCCTCAATCTTGATGGCCACTTACTGATCAGGATTGTGGTTGATGAAGTTCAAGTAGCTGTAGCAATTTTTTTAAATAAAACAGCAATGAAGTTTGTTGCATCAATTGACTCTTCCTTTCATGAACAATTTCTCTGTAGCATGTGATTCTGTTTGATGGGATTTTACTCACAGTAGAACCTCTTTCAAAAATGGGAATCAGTCCTCTCAAAAACAGCTGCTGCTTTATCAACTAAGTTTATGTAATATTCTGGGGCGCCTGGATGGCTCAGTCGGTTAAGCGGCTGCCTTCGGCTCAGGTCATGATCCCAGGCTCCTGGGATCGAGCCCCGCATCGGGCTCCCTGCTCAGCAGAGAGCCTGCTTCTCCCTTTCCCTCTGCCTGCCGCTCTGCCTACTTGTGCTATCTCTCTGTCAAATAAATAAATTTAAAAAAAAAGTTTATATAATATTCTAAATCCTCTGTTGTCATTTCAGCAATCTTTACAGCATCTTCACCAGGAGTAGATCCCTACTTAAGAAACCACTTTCTTTGCTCATCCATGAGAAGCAACTCCTTATCCATTCTGGTTTTATCATGAGATTGCAGCAATTCAGTCACATCTTTAGGCTCCACTTCTACTTCTGTTATTTCCACCACATCTGTGGTTACTTCCTTCACTGAAGTCTTGAGACACCTAAATTCATCCATGAAGGTTGGGGTAAACTTCTTTCAAACTCCTATTAATGTGGCTGTTCTGATCTCTTTCCATGAATTGTGAATGTTCTCAACGGCATCTAGAATGGTGAATTATTTCTGGAAGGCTTTCAATGTACTTTGCCCAGATTCATCAGAGGAATCACTATCTATGGCAGCTAAAGCCTTATAAAATATATATTTTTTTTAAATAATAAGACTTGAAAGTCAAAATTACTTCTTGATCCAGGGCCTATAGAATGGATGTTATGTTAGCCGCATGAAAACAACATTAACTTCATTATACAGTTCCATCAGAGTTCTTAGGTGACTGGGTGCATTCTCGATGAACAGTCATGTTTTGAAAGGATTTTTTTTGTCCCCTGGGCAGTAGGTGTCGACAGTCAGCTTAAGATATTGAGTAAACCATGCTGCAAACAGATGTACTGTCATTCAGGCTTTGTTTATAGAGCATAGGCTTCAACTTAAAGTCACAAGCTGCATTAGCCCCTAATAAGAGAATAAGCCTATTCTTTGAAGCTTTGAATCCAGGCATTAACTTCTCTCTAACTATGAAAACCCTAGTTGGAATCTTCTTCCAACAGAAGATTGTTTTATCTATGTTGAAAATCTGTTGTTTAGTGTGGCTACCTTCATTAATTACCTTAGGTAGATCTTCTGGATAACCTGCTGTAGCTTCTACATCAATACATGCTGCTTCACCTTGCACTTTTATGTTACGGAGACAGCTTCTTTCCTTAAACATGACCAGCCACTGCTAGCTTCCAACTTTTCTTCTGCAGCTTCCTCACTTCTCTCAGCCTTCATATGGATGATAGAGTGAAGACCATGCTCTGGGGCACCTGGGTGGCTCAGTCATTAAGCGTCTGCCTTCAGCTCAGGTCATGATACCAGGGGATCGAGCCCCACGTTGGGCTCCCTGCTCAGCAGGAAGCCTGCTTCTCCCTCTCCCACTCCCCCTGCTTGTGTTCCCTCTCTCGCTGTCTCTCTCTCTGTCAAATCAATAAAAATAAAATCTTTAAAAAAAAAAATCTTAAAAAAAAACAAAACATGCTCTGGATTAGGCTTTGAGTTAAAGGAATGTCGTGGTTGGTTTGATCTTCTATCCAGATCACTAAAACTTTCCATATTAGCAATAAGGCTGTTTTACTTTCTTATTATTCATGTGTTCACTGGAGTAGCACTTTTAATTTCCTTCAAGAACTTTTCCTTTGCATTCGCAACCTGGATACCTGGCACAAGAAGCCTGGCTTTCACCCTATCTCAGTTTTTGACATCCCTTCTTCACTAAGCTTAATCATTTCTAGCTTCTGATGTAAAGTGAGATATGTGTGACTCCTCCTTTCACTTGAACATTAAAGGCCATTGTAGGGTTATTGACTGGCCTAATTTCAATATTGTTGTGTCTCGGAATAGGGAGGCCTGAGAGGAAGAGAAATGGGAAACCACCAGTCAGTGAAACAGTGAGAACACACACATTTATTGATTAAATTCACCATCTTATATGGGTGAGGTTCATGGCAACCCAAACCAATAATAGTAACATTAAAGATCACTAATTGTCATAACAAATATAATAATAATGAAAAATTTTAAAATATTGAAAGAATTATGTGACACAGAGACATGAAGTGAGCAAACGCTGTTGGAAAAATGCACTGATAGACTTGTTCAACAAAAGTTGTCAAAAACCTGCAGTTTCTAAAAAAAATGCAATACCTGCTAAGTATAATAAAGTGAAGCACAATAAAACAAGATATACCTGTATAAACCTATAAACAGAGACCCCAAATTATAAAGTAAAAAACTGACAGAATTTATAGGAAGAATAACCAATTCAACATAACAGTACAAATCTTCAATACTCCACCCTCAACCATGTGTAAAACAACTAGGAAAAAGATAAGCATGGAAATGGAGGACTTGAAAAACACTAAAAAAACAACTAGACCAAACAGACATCAATAAAACACACCAAACAAGAGCAGCAGAACATACATTCTTCTCAAGTGTGCATGGATATTCTCCAGAACTGACAGAATATTAAGCCATAAAACAAGCCAAGGGAATTAAAAATAACAAAGAAATTTGGGGAATTTATAAATATATGGAAATTAAATACTTTTTGCTAAATAACCAATTAGTCAAAGAACAAATTGTAATGGAAATTTTATTACTCTTTGAAATGAATAAAAAAGAGAAACAGCATATAAAACTTAAGGAATATAGCTAGAATGGTGCTTGGAGGGAAATTTATAACTGAAAAAAAAAAAAACAACAACCTGTATTTGAAAAAAAATCTTAAATCAATGATCTAAACATTCATATTAAAAACCTATAAAAAGAAGAGTAAATTCAATGCAAATCAGCAGAATAAAAGAAGTAATAAATATTAGAGAGAAAATAAATTTAAGAGACTAGAAAAATAAAGAGAAAATTAAATACAGAAGTTGGTTCTTTGAAAAAAAATTTATTTTAGCAAAAAAAAAAAGAGAGGTTTTTAAATTTCTAATATCAGGAATGAAAGACAATACATTCCTACTGACCTTAAAGAAATAAAAAGTAGTATAGGTTTATACTATGAACAATGGTATAGCAAGAACATAGATAACCTATATGAAATGGACAAATTCCTACAAAGACACAAATTACAGGATGTGACTCAAGAAGAAATAGGGAATATGAATAGACCTATAAGAAGTAAAAATATTGAGCTAGTAATTAAAAATAAATAAATAAATAAACATTCCATAAAGGAAGCCCAGGCTCAAATGACTATTTGGGCATATTCTTCCAAATGTTTAAAGGGTATTAATATAAATCTTTTTTTTTTTTTAAAGATTTTATTTATTTATTTGAGAGAGAATGAGAGACAGAGAGCACGAGAGGGAAGAAGGCAGAGGGAGAAGCAGACCCCCCGCTGAGCAGGGAGCCCGATGCGGGACTCGATCCTGGGACTCCAGGATCATGACCTGAGCAGAAGGCAGTCGCTTAACCAACTGAGCCACCCAGGCGCCCTAAAGGGTATTAATATAAATCTTTACAAACACTTTCGGAAAGCAGAAGAGGAAGGAATCTTTCTCAATACATTGTATGAGACCAGTGTTACCTTTATACTAAATCCATATAAAGCCATCATAAGGGGAAAAAATGAAAAGAAAAATTTTCTTACTGAAAACAAACACAAAAATCCTAAGCAAAATAATAGCAAACTGAATGCAGCCATATATAAAAAGTAGTATAATCATAGCCAAGTAGGATATAATCTAGGAGTGCAAGGTTATTTCAACAAGAAAATAAGTCATTGTAGCACAACACATAAATAGAAAAAAATGACAATTAAACATATTATCATCGCAGTAGTCACAGAAAAAAAATAGTTCAAAATCCAAAATCCTTTCATAATAAAAATACTCAACAAACTAAAAGTATATAGAACTTATTCAATCTTATGAAAGATACAAAAAAAATCTAGCACTGACATTATACTTAATGAAAGACTGCACTTTCCTCCTAAGATCAGGAATAAGAGAACAATGTCCACTCTCAGTACATGTATTCAACATTAAACTGGAGGTTCTAACAAAGACAATTAAGCAAGAAAATGAATTGGAAGGCATCCAGACAAAAAGGAAGAAGTAAAACTATACCTATTATAGATGACATGATATTATATAAAGAAAATCCTTAGAGACTACAAAAATTAGATCAACAACCAAGTTCATCAATATCATAAGATTCAAAATCATTATAAAAAATCAATTATATTTCAACACATTAGCAATGAACAATCTAAAAATGAAATTAAGAAAGTGATTCCGGGAGCCTGGGTGGCTCAGTCGTTAAGCGTCTGCCTGCAGCTCAGGTCATGATCCCAGCGTCCTGGGATGGAGTCCCACATCGGGCTCCCTGCTCGGTGGGAAGCCTGCTTCTCCCTCTCCCATTCCCCCTGCTTGTGTTCCTGCTCTCACTATCTCTCTCTGTCAAATAAATAAATAAAATTAAAAAAAAAAAAGAAAGTGATTCCATTTACAATAGCATCAAAAAGAAAAAATACTTAAGATTAAATTTATGAGGGTTGTGGAAAGGGAGGTCGGTGGGGGATGAGGTAACTGGATGATGGGCATTAAGGAGGGCACAGGATGTGATGAGCACTGGGTGTTATACACAACTAATGAATCATTGAACATTTCATCAAAAACAAATGGTGTATTACATGTTAGCTAATTGAATTTAAATTAAAAAATTAACAAAAAAGTGCAAGACTTGTACACTGAAAACTATAAAATACTGTTGAAAAAAATTAAAGAAAGCTAAATAAATGGAAATCCACTCTATGTTCCTGGATTTAAAGATTTAATGTTGGGGGCACCTGGGTGGCTCAATTGTTAAGCATCTGCCTTCAGGTCAGGTAATGATCGCAGGGTACTGGGATCGAGCCCCGCATTGGGCTCCCTGCTAGGCAGAGAGCCTGCTTCTCCCCCTCCCCCCCCCGCTTGTGCTCCCTCTCTCGCTGTGTCTCTCTGTCAAATAAATAAATAAAATCTTTAAATAAATAAATAAATAAATAATAAAAATTTAATGTTGATCTACAGATTCAACATTTCATATGAAATCTCAAACTGCATTTTTTTTTTGGCAGAACTTGACAAGCTGATCCTAAAATTCAGATGGAAATGCAAGGGGTCCCCAAAACCAAAGGACTCTTTAAAAGGAACAAAGAGAATTTCAGAACTTAACACAAAGTGATAGTATCTAGACAATGTGGTACTGGCATGATAATAGGCATATAGGTCAATGAACAGAATTGAAAGCTCAGAAATAATTTTTTACCTAAAGGTAAATTATTTTTCAATAAGGGTACCCAGATAATTCAGTAGGAAACAGTAGTCTTTTCAACAAATAGTTCTGGGACAACTAGAAATCCACATTCAGAAAAATGAATGTGAACCCCACCTAACAACCCTTACAAAAATTAACTCCAAATTGATCTTATTCCTAAATATAAGGGTTAAAACTATAAAACCCCTAGAGGCAAATGTAGGCATAACCCAAAAATTGACAAGGCAAAAAACAACAAATGTTGGAGAGGTTGTGGAGAAAGGGGAACCCTCTTACACTGTTGGTGGGAATGCAAGTTGGTACAGCCACTTTGGAAAACAGTGTGGAGTTTCCTCAAAAAATTAAAAATAGAGCTACCCTATGACCCAGCAATTGCACTACTGGATATTTACCCCAAAGACACAGATATAGTGAAAAGAAGAGCCATATGCACTCCAATGTTCATAGTAGCAATGTCCGCAATAGCCAAACTGTGGAAAGAGCCGAGATGCCCTTCAACAGATGAATGGATAAAGAAGATGTGGTCCATATATACAATGGAATATTACTCAGCCATCAGGAAAGATGAATACCCAACTTTTACATCAACATGGATGGAACTGGAGGAGATTATGTTAAGTGAAATAAGTCAAGCAGAGAAAGTTAATTATCATATGGTTTCACTTATTTGTGGAACATGAGGAATAGCATGGAGGACATTAGGAGAAGGAAGGGAAAAAGGAAGTGGGGAAAATCGGAGGGGAAGATGAACCATGAGAGACTATGGACTCCGAGAAACAAACTGAAGGTTTTAGAGGGGAGGGGGTGGGGGGGGATGGATTAGCCTGGTGATGGGTATTAAGGAGGGCACGTACTACATGGAGCACTGAGTGTTATACAAAAATGATGAATCATGGATCACTACATCAAAAACTAATGATGTATTGTATGATGACTAACATAACATAATAGAATAAAATAAAATTTAAAAAAATGTAGGCATAGCCCTTCATAGACCATAGATTTGGCAATGGTCTCTTAGATATGACACTACAAACAAAAGCAAAAAAATAAAAAATAAATAAAATAATAAAGCACATTTCATCAAAATTGTAAACTTGTGTGCTTCAAAAGATGCGATAAAAAATGAAAAGAAAATGCACAGAGTGGAAGAATATTTTCAAATCATATTTTATACTGAGCTAGTATATAGACTATATAGAGAACCCTTACAATTTAATGAAAAGACAACCCAATTAAAAATGGGCAATGCATTTGAATAAACATTTAGCACATGAAAAGATTCTCAACATCATAAATTATTAGGTAAATGCAAATCAAACCACAGTGAAATACCACTTCCCACTCCTAAGATGGCTGTAATAAAAAAAGAAAAAGAGACATA
This sequence comes from Leptonychotes weddellii, assembly GCF_054177405.1. Taxonomy (NCBI): domain Eukaryota; kingdom Metazoa; phylum Chordata; class Mammalia; order Carnivora; family Phocidae; genus Leptonychotes; species Leptonychotes weddellii. Next base: position 159,653,010 of record NC_138369.1, on the reverse strand, counting down.
ATAACAAGTGTTGACAAAGATATGGAGAAACTGGAACACATTGTTGGTTAAATTTGGAAGATGATACAGCTGATTTGTAAAACTTTGGCATTTCCAAGTAAAACAGAAAAAATTAAAGTCAGAAATAAAGTTCATTTTGTAATACTCCTGTCAAGCTTTTGAGTTTTATTTTCTTTTCTAGATTGAAATCTCAAAATTTAAAGCCATATCACATACTTGCTTGTACTTCCTTATGGTTTCCGGCTTAGTTTTAAATACATATTAAGTAGAGATATGCTGGTAAAAGTTTAATAACTGGCCTTTGGCATGATGGGGGAAAAGATCTAATTTGTAACATTTGCCAAGTTCAGTGGTGTAAATACTCCTATGATGAATGGACTATTCATGATATATAGAAAATATTTAGAAAAATTTTTTCATATTTTAAATATAAAATATTTTTATCTTTCAAGAGAGAGAAATCTGCATGGGGAGTTAGTTTGACCTATAAAGTATTTGATTAATAATTACAGAAGTACGTTTTCCATGCCAAAATCAATAAATTATCTGTCACTATTGGTGTCTACATGATGTCACCAAGTACAGCTCAATCACTATTTTTATTCTGAATTGGTTATTTTTTACCAATATATAACAAGTCTGAAGAAGAAAATGATCTAATATATACTAAGTGTGAAGTAGTCATTGAGAAGTTTGGGTACTGTCACCAATTACTTAATGTCTTAGTCTACTTGGGTTGCCAAGTAATACCACAGAGTAGGTGGCTTAAACAACAAAAGTTTATTTTCTCATTGTTCTGGAGGCTAGAAGTCCAAGATTAAGGTGGGAAAATTCAATACCTGGTGAGAACTCTGCCTGGCTTCCAGACAACTATTTTCTCACTGTGCCCTCACATGGCCTTTCCTTTGTACTCACAGAAAGACATAGATCTCTGGTGTCTCTTCCTCTTCTTAAAAGGATATTGGTCATATTTGGTCAGAGCCCCACCCTTATGAACTATTTAACCTTAATTATTCCCCCCACACACACACACAAAATCCTGGGTCCAAATACTTTTTGGCTTCAATATGTGGATTTGGGGGTGGAGAGTGAGGGCACCATTCATTCCATAATGCTTACATAGTAAGTTTCCCATAAAAATTTATTCTCTAAAAATCTATGATAATGTGTATTGTTGTGCAAAGTAGAAGAAAAAAAATTTCCTTCTCAAGCCCTGCTTTTAGGGAGCCTAATCTAAGACATTATATTAAACCACATTATTGATGGTATCTTTTAAGTGATTATAAATCTCTTCCCTTACCTACTCTAAGAAATTTACTATCAGTAACCTTGATAATAGCACAGCAGCAACAGATTATAACCTAGCTTGGCTATTTAAATAACCTAAGATTTAAAAATCTAAAGTAAAGTTTGTCCGTTCCATCTTCTGAAGTTTTAAAGAAAATGCTTCAACATCATATTTTTTCTATTATGGCTTCCTACAGTCTTAAAATGATTCAAAAATTTAAATGGTAGAACCAGAGAACTGATTAATTAATAACATCCCAAAATTTTTTTTATAAATGGAAAATTCATCTATATTGTAAAAAGTCAGATCAGTTTGTCCAGTATCTCATACTTCCTTTTCAGCTTTCTTGTGTGGGCTGCCTAGTAGGCAAATCAACACAAATTAGGAAAATTTTAAAAGAAAATTAAGTGGAAAAGCCCTTTATAAGAAAATTGTTGACTATGCCAACATCAAGCCTAATGTACTAAAACAACTTGAATCAAGCCAGCTATCTTTTTTGACTCCACAATTTACAAAACTGTATAAGAGGTGGGCTCTCAAATTAATACATTATCTACCAAGCATTTGAATCATTTAAGGAAATAAATGTAAATCAAATAATATAAGTATGGCTTCTAATCAGTATTTTATAAAACTGTAGACTAAGAAGAAAATAAAGTCTACTTAAAAAAAATAGTTCCATTGAAAGTATGTTTCACTGCATGATTTTGAGTTGGATGAATAAGTACTGCCACTAGAATGTCAAAGGCCTTCAAATAAATGGATTATAGCAATTAACCCTGTGTTTGTGGCTTTTGACATATAATAAAGACCTTATTTTTTCTTATTCCAATAAATATGGATGGTCAAAATCATCAGAGATTAACCAGTTGTTTTGTCAAATTTCACTCTAGAAATAATGTCTATCCTGGGCGCCTGGGTGGCTCAGTTGGTTGAGCGACTGCCTTCGGCTCAGGTCATGATCCTGGAGTCCCGGGATCGAGTCCCGCATCGGGCTCTCTGCTCGGCAGGGAGTCTGCTTCTCCCTCTGACCCTCCCCCCTCTCATATGCTCTCTCTCTCATTCTCTCTGTCTCAAATAAATAAATAAAAAAAATAAAATAAAATAAAATAAAAAGAAAGAATGTCTATCCTGAATCTTTTGCTTTCTGGCTTCTTCCAGCAGTATATTACTCAAACTCCACTCTCGAAATCACTGACAACTTTATAATCACCAAATCCCATAATTCTTAAGAGTCCAGAGAGCCAATATTTTAGAGTAAAATCGAATTAAAATTTTTCTTTGTGTTTACACTACTAATAGTATCTAATCAATACTAAAACAGTCCGGAAAAATAAAATTCTCCAATTGGTAATGACTTTTGTTCATGTAGGAATGAATGATGCATCCAAAAGATACCTATAAAGAAGTCCATCAGCCTAAAGAGCTGCATATGAAAGGATATTGTAAAGGAACACATGTGATTTATCTTAAGGTCACAAGAGAATTTTAATTTTGCTTTCATTTGAAGATCAGGTATTTGAAATCATATGAGATACCTGCTACTCAAAACAAGGACCAAAATTCAAAAGTGACTCAATAGGGGGAAAGTTGACATGAGGATTGGGGATCTAAAAATACTAAAAAGTGAAGGTCAACCCAAGAAGGGTAATTCAGGTAGGTAGATTGGAAACTGGGAGAGTGATCTTTTTTTTTTTTTTTTGTGAGTGGAGTGAAAATGAAGTAAATACATATAACTTCTATTAGTAGAAGCTTCTAGTCCATTATCTTAAGAGTTCAATTTAAATCATTGTATAACAAGGCATATAGTAAAGGGTCTGTCTAGAAGAGATAGGGAATACAGTGTTCACTGCGATTTTCATATAAAGTGAATCTCCTCAAGAACTTATCCATTCTCATCCAATATATTAAATTTCAAGGCATTTTCTAGAGCTTTCCCACATCACTGATTTAGTAATGAGATAAAAAGAGTGTACAAGTTAGCCAGTCCCCAAAAGTAGACACAGACAGCTGATTGTCTTTACTTTTTTTATTTCTCCAAGATTATGAGATATTTGAAGTCCTTGAAGGCATCTCAAGCATTAAAGTTGAAATTAAACTCACAATTTTGCCCTTAACCTTCACTTCTTCATATTTTTACCCAATTTCATTTTGGGAAACAATAGTAAAGCCAGTCACCATTTCAAAAATCAGGAAATCATTCTACTTCTTATTATTTCTTCTCTTATTTCTTCTTTTCCATGATGCACTTCCATAAAATGATGAAATATTGTCATATCTGTTTTCTAGTAGATGTTTGTAGTAAGCAGAATTCCAAGATGGCCCCCAAGATCTCTATCCCCTGATGTACATGTCTTGTATAATTTCTTCTCCTGGAGTATGAGTGGGACTTATGAATAAGATGGGAAATGACCCGTGTGATTAAGTTATGCTAATATGATACAGTTGAACTTAAGAAAGGGAAATTATTCTAGGTGGGCCTCTCCTAATCAGGTGATCTCTTAAAAGAAACTATAATATTCCAGAAGAAAGAGATTGAAACCTGGGAGAATTCAATGTGAGGGAGATTTTCTATTGCAGTCTTTGATGACGGAGGAGGCCACATGGCAAGGAATGTGGGTAGCCTCTAGGAGCTGAGAGCAGTCCTCCACTGATAACAGGAAAATAAAAACTTCAGTCCTATAATCACAAGGGAGTGAATTCTGCCCACAATCTGAGTGAGCTTGCAAGAGGATTTTATGCTTCAGATGTGAATATACCTGCCAATACCTTGATATCAACCTTTTGAGAAATGAACAGAGAACCCAGCCTTACCTTCCCAAACTTATGATCTTCAGAAACTATGGTATAATAAATGGGTATGTTTTAGGCCACTAGATCTAGGCTAATTTGTTACACAGCAATACAGAACTAATATAATATTTCTCCAACAAATCTCATCTGTATCATTGCTCTTCTCCCCTTCTTCCCTCCCAATTGCTCAGCCTATCTCTAGTTCCAAGGATGGTGGTCCCACTTTTCTAAACCAGTTATGGTAATAGCAGTCATTTTGCCAGAAAATAATTCTATAATCCAGTCAGAGGCCACAAATTTCTCTGCCAATTGTTATTGGTCAAATGTGAGCATATGATCTGAGTTGACCTGATAATACTGGAGCTAATTGCTTTTATTCTGTGTTTGAAGAAACATCATACATCTCTGATAGGTAAATGAGGGAACTTGTCCTAGATATTGCTACTCTGAGACTATGGAGGATACCACCCTGAAGAGAAAGCTGACAAGCTAAGAAAGAGAATGACAGAAAAATGGCCCCAGATTCCTGATCCTACTATGTATGTGTGTTGCTGCACCTCAGCAGACTCTAAGCCAAGTGTGGGTGATGATCTGGTGAGGCTAAAGAAAAGACCTGGAGACAGGGATTGAGACATAGGCTCATTGGGGGAACTTACAAACAGGAGTCAAGGAGCAGCCAACAGGAAAAAGCATCTGGTGCTGGAATCTACATGCAGCTAGTTTTCATAGCATGGCAACTTATCCTAGAAACTATCTGTAGCCCTTCCCCTCTTTGAACAGCCAGTGTTCTAAGGAGATCAAGGCCTGACATCTGGACATTCTTTGTTACAAAGGGAGATACTCTGGAGCCCCTATGTCGGATGCTGAACAATACATTCTTCTTCACATTCTGCTTGATGAGAGTATAGAGGGATCTCTACATTCTGAAGGTAAGTATTAACAGGGACATTCAGGGTGTGCTTATACAAACCAGCCTTCCAGCACATACCATACAGCATGTAGTCCACCTTATTATCTCTTAACTTCTTGACTGTATGAAATAATAAATTGGTTTTATTGACTAAGCCAAATTGAGCCAGATTTTTTATTAGATAGAAATAAAAGTATCACAATGTACAGATGACCCAGTCAGAAAGAACTTATGGAATAGCTACTTAATTTGAATTCTGAAAACATTTACATAGGGAAGACAGAGTAGTAATGAGGATTTAAAATATGAATAAACCAATTTATTTATATAAAAAGAATGATATCTGATAAATGCTTGCTTTGCTGACAACACACACACAAAAAAAACAAAAAACAAAAAACAACAACAAAATGGAATTCTGCCCTTCATTTAACAAAAACCAACAAAGAAATGCTTAATTATGATGTGGATGTTATGGGGACCTTGAGAAAAAGTGTACATGTCATCCTAGAATTTATAATATTTGACCAAATGAGTACTTTTAAATGTATTCTAGATTTTGGTAATTAAGATTTAAAAAATAACTTTAAGAGTAAAGATCTTAGTAGAAATATGGCTCAAGAATGACACTACATCAAAAACTAATGATGTATGGTGATTAACATAACATAATAAAATTAAAAAAAGAATGAGTTATTAATCTAAAGAATTAAATTGTGACCACAAAAACAAGACAATTCTAATAAAAATTGGAGAGGATTCAAAACACATATTTTAATCCAATTGAGTTCCTTGAGTTCAGATATGCTAAAAGGTGTATTTAAAAAAACCTCCATTCATTCATTCCATGTAATTGAGATTTAGAGGTATTTTGATCCCTGTATTTAAATCTAGGCTAAACATTTTGGAATCCACTAGAATGGAATACCTATGAGATCAAGGGCTGTTAAGGGTTTTGATTACTGCTATGCACGTGGTAGGCATTCAATAAATATTTGTTGAAAGAACTTAGTTTCTGTTCAAGTTAGTAGATGAGTAGATTGTGATTTTACGTTTGCCTTAGCTTTTCTCAATGCCCAAAAAGAAACAACAAAAGCAAATTTGAAAAGTCATGCACTTAATGAGAGAAGTGATTGGAGGTATTTCTAAAAAGAAAGAAATTAGTAAGAATAAACAACAACCTAGAATACAATACGAGGGGCTGCGACAAGAATTGTCTCCAACTGAATTTAATGAAACATTTGGTGGGACCTAAGAATTCCACCTTGATTTTGACAAACTATAAAAAATCTCATAATGGCATTTGGTGGCTGTTGTATAAATGAGCCAAAGATTACCTCTGTGTATTGGTTTCTAGGTTGTTTACTTCTTCACAGCATGCTAAGACTTGTTAGCCCATAAGCCTGCTGGTGACAAATGCAATTTTTTACACACCCATTTGTTTTAAACATAGCCCAAATAAGCAGAATTTTAGCCATTTAGAGCCTGCCTGCTTTGCATAACTCATGAAACTATGTCCAATGTCTGCTAGCTATAGATAAGATGAACTCCAAAGCCATAAAGACCCCAAGTCATTGCTTTCCTTTGGAACTCTAATCCAGATACTCCTTATCATACTACTGAGTGGCATTACCTAGACATGTAAGCCCACAGTCACTCCTCTCATCCAGAGTTCCCTTGCATTCCTTCTCTTCTGAAGAGTGACCTCTCCTCATAGCCTCTAGACAGGCTCATGCTGTGAGGGTCTTTCCCTGCATGCAAATCTATCAAAATAGCACCTAAATAAAGTTTGTGTATATTAATGCCACCATGTGGTCATATCTTTGTCCTTGATCAGTCCCCAAATCCCTTAAACCTCCTATAGTGGATATATGGGAATAAGGGAAGGTCCAGATTAATACTGGCTCCCGGTGAACTCATCTTAAATTACATTGTCAGTTCTATCATTCTGTCCCAATGACATCAATTGAGTCCTTGATATTTATGCCTAAAGCTAGTTCTGTTATTATGAACTTCCATAAAATGTGATTATAATCCACCCTTTTTGCTTAGAACACTTTTAACTGGGTTTCCCATACTTGCAATGTAAAAAGTCCTGACTAATACAGAAACTAGTATTAGTACATGAGTGGGATGGGGGGGGGGATGTGGAGTGTTTAGAATATATTTCCTTTTCTCCCCTTATAATCTAGAACTCATTCTTTTGCTGCTGCTAACCCACATTGTTATCTCTAAGTCTGGAGAACATAACTGAAGGAGCTGACACCAAGGTCCTCCCCAACAGTCTCATTTCATGTGTCCTAGGCTTAATCAGAACGGTGCTCTGGGAGAAGAGCCAGCTTAATCAGATGAGAGAGTGCTTTGAACTTCATGAGACATTTTTTAAAACCTAAAACAAACCAGGAAAACAGCCAGATAGCCCAGGGTTGTATACAGAGGCAGGAAAAAATTATTTGAAACACTACTTACAACCTTATTTCTCAAAGTATGGTCCACAGCTGCAGCCACAGCCAGGAACTGGATTCGAACTAGAGAATCTTAGAGTCTACCCAGGACTTCATGAATCAGAGTATTAATTTTAACAAGCTCCCTATATGGTATATACCTAAGGGCACTGGTTTACAAGACAACAGTGAGAAAGAGTGGGGTTGATTTCTTTCTTGCAAACTTTTGATTTTAGATCATTGAATAACCTAAAGAAATGTGCAAAGTATTTAGAATAATTTACTTGACTGTTAAAAAACTGAAGAAAAAATCTTAAGCAATCATTGGAATGAATCAGCAAATTGTTTTTGTTTTTGTTTTTTTTTTGAGTGATAAGTCAGACTGCCTGTCATGACCAAAAATTTTAAAAGTATAAGATATACTACCCTATCAAAGAATGAGCTCTAATAAGAAAGATATCCTATGTAAATAAATAGCTTTCAAGTGCTGCCTGGCATGCTAGGAATTCTCTGTTTCTGTCTCTGTCTCTATATCTGCATTTCTGTTTCTCTCTATATATATGTAAGTATATATGAAATTATTCCATTTTATAATATTATATCATATACGCTATTACTGTTAAACACTATTAAATTATTATGTATCTAAGTGTTTCTCCTCTGACAAATCTAGATACATAAAGTCAAATTATACTCTTGTTTGAATGATCAATTGAGCGGTCCTATTTCTTTTTCTCATTCTCTATGTAGTCAATACTTAAGAGTTTTATGTTAGTGTTTTTTTTTTTTTCAAATATTTTATTTATTTATTTGAGACAGAATGAGAGAGAGAGAGAGAGCACATGAGAGGGGAGAGGGTCAGAGGGAGAAGCAGACTCCCCGCCGAGCAGGGAGCCCGATGCGGGACTCGATCCAGGGACTCCAGGATCATGACCTGAGCCGAAGGCAGTCGCTTAACCAACTGAGCCACCCAGGCGCCCCTATGTTAGTGTTTTTTAAGTAAAATACTTTTTATAAAGAAGTATAAAGACTCTCTTTAGGAAAAAAAAAAAAGTATGTAATTGAAGGGGTGGGGGAGGTATGTTCCCAGCTGAAAAATGAAAGGATTTAAGATGGGCAGCTCTTGCCTTATCTAGAACAACAGGAATAGACAAGCCTTGCCTGATTAATGCAGGCAATTTAGTGGTTTGGGATTTTGAGCTTTGACATTTCAGTGCCAATCATAACCAGGGAGTATGTACCCCAACAGCTGGGATCCTTATAATAACTTCAGGGAACAAACATTTTTTCCCCCCTGCAAGAACTTAATCCTTACTCAACTACTTTCTGGGCCAAAGGTTTCTCTAAGGCTTTACAGAAAAACTCATACCTAAAAAAAAGGCATTTAACTGTCATACCCATCTACCTCTTTTCAATTCCCTATGACCTTTAAAAAGCTGGTAATTTTATAAGTCGTAGTAGGCTCAAATTAATAGCCTATCTTATAAGTAGGCTATTTTATAACTATTTTATAACTGTTTTGTAACTAAAGAGATAGCCAAGAATTTTAACATCCTTGTCACCATCTCTGTCATAGCAAAAATGTTATTTTTTGGAGCTTACTATGTTTACCATATTTCTAGAAATTCACTTTATAATTATAAATTATAAAAACAAATGGGAAAAAACTTCTACTATTTTAACTCAGAAATATAAGCTAAGTATACATTAATAAAATTAGCATACGAAGTAGATTTTGCTGACTATCATTTCACTCAAAAAGAATCAAGCACATTTGACATACACAATAAAGTAATTATTATAAACTTTTTGCATCACAGGCAATGAATGCTTGCTTACCAAAAGGAAAAAATATATTTCCATTTCAAGTTCCTTCTTAATGCTAACTTGGATATTTGTCTTAGAGTGTCTTAGTACTCATAAACATACTTACCTGCACAATCACCTCCCAGGGGTCTGTGGATTGTTTTTTGTTTTGTTTTTGTAAAGAATACCAAATATACAAGCAGTGTAAAAGGAATGGTTCCCCACCAAATAGTTTCAACTTTATTTATTTTTTTGTACCCAAAGAAGACTCCAGCTTAACATAAGATACTGACTCAGCCTGAGTCTACCAGTCAGATAAACATATTTCAAGGTCAAATAAGATATAACACTATGCATAGATTTTCCTAGATAAATGACCCAATGACTAAATAATTTATCTGTTCAAAATTGTATTTCATCTGTTTTTGAACCATTTTGTTTTGTCAGGTTAAAGAAATAAGTTTAGCTAAAATAATTGATGATACCCTTCAAACAGTTGACTGCTTGGCCCACACTGATGAAACACAATATTAAACTACACACTCTAGTCTTTAATATACTCTCCAATATACTCTGCTGTTTTCTGACAATATATGTGAATCTTGAGTCACTTTTTGAATTTTTCAGGGGGCCGAGAGAAGGGGAGGGCTCTTACTTCATAGAGCAAGTGTATCAAGTGGTGAATGAGTAAGGTAGATCTTAGCTCCCAATCTTTATGAGCTAGAGAAACATCACTAGAATATCCTTGACAAATATAACTGGGTCCCTCTGCCAATAAATCAGACAGTAACAACTGGGAAAAAAAGAAAAAAGAAAAAAACAAACGTCCCTACAAGCACAGTTCTATTTCTTTTGAAAATTTTTAATAACTGCTCAGTTAGCTGTAGGTAACTATAAATGGCCAGTCATATGTAGCAGAAATTTTCAAATCAAATAATGCATGATATAATGCTGTTTATTAAAATTTATTTTATCTTAATTTAAAATTCTTTCAATATACCCTCAATAAGTTATACAAATATAACTATAAAAGGGTAAACAAAATTCCAGAGAAATGATAATTTGTCAATTAAAAAATGTATAAATATATGTAGAGAGAAACTTTGTGTTGGTCAAAGATAGATACAGATATAAGATACAGTAAGTTGAACCTATTATCAACTATAAGACATTTCATATTAGTTTACGGAATGAGAAAATAAGGGGCTTGAAAAAGTGAACAAATGTAGGCTTAGAGGGAATCTTAAATCCACTCTATCCCTCAACAAAATAAAGGGGCTTTCTAGAGTGGTCTTCCACAAAAACATGACTTTCATTTTAGAAAGAAAAATCACTAACTTTCCATTAAACAATAGAACCTTGTGTTACTAAATTAATGAGAACAAAATGGAAAGTGCTCTTTTGATTTTGGCTTTTATCAGACTAAATTTACATGCATACTTATGCTTTTGGTATCATATCTGGCAATCTTTTGTCAAATCTAAAGATTTTTACTTTTACTTTTAAGGATTTTTATAATTTAAGCACTTAACATTTACATCTTTGAGGCATTTTGAGTTAATTATTTATGTAATGAAAAGCTGGGGTCAAACTTCATTCTTTTGCATGTGACTATGCAGTTGTCCAGCACTATCTGATGAAAAGATAATGTATTCCTTATCCACTGAATTCTGGTACTAAAAATTTCCTAGGGCTGTTTTAACAAAGTACCACACACTGGGTGGCAGAGATTTGTTGAAAATGACTCACGTGGAGTGATTTAGATGCTTGTATTTTATGACATGTTCAGAAATTTTATTACACTCCTGTACATGAACAGTACATATATAGACACAGAGAAGCATATCTAAAGGCCGAGAGAAGGGTATTTATTATAAGACTGATAAATCATCCTAAAAAAATGAGGATTAGAGAGAGTTCTTTTTCCCCTTACTAACATTCAGTTTAGATAAAATAGAGAGGAGTTACTTGCTTTAAAATGCATGTTTTTTTTTTTTTAATAATCCTCTACAACTTGCAGTCAAGATATATTTTCTCGTACAAACAGGAAGCATCACAATCCCAGATTTCAAGATATCCTACAAAACTATAGTTATCAAAACAGTATGATACTGGCACAAAAATAGACACATAGATGAATGGAACAGAATAGAGAGGCCAGAAATAAATCCACGACTGCAAACCCACGAAATGGAAATCATAACCATAATGAGATATCACCTCACACCTATCAGAATGGCTAAAATCAAAAACAGAAGAAACAAATGTTTACAATTAATCCTTGACAAAGGAGGTAAGAATATGCAAAGGGGAAAAGATAGTCTCTTCAACAAGTGGTGTTGGGAAAACTGGACAGCTGCATGCAAAAAGAATGAAACTGGACCACTTTCTTACACTATACACATAAATAAACTCAAAGTGGATGAAAGACCTAAATCTGAGACATGAAACCATAAAAATCCTAGAATAGAGTACAGGCAATAATTTCTCTGACATTGGCCATGGCAACATTTTTCTAGATATGTCTCTTGAGATAAGAGAAACAAAAGCAAAAATAAATTACTGGCACTACATCAAAATAAAAAGCTGAACAACAAAGGAAATAACAAAACTAAAAACAATCTACTGAATGGGAGAAGATATTTGTAAGTGATATATCCAACACAGGGTTAGTATCCAAAATAAAGAACATATGCAACTCAACACCCAAAAAACCAAATAATCCAATTAAAAAATGGGCAGAAGACAGGAACAGACATTTCTTCAAAGAAGACATACAGATGGCCAACAGACACATGAAAAGATGCCCGACATCACTCATCATCAGGGAAATGCATGTCATAACTATAATGAGACATCACCTCACAACTGTCAGAACGGCTAAAATCAAAAACAGAAGAAACAAGTGTTGACAAGGATATGGAGAAAAAGTAACCCTTGTGCATTGTTTATGGAAATCCAAAGTAGTGTAAGCCACTGTGAAAAACAGTATGGAGGTTCCTAAAACAATTAAAAATAGAATTACCATACAATCCAGTAATTCCACTACTGGGTATTTACCCAAATAATAAGAAAACACTAATTTGAAAAGATATATGCACCTCTATGTTTCCTGCAGTATTACTTATAACAGCCAAATTATGGAAACAGCCCAAGTGTCCATCAATAGGTGAATAAAGAAGATGTGCTACACGTAAATATGAATATTACTCAGCTATAAAAAAAAATGAAATCTTGCCATTTGCAATAACATGGATAGATCTAGAGGGTATAATGCTAATCAAAATAAGTCAGTCAGAGAAAGAAAAATGCCATATGGTTTCATTCATATGTGAAATTTAAGAAACAAAGAAAAAAGGAGACAAACCATAAAACAGACACTTAACTATAGAGAACAAACTGATGGTTACCAGAGGGAAGGTCGGTGGGGAAATGGGTAAAATAGATGAAGAGAATTAAGAGTACACGTATGATGGGGAGCCTGGTGGCTCAGTCGTTAAGCGTCTGCCTTCGGCTCAGGTCATGATCCCAGGGTCCTGGGATTGAGCTCCGCGTCAGGCTCCCTGCTCAGGGGGGAGCCTGCTTCTCCCTCTCCCTCTGCCTGTTGCTTGTGTTCCCTCTCTCGTTGTCTCTCTCTTTCAAATAAATAAATAATAAAAATACTTAAAAAAAAAAGTAAACTTACAATAAGCACTGAGTAATGTAAGGAACTGTCAAAACACTACATTGTCCATAACATTAACACTGTATGTTAACTATACTGGAATTAAAATTTTTAAAAAAAGATATTTTTGTGGATACTTGTTTTACTCAGAAATTGATCATTTGTTTTTCATAGTCATGGAGTTATGGATATTACTTCTAATATGATACAAGTCCAGAAGCCATAAAGGTAAATTTTAATTAAAGTTTATATTTTTAAAATTACACAGAGCATAAAAATATAAAAGCCACAGGTATATGAAAATTTGTGGTAAAATACTATAATAAATATGATGAAAGAATATTTTCTTCAAGGGGCGCCTGGGTAGCTCAGTTGTTAGGTGTCTGCCTTCGGCTCAGGTCATGGTCCCAGGGTCCTGGGATCAAGCCCCTCATCAGGTTCCCTGCTCAGCAGGGAGCCTGTTTCTCCCTCTCCCACTCCCCCTGCTTGTGTTCCCTCTCTCGCTGTGTCTCTCTCTGTCAAATAAATAAAATCTTTAAAAAAAAAAAAGAATATTTTCTTCAATATATGAAGATTTTTTATAAATAAATAAGAAAATTAAACCAAAAGAAAAATAGGTAAAAAACATATTAGGAGATTGCATTATGTATTTTACAATAAATTTTCTCTCCATACTCTTTCCATGCTTCCATATTGCACTGAATTTGGTCTTGACCATGTGACCCACTTTTCAATGAAATGTAAAGGATATATTGTCATATCTTAGATATTCTCACATCTGAACAGAAGCCTTAGATGTTATTGTATGTCCTGACAGGGGCCTTTTTGTTCAGCTCCCCAACAATAAGAACTGTAAATTCTAGATAGTGACTATGCCTGCAACCTGTTTCAAAATGCATAGACTCACAGAGCTGAGCCAAGCAAATGCAGATCAGACCCACATATTTACATTAACATGAACAAAAAATAAATGTATTTTGTCAGAAAACACTGAGATATAGGATTGTTCGTTATCGTAGTAAAGTCTGACTGATAAAAATGTAAAATGAAAGTTCAAAGAAAAATAAATATAAGTAGTTGGTTAACACAGGAAAATATGCTCAATTTCACTCATGTCTACAAAGTGCAGATTAGAACAGCAATGACACATATACATTTCTTTAGTTTATCAAATTAGCTAAGATTTATAAATAATATTGACAATACCCTGGGAGAATGAGGCATTCTCAAACACTCTTACTGGTAGTTTAAATTTGTTCAACCTCTTAGTCCTGTGAAAATTTTAAAACACATACCTTAAGAGCTAGCAATTCCATTTTTGGGAATTAATTATCCCTATGAATTCAATCATGTGTAAAAAGATGTGTGAGAAGTGATACTCATGGTATATTTCTTTAAGTGGTTAAAAATGGGGGGGCAAGCAAAAAATAAAGGAAGGAAGAATGGGAAAAAAAAGAAAATTAAAAGAATTAGGGGATTCTTAAACCCTGTATTAGATATATCACTTGTAAATATATTAATGGACAGCTATACTGTGGAATAAGAGGTAGCCATTTAAGAACATAATTAAAAGAATATAAAAGGATATGCTGTTAATTTTAAAAATCAAATTGCACAGCAGTGTCCCATATAGTTTCTTTTATTTTTGAAACATTCAGATATATGAATAGAAATTATGTGGACATACCTAAGAAACAATGTAAACATTATTACATCTGGGCAACTGTCTTGTGAAGCTGCTAGTTCCACAGTGAAGCAACTTCCACTTATCACTATTTGCTATTCTATATGAATATTTATGCCATATTATGTATTATTTTCATGATTAGAAAACCTGGTTTAAAAGTAAAATTAAATTAAATTCAAATGTGTTTAAAAAAAGCTGGAGCTGAGTTCATCTATTTGGATCTCATATCAGCGTGCTCTCTATCCTGGACCCATGAGACTCTGCCGCCACCTGTGGCGGGAAACATAAATTGAAGATGAAGGCATTAACAGGTGAAAAATAACAGAAGCAAGATTCTGAGGCTGAAAATATGTAGTTGCTATTTGGGCAAATCACCCCGAATAATGTGATCACCTAACTTTGTGCTGCATACAAAATAAATATGTAGATTTGTTGATGGATTCATATAGCATTAGGGAAACAAGTGAAAAACAGTGTTTCCAAGATCCTGTTTCTCTAAGTTTTGAACACAGTGTGCCCCTCATGCAAAATAAATAAATAAATAAATAAATAAATAAATAAATAAATAAATAAATAAGTAAGTAACTCACAGCCTCTTTAATAGGTCTCACTTTCTTTTTCTAGCCCACATTATTCTCTTGTGTTATTGATTTAAAATAAAAAAAAAAATCTGAGGACTTTCTGCTCTTGTTGCATTGTGATTTCACATGCAAATGAATTTCAGTGTTTTAACTGGACTAGATAAAGTCAGTTAAGAAAAGACATTCAAACAGGTGTTTGTCTACAGGCATATGCCATCTCTTACCTTATCCTTTTTATCCCTCATGGCTAGGTTCCCTAGGCCCTGCTGAGTCAAGTTAGGTTAGCCTAGGAACTTTTCAATTCTGTGTACCCATCACTGACAGAAGCATTGAGTAATGAATAAAGGGAACCACAGGGAGTAGTTTCAGGCTTCAGTTTCTGTCATGGGGAAAAATTAACCACAAATTGTTAGATACAGGAACATCATTTTTAAAACTATGATTTAAAAGGGCATAATCAGTTAATTAAAGCCAGAAGAGAAATGCTTAAATAATGTATAAAGTGAAAATCTTGGTAAAAACTATTTGTTAAACATTTTAAAAGATTATTTTTTTCTTTCTGTGGCTTGAAACATTCCCAAGAAGTAATGACATGGAAAAAACAAAATCTGACTAAAGGTAATCAGAAAAAAATTGAACCAAAAAATGTCCCAAATACCACAAAAACAGAAATGAACCAGTCAAGTAGAGTGACAACTATACAAAACTCATGTTTATTATATCATCCATATTATGGATTTATGAAAAGAAATATGGCATTGTAGGTCCTTATCCTTTGTACCATTCTAATTGATAGCAATGATATTTACACACAGAACCTAAATAAATTTGTATATAATTTCTCTCCCAAACAGAGAAGAGAATGGAACCCAAATTTGAATCAAACTTCTGCTAGATTTAGGTATGTGCTATTGGGATTTTTTGTGTTTTTTTTTTCTTTTTAAAGTTTTTATTCAAATTCCAGTGTAATATACAGTGTAACATGGAGTGTAATATTAGTTTCAGGTGTACAACTTAGTGATTCAACACTTACATACAACACCCAGTGCTCATCACAAGTGCCCTCCTTCGTCCTCATCACCTAATTAACTCATCCTCCCCCCCACCTCCCCTCTGGTAACCATCAGTTTGTTCTCTATAGTTAAGAGTCTATTTCTTTGTTTGCCTCTCTCTCTCTCTCTTGTTTTTTCCCTTTGCTCATTCATGTTGTGTCTTAAATTCCACATATGAGTGAAATCATATGGTGTTTGTCTTTCTCTGACTGACTTATTTCACTGAGCATAATATGCTCTAGCTCCATCCATGTCATTGCAAATGGCAAGATTTCATTCTTTTTAATGGCTGAAAAATATTCCATTATATATATATAATGCTGGTATAAACATAGGGGTGCATATACTCTTTCAAATTAGTATTTTTGTATCTTTTGATGAATACCTAGTAGTGCAATTGCTGGATTGTAGGTAGTTCTATTTTTAACTTTTTGAGGAAACTCCATACTGTTTTCCACAGTGGCTGCACCAGTTTGCTTTCCTGCAAAAGGGTTCCCTTTTCTCCACATCCTTGCCAACACCTGTTGTTTCTTATGTTGTTGATTTTAGCCATTCTGACAGGTGTGAGGTGGTATCTCATTGTAGTTTCAATTTGCATTTCCAGATGATCAGTGATGTTGACCATCTTCGCATTTGTCTGTTGGCTATCTGGATGTCTTCTTTGGAAAAAAAAAATGTCTATTCATGTCTTATGCCCATTTTTAATTGGATTATTCATTTTTTGTGTGTTGAGTTTTATAAATTCTTTATGCATTTTCTTTCTTTTTTTATTTTTTATTTTATTATGTTATGTTAATCACCATACATTACATCATTAGTTTTTTTTTTTAAAGAGAATGCATTGAGAGGCAACTTTTTTTTTTTTTTAATTTGAGAGAGAACGAGAGAGAGATCATGAGCAGGGGGGAGGAGTAGAGGGAGAGGCAGACTCCCTGCTGAGCAGGGAGCCCGATGCGGGACTCGATCCCAGGATCCTGGGACCATGACCTGAGCCCAAGGCAGACGCCCAACGACTGAGCCACCCAGGCGCCCTACATCATTAGTTTTTGATGTAGTGTTCCATGATTCATTGTTTGCATATAACACCCAGTGCTCCATTCAGTACGTGCACTCTTTAATACTCATCACCAGACTAACCCATCCCCCCACCCCCTCCCCTCTAGAACCCTCAGTTTGTTTCTCAGAGTCTATAGTCCCTCATGGTTTGTCTCCCCCTCCGATTTCCCCACCTTCATTTTTCCCTTCTTGCTATCTTCTTTTTTTTTTTTTAACACAGACCTGTACCTCTTTATGCATTTTCATACTAACCCTTTATCAGATATTTTATCTGCAAATATCTTCTCACAATCTGTAGTTAGCCTTCCAGTTTTGTTGATTGTTTCCTTTGCTGTGCAGAAGCTTTTTATTTTGATGAAGTCCCAATAGTTTATTTTTGTTATTGTTTCCCTTGCCTCAGGAGACATATCTAGAAAGAAGTTGCTATGGCCAATGTCAAAGAGGTTACTGCCTGTGTTCTCCTCTAGGATTTTTATGTTGATCTTTGCCCTCCAGGATTTCAACTTGAGTGTTTTGGGGAGGTAATATAATTTGACAAGGGCTATTCTAACAGTATGAATAAATTGTCTTGTAGCACTCATAAGAAAACAAATAGTGCTTCAGTTGAAAGTTATAGAAGTTGTATTATTATCTATTGATGTATAAAATTATCCTAAAACTTAGTAGCTGAAAGTAACATACATTTATCATCTCAGTTTCTGTGGATTGGAAATCTGGGCATTGCTCAGCTTGTTCTTCTACTTCATGGTTTTTTCAAAGGCTGCAATCAAAATGTTGGCCAAGGCTGGGGAGTCTCTCAACACACTTTGCTGTGACAAATCCACTTCCAATCCACTTAAATGGTTATTGATAAGATTTAGTTCTTAAAGGGATATTAAGAATAGAGAATCTGAGTTTTTTGCTAGCTGTTGGCAAAAGGCTTCCCTCAGTACATTATCATATGGGCTTTTCCAACAGCAACTTTCTTCCTCAAAGATAACAAGAGAGTCTGATAACAAGATGGAAGTCACCATCTTTTATAATAATTACGGATGTGCCATCTCATCACCTTTGCTGTTATATTGGTTAGAAGTGAGTCACTAGATCCAGGCCACATCCAAGGGAAAGGAATTATGAAATGGCTTGAAAACTAAGAGGTAGAGATCATTGTAGGCCATTTTAGAAATATGTCTACCACAGAAGATCTCAAACTGGAAGTTATTTTTCTTCTTCTCTGAAAATATGTAGTACCCTCCCAGTACTTTTCTGTTTGCCTTTGACAAATTTGCTGAATAGATAATCTAATGACAATGCTGATTTCATTAGAAAAATAATGCCATTAACAATAAAAGATATTTTTTTTTTGGTGAGATACATATAACTTTGTTCATCTCATTTTCCTGAAGATTTCTCTAAAATTTATTTCTAATCCTTCTACTGTCACTAGTTGTAATGAAATGTCTTTCATCAATAAAATAAAATGGCAATAGCAAATGATATTGTGGAATTTATTGCAGTACCAAAACTTTGAATAGTTATAGCCCTTTAGAATTTGCAGAAATGATAACTAGACAAAAACCAATTTTGCTTACCAAATTGTATGCGATTTTATTAATTTTGTGTTGCTTAATCATAATAAGCAGGCTTAACTTCATGACAAGCCTAAGGAAAGGAAGAAGAAATTAGAAAATATTTTATAAATAAGCCCAATATCCATTTTCAAATCTTAAAATTTACCCCATTCTGTTCCCTCTCCTCACTTTATTCACAAATCATAATGACATCTAGAGTTATTAATGAAGTAGGGTGGCTGACTGAAAGTTGTTTATTGTCTTTTTGGCATTTAGTCTATGACAATAAGGATTAAACAGCTAGTTAGATCTCTTCTGGACTTTGCTGATTCCCAGATGATTTTAACTTCTTATGGATTTCCTAAGAACTGAGACTACAAAACAAGAAGAGAGTGCTGAGAGCTTTACTCCATTAGGATAATAGCACCCAAATAACTGCAATGGATGCCAGCAAAGAAGAACCACTTCATGAAACCTAGTATTATGATACCACCACCCATGAGGAAAAGGTGAGAAAAACCTTTGATTTCTTGGGTTACAGCTTGTCTAACAAGGCCTAACTAAGTAGATTACAGGGGAAGAGAAAGTCCCATGGATATACGGAATTTTTTTTTTCAAAACCAATTGCAGATAGAAGGGCAATTAAAAACTATCTAATTCAATGGAAAAAGTCAAAGGCAAAACAGGTAAAACATAAAATTGAAATTAAATCATAAAAATAAATTCAGGGTGTCTGGATCATTCAGTTGGTTGACTGTCCGACTCTTGGTTTCAACTCAGGTCACGATCTCAGGGTTGTGAGATCAAGTCCTACGTAGGGCTTGATGCTCAACAGGAGTCTGCTTGAGATTCTCTCCCTCTGCCCCCTCCCCGTCTCATGCTTGTGCTCGCACTTTCTCTCTCTCTCAAATAAGTAAATAAGCCTTTAAAAATAAATAAATAAATAAATAATAAATAAATAAATCCAAATATTGTATATATAGGAACTACATGTTTAATATGTGTGTGTAATTTTTTTTTTTTGCTGTGAAAAACCAAACTTTTCAAACTGGATTTTTAAAGCTCATATGCTCCTATCTTCAAATCAAAATAATAAGTCAGGTTTAAAATAATATGTAACAATGTTGAGAAAAAATATCATTAGTCAGCCACTTGATAACTAATGCTAGCATGGCAATATTTAAATCAGATTATGAGGTTTATTATATAAAGCAAAATGGATATTACAGTATTGTTATTCGTAATGAAAAAAAAAGTTAAGCTGTTTCTAATGACAATAAATTATTCCTAATGACAAATAGAAATAACGTGTTGGGAGACAGTTCTCTCTCACATTTTTACACATGATAGCTTTTATTGTCGACTATCTTTCCAATGGTGTTTATATAGGGTAGAGCTTTGGAAAACAGAGATAGATAGGCTCTTCCTTCAGAGCAGAAATGTGGTTTTATGGGATTTTCGTTTTGTTTTGTTTTGTTTTACTGCCCAGTATAATAAAAATAATATCTCCCTCTGGGGAGAAGTTTAGACTTACTTGATTGCAGCCCATTATAAAGACTCAAGTTTCCTAGGTTTGAAGTTCCTCCCTTGTAATATGATCTACTATTTATGCAGGCATCATACAGGGTCCTTGTAGCATTATCCTATGGGGATTTAGGCTCAGAGAACTTCTGCAAGAATATGAAAATATTGACTTTCTCTGCTTGACTTATTTCACTTAGCATGATCTCCTCCAGCCCCATCCATGTTGATGTAAAAGTTGGGTATTCATATGGTTTCACTTATTTGTGGAACATAAGGAATAGCTTGGAGGACATTAGGAGAAGGAAGGGAAAAATGAAGGGGGGGAAATCGGAGGGAGAGAGGAACCATGAGAGACTATGGACTCTGAGAAACAAACTGAGGGTTTTAGAGGGGAGGGGGCTGGGGAATGAGTTAGCCCAGTGATGGGTATTAAGGAGGGCACGTATTGCCTGGAGCACTGGGTGTTATACAAAAACAATGAATCGTGAATCATTACATCAAAAACTAATGATGTGTTGTATGGTGACTAACATAACATAATAAAATTAAATTAAATTAAAAAAATAAAATAAAAAACCTAGAAGTACAAGTAATAAAAAAAAAGAATATGAAAATATTGTGGCTCCTGCTATTGCTTCATAGCAATATAAACTAATAATAAATTATCTGATGGTTCTAAACCAGGGGTCTCATGTTTTATACAAGTATACAAGAAATCATAGAAAATTAATTTGTAAGCTTGTGTGTAGGGTAAATTTTAGATTCTTCACAGTCCCTTGCACAACTAACCAAGAATACATAGCAGTGATAGACATGCATGCACTTAACAATACAGTCTTGAAATATATGCTGAAAATATTGACAGTGACAAAAGAAATAGACAATTCCACAAGCATAATGAAAGATTTAAATATACACATCTCAAAAACTGATAGATCAAGTACATTAATACTTGCTTATAGTCAATCCACAAAATTTAAAGAAAGCTTAAGCGCCTAGATACATATGTTTGTAGATCCATGGACCCAACAATGTTGAAGTTCATGCGGAATATTTGATGCATACTGGATTGCAATGGAAACTGTAACAAATATTAAAGAATTGAAACCATACAGACTGAACTGAATTAACTTTTCTGTAATTAAAATACAGTAAAAATGGAATAAAGAAAAAATAACTGTAAATTACAAAATGTTTAGAATTAAGTAATAAGAAATTCTGCATCAGAGAACTTGTGCTGTGAAGTTATATTGATACTTAGAGGGACATTTCTAGTCCATCTTCTTAAAAAGAAAGATAAAAGTTGAATGAGTTAATCAGTGCTCATGAAGCTAGGTTAATGTCAAAAAGTAAACAAATGGAACATAAAAAGAAGAAAATATATCAAACAGCAAATATTAGTTAAATAAACAACAACAAGGAGAGTGAGAAAGAAACAAAACCAGCAGATGATTATTTGAAATGTCTAATAAGATAAACTTCCCAATCAAACTCAGTAAAAAAGAAGTAAATTAATACATCAGTGTCTTAAAAAGATGACTAAATAGTGAACACTTTTATATCAACAAATTTTAAACTGTAGACAAAATAAATAATTTTCTAGAAGAGCAGTTCTCTAACAGTTTGGTCTCAGGAACTCTACACTGAGTAGAGTAAAGCTCTTTGGGGTCCTCTCTGGTGTATAAGAGTATACACTCTTAAAATTACTGAGGACCCTGAAGAGCTTTTAGTTATGCAGACTATATCTATTAACATTCATAACTTAAAAATGAAAATAAACAATGTTATATTTTCCAACATAAAAAATAATAAACCCATTATGTGTTAATATAAATAGTATCTTTTATGAAAAAGTAACTATACTTTTATAAAACAAACAGAAAATAGCAAATATAGTGTCCACATTTCTTTATAACTAATAGTGTATTAAATCTGCTAAAATATGAGTGAAAAAGGTAAATAATATTTTAGTATAGTGTAATTATGAAAATATTTTTTACTTCACAGACCTCCCTGAAAATTTCTCCAGGAACCACAGGGATTCTCAGAATGCACTTTGAGACAAGCTGTTTTATAAAAAATTACATAAACAAATTTGAATCAAGAAGAAATAGAAAACATGACTACATCTGTCACCTTTAAAGTAAAATGTCAGCCATCAAAAATTTCTCCCAATACCATCCCTACCCAAAGAGGACAAGGACAGAGAAGATACTAGATCTAGATAAGTTTACCAATTTGTCAAGAATAGGTAACCCCAAATTAGCAGAAAATAGAAAATAAAGGAGATAATCACTCTATGTGGCCAGTGTAACTAATAAAACATGAAAGCTAGCTCATTGCAAGGAAAGAAAATTTTAGCTATCTCATTACTAGAATTGATGAATAAGTTCATTAGGATTTGTGGATATGAAATCAGCATACAAAAATGAGTAGCATTCATATTCAATGAACCAATTTTTCTATTTAGATATTAGAACAGGAAAAAATACCATTTGCAAAGGCAATATAAAGTATATGGTATCTGGGTAAAATTCCTAACAACGGGTCTTCTTTATAAAGAAATTTAAAACACATTATTGAAGGATTCCAAATAAAATATGAAAAAATAAAAGTACCATGCTCCTTTATGGAAGGACTCAATAATATTTTTTAAAAACCAATTCTCACCAAATTATTTTATGAATCATGCAATTCACATTAGTATTTCAAATTTTAAATTAAAAAAAATTTTGAAAAACTGTTCCTAATACCCTGCTGCTCACTGTCAAAATCTAAGAGATTTAGAGAAAATGCAGATTCTCAGGTTCTCTTCCTGACCTACTGAATTACCCCAACCATATGTGGTTTATATGCACATTAAAGTCTGAGAAACACTGATCTTTCAAAAATGTAGGAATGGCCATAGCACTCAAAGAACAAAAAATGGGCGTTCTTGCCCTACCAGATATCAAGATTTAGTATTACTAGAATGGCATTTAAGGCAAAGTGGCATCAATATATGGTTAGATGATCCATAAAACAAAATATATAATAGGAACAGGTCCTATCTTATATATCATGGTATCATGACATAAGATAGATGAAACATTGCAAATCAGTGGTGATGGGGTCATCTATTCAATAAATATCTTTGAGACAATTTGTTTTCATTATTTGTATAAATATATATATAATATTTAAACATACAACATATATTTATAAATAATAAAATATATATAATATATACGTATAAAACACGGGCACATGCATTACATGTGAAAAGCAAGATTTTACAGATATTAAAAGTCATTACAGGTGAATATCTTTATGAGTTTGGTAAAAAGAAGGGTGTACTGTATGTCTTAGTCAGCATGGACTGTCACAACAAAATGTCATAGACTGGGTGGTTCAAACAACAGAATTTTTTTTTTTTTTTTTTTTTTACAGTTCTGTAGACTAGAAATCCAAAATCAAAGTTTTAGCCAATGTTGTTTTCTGTTGAGAGCTCTCTTCCTGGCTTGCAGATGGCAACTTTGTCCTCACGTGGGCTTTCCTCTGAGCATATGGGAGAGGGGGGATATCAGAGGGTAGAGTGAGAGTTGAGAGAGACAGAGTCAGAGGAAGTGCCCTTCTTTTTTTATAAGGCCTCCAATCCTATCAGATTAGGGTCCTACCTGTTATGGACTGAATGTTTGGGTACCCCGCCCCACAATTCCTATGTTGAAGCCTCAACTTCCATTATGACTGTATTTTGAGATAGGACCTTTAAGGAAGTAATTAAGGTTAAAGGAGGTCATAAGAGTAGGACCCTGATCTGATAGGATTAGTGTCTTTATAAAAAGAGACACCAAAAATCTCAATCTCTCTGGGTGTACACAAAAGAAGCCATGTGAGTACACATTGAGTTGGAGGCCACCTACAAGCCAAATGAAGAGGCCTCAGAAGGAAACTTACCTTGCCAGCACCTTGATTTTGAACTTTTCATCCTCTAGAACTCTAAGAAATTTTTGTTTTTTAAGCCATCCAGTCTGTGGCGTTTTGCTATGACAGCCTGAACAGACTGATAACATCACCCTTGTGAGCTCATTTAACCTTAATTACCTCCTACAGGTCCTATCTTCAGATATGGGCTTCAACATGCAAATTTTGTGGGGACACAATTCATTCCCTCACACTATACAAGATACAAAAAACACAAAGCAAAAATCAGATTGATTAATAAGATTGCATTACACAAAATTATCTGGGTGGTAAATATACTGTGAACAAAGTTAGAGGTCTAGCCATAGGCTTAAAGAAGATATTTTAAGTATTTATAATAAATAAAAATACTGAAAAAATGTAACTAACTGCTACAAATCAATAATAAAAGACAAATAGCTGAAAAGGAAATATGTGCAAAGGATATAAACAGGAATTACTAAACAAGGAAACACAATGGCCAATAAACATATGAAAAGACTCTCAGCCGTTTTGCATTTCTGTAGGGAAATGCAAATTTTGAAAAATGAGATTCTTTTCATACCCAGGTGATTAGCAAAATAAAAACGAATCTGGCAATATCAAGTATTTATAGGATGTTAGGGAAGGAAAACTCCCATACACCTTTTGCTGAAGAGTTTATTGGTTAAACCATTTAGAATGGAAGTTTCAGTCTTCCTAGAATAATTTAACACATGCATATTCTTTGATACAGCTATTACCCTTTTATTATATATCCTACTGAAATTCTTTCACCTATAGAGAAGATATGCACAGGAATGAGCTCTAAAATAGTTTGTAGGAGTGAAAAATTGGAATTAATCCAAATGTCTCCATCAGTAGAAATAGATGTATAAATTGTGGGTTTTTTTAATGCAATGGAGTCACGTCTGATCTCGGAAGCTAAGCAGGGTCGGGCCTGGTTGGTACTTGGATGGGAGACCACAGAGGATATAAAAGGAGTAAACTAGACTGTATATAAACCAACATAGATAGACTTTTAAGCAGACTGTTGAACGAAAAAGAAAAAAAGAAAAGAAAAGCAA
This sequence comes from Leptonychotes weddellii, assembly GCF_054177405.1. Taxonomy (NCBI): domain Eukaryota; kingdom Metazoa; phylum Chordata; class Mammalia; order Carnivora; family Phocidae; genus Leptonychotes; species Leptonychotes weddellii. Next base: position 159,627,646 of record NC_138369.1, on the reverse strand, counting down.
GTTAAACAGAATGTTACCCTGAATAAGATGAATTTTATGTCACTTCCATGAAGGTGGAAGGCCTAAGGATCATGAGAACTTAACAGTATAAATAACTAACCCTGTCCCTGTTGTCAAGAACAACTTGAAGTTTTATGTTTTATTTTTCTTAGGAGAAAAACTTTCTGGGCCAGTACAGCAGAAGTGGTGGAAACAAGGGTAATATCTGTGCTGGTCTCAGATTAGCTTTTCCTTGACTGTCTGGGATTTAACCACAGCACAAAAACATAATAAGGGTGTCCAGATAGTCCAGATGCTGACCTCAGGACTAAAGCAATTCAGAAAGCAAAGGTCAATAGGGTTTGCTGACCTCTATCCCTCCTGATGAATGCTCATAATCACACTCAAGGCATGCTCTGATAGGCATTACCTTTTATAAATCTCATTCCTAGCTATGTCTGTAATGGTCTGATCCTTCCAAATGGACCATCTTATCATTATGCTATACCCTCATGATTTAATGAAGTATTCCCTGATTATAAGGTATTTTCAGAGCAGTATTAATTCTTCAAGTCCTGGAAAAGCCATGTATATTAGAAATGGAAGCTAGGATTGCTTGGTTTATGGTTGGCCAGGTGGGTGAGCAAGAGAGAGAATCCGATGAGAGCCAGGTAAACAGCCCAGGTTTATTCTCAGCAGTTGCAGCAACTAAGGAAGTGACTATACACCAGCTCCCCATACCAGCCGTTCTGACTCACTGCCAGCTCCAGGAACTAGAACAACTGACAAGCAATGGGAATCTCCAAGCTTCTTGAAGGGGCTACATTTAAAGGGTCTGCCCCACCCCTTCCAACCAACAGTTCTGTGAAGAGGATAACGTCTGAAGGAAGCCAGTGAGAAAGAGATGAGTATTTTTACTATAAATATTGTCTTTATTTCAAGTTACAGGCCTGATCTAGAGTGTATTATTGCAAACTATTCTTCTAATGCTGAAAGTTTTATCATTGTTACCTGTATAATAAAACACTTCTGAAATTTCCCAATTTAAGTCCAACATTCTGCATACCACCTGGTAGCATAACTCATTTTTAGCCTGCCACTATGCTCCTGAATCTGTTTATCAACCCTGATTCCTCTTACAGCACTGATAAGAACACATTATGCAGATGTCTTGAATTAGTTTAAGTTCTAATTGACGGAACACTTGAACTTGACTGAGAAGATAAACACTAAATAAACTGTATTTATACCTTTGTTTATCTGCTGTTGGCATTTCTGTAAATGTTTAGAAGAGAAAAATCTCAACCATTGAGTAGATTTTTATGTAAATCATGGAGGCTAGTTATTCATTTAATTCCAAATACTAATTTGAAAAGTTTTGCACCAAAAAAAGCAAACCTTCATAGTTAACCAACTTTGCTTATTGTGCTCTACACCTGAATGTAAAATGTAACAGTGTTTTTAACATTGTATTAAATATTTGAAAAATTTAAGAGACAACAGACACTTGAAATTTATATTTTACCTGTATAATAATGAATAGTTTTATTTTGCTTAGTTGTTGTCATACACATTGCTTATCCATAACGTTAGACTACTCTATCAAATCTTGCTACAGTTGCTCCAACAAATACATTTTAAGAAATTTAAGAAAGAAATCATAGACTACTAATTTTTTCTTCTGGTTATTGAGGATTATTTTGTGGGAAAAAAGAGTCTTGTCATGATATCATTGATAGGAATTATATGACTTTGTATTAAGGTTTATTTTGTATATACATGAAAAAACTTCCCAAAAACTTAAGTTACTTTTGTTTCTTACTTCTTTTTATATTTACCAGCCAAATATTTTTATGCAACATTATTGTTGCCCTCAGCATTTTTAAGCATGATAGTGTTTGATTTTTGCTTCAATTTATTTAAAGATCACATACTTTGCTTTCTAAAATAGATAGATAAACCAGTCAATTAATATCATTCTACTACAATGATTTTCCTCTGTTCTGACTCCTCTATTTTAATAATTTTGTGCTAAATTGAACCAAACTATAAGGAACACTTTTCCTGCATTGTGACACTTTAATAGAAATCTTTTTTGACAAATATGTTGTCTCTAAATATAAACTTTAAATGTTTTACATTTTCCTACTGCTGATCAGCAGAGTACAGAGTACTTAAAATATCATATCCCATGACTGCCAGACTCATTTGTTTCTTAATCACTGTTTGAAACATATACTGTTAGAGATGCATTTGAATATTTGAGATCTTAGGTTCTCTTTTTTTATTTTCAGATATTGAGGGCTTTTTAAAAAATACTGACCATGATTACTGTTTCTTTTTTTTTTTAACCTCTATGTTTAGTACAATTATAGGAACCCCTCTTTGATAATATTATAATGTAGTGGAACTATATATATGTAAGAAAGACATTTTAATAGAATTAAATGGCTTATGCTTACAGTTTAAAATGGAAATGGGCCAATGGATCTCAGTTTTTATGCCAATCTAATTGATGTTTTCAGCCTGAACCCCTCTTTTGCAAAGTATTTGGAATCTTTTTATAAGATCATTGGAAAAGACTCTCATAATGATAGGATTAGCTTCAAGGTGGTGGGATAAAAATTAAATGTTTTCATTTTCTGGCTTAAAATATCAGGAACCAAAGTGTAAATAGATGAAATCAACATTAATTAGATAGAATGCAGCAAAGTCTTCAAAGAAAATATGTTACAGTAGAGATCTTAAAAGATTGGTATTACAGAGGTGCCTGGGTGGCTCAGTTGGTTAAATGTCTGCCTTCAGCTCAGGTCGTGATCTCAGGGTCGTGGAATCTAGCCCCATGCTGGGCTTCCTGCTCAGTGGGGAGTCTGCTTCTCCCTCTTGCTCTGCCCCTCCCCCCATTCTTGCTCTCTCTCTCTCTCCCAAATAAATAAATAAAATCTTAAAAAAAAAAAAAGATTGTTAGTACAGATGAAAAGAAAGAAACTCAGTGGAGGGAATGGTAAAGCTTCAAGGACTTGAATAAGCAGAGTTGATTTTAAGCAGTGTGTATGAACGATCTGGTTAAAGTAGAAGATTTACATTGGGGAGCACTAGATGATAAGCCTTATATAGGTATGTTGTGAAAAAATTGAAAGACTGTCAGGCGTTTCTGTCAAACCCGTCTAAAAGGATTAATGTATGACTGAAAAAACTATTATTGAGGGACATTTGAAAGAGAAAAAAATTTGAAGACAGGCCACTTAGAAACTGTGGCCATTAAAAGTGTTAGCTAATTAGAAGTGGAATTAGGGTCATGGCACTGAAAACTGAAAATAATAAGTATGCTATGACTGTTCTGTGTCTTATACATAAGAAATTATGTTTAACATTTTAAAAATTGCTAATTTTATATGAGGTGCTGAAAATGGAATTTTATATTTGGAACAAACATTAGTGATTATAATATCAAGGCTATTTCTGGCTGTTGTAATAAATAAACTCAATATTTTATTTGCTATATACCATGGAATATTATTTTACACTCAAATAACGGTTTAGGTGTTACTGTGGGTGAATGATATTTTTTCTACATGGTAATTCAGGTTTTCATCTTTCGGCTCTACCCTCCCTTAAGGCTTTGGAATTGTCTAAATTCATTCAGCAGAAAGTAAAAGAAATGTGGAGAAGACAAACTTGCTTCTCTAAACTTCAGCCCAGAAGTGATATATATTATTTCCAATCAGGTACTAATGGATTGTGCCCTAAATGCAAGGAAAATGGGAAATAACCTCTGTGGTTGGGTAGCTACTTCTTAGCAAGAATTATCTTTATACATGGAAGGGGATTATGAATTTTAGTGGTTGGAAAGCTATCACTAACACAGGGACCATTCAGCCTATATTCTCATTTTGCAGATTATAATTTCCAAACTCAGATAAATTAGCCAAATATCTCAATTTACATAAACAATGAAAAGAATCCACACTACATAAATTCAGTCATTGATTCACTCATTCATTCAATGATTATTTACATAGTCTTTATCTTGGGCCAGGCACTATGGTAGGTACTATGGATAACTTGTTTAGACAACACAAAAATCATATGCAGGTTGGATAAACTGCTTTACCATAATAAGTTGTATATACTGAAATTATTACAATAAATTTGTTTAAAAAATAACAACTCCTAATCCATTCTGTAATTAGTAGCTAACCATTTAGGTTTGGAGTTATGCAGAGATTGTGTAGAATAATGAATAACTGACATTTAATGACTTTGTGGCTCCAAGTACTTTTATTTAATATGTCTATGCCTCACTTTTCTTATTTTGAAAACTGAAATAATGTTAGTAACTACTTCATTAATTCATTTATTTAACAAGAATTTATTAAGCACTTATGATATGGTAACTTCTGAGGCTATATGAGAAAATAATTCAGGTTAAGTGTTTAGGTGCTTAGTGCTTAAATTATAGATAATATATTTGATATTGTTAATTATATAGAGAAAAATGGAAGCAGAGTGAGGGATATAGAGAAAGATTAAAAGGTTGATGTTTTAAATAGGGTGATCATAAAAGACCTCTCTGGTATGTTGACATGTAAGCATAAACCAGAAGGAAATAAGAACAAACCATGTAGTAAGTTGACAGACTAATAGTCCAGACAGAAGGTCCATCAAATACAAATATTATGAAACAGAAATGTGTTTGGAGAACAGGAAGGAAACTAATGTCCTGAGGCTGAGGATATAGAAGAGTAAGTAGGCCTTATCAAGAAGGTCTTATTCCCTTCAACTTGACTAAACTTTAGACAGGCTTTTTCCTGGCTAGTTCCCTAACTGCCCTTTTCTTAAAGCATTTACTTTAGAAAACTTAAAATTGTAAATCCTCTCCTCTTTGAAATGTATGTAAATCTTCTTCTATGCTCTTGCCAGTTTTACAGCCTAGGAAATATCTTTTTCAAGGACATGGAGACAATATCTTTGAAGTGTAAACATTGAAAGAGAGCACCTCTATCTTTCAGTCTCTGTGGGAGGGTAGGAGCTTAATATCTGGGGCACTTGGCCTTAAGTTGTAGGAAAAAAAAATAACAACATATACACACAACAATAAAAACCTAACTCCTGTCATGAAAATAAGTGAAGGTTTACTTTTCCTTTGGGTGAGAACAATTAGTAAACACAGGTAACCTATGACGTCCCCTACTCCAGCTCTAAAACACTCTCCAGCTCTTTGTTTTTGTTTTAGTGTGTTGAGTTCAGTTTCTCTCCCCTATTGCACTCGTTTTGAATAAAGCCTTTCTAGTCTGTTTAACTTTGACAGTACTGAGAGACTGTTCACAGTTAAGACAAAGCCACAAATGGTCTTTTAACTACGTCAGGATTTTGACTTTCTTTTGAGTGAGCGGGAACTTCTCTGGAGTTTTGAGCAGAGGAGAGTCCTGATAGACCTTGTGTTCTAAAAGGATCACTCTGGGTATCAGGTAGGGAAAAATGGGAGAGAGTTGGTTAGTGTGCTATGTTGAAGAAACTGTATTTAGGGTTTTATTTGGGCCTTCCAATCAGGAGGCCTTGGACAAATGATTCTAGTTTTTTGAACCAAATCTATATCTGGCTTTATATCTATATAGAAATTATTTTAAAATGTGAGCATGGGTCAGTCTACCTTTACTATACAATTTGCTAGGTGGATCCCATCAACTATATAACACTGTTCAGAACCAAATCCACATAAATGTTTCTTCTATATCACTTCTCAAACAATGTCTATCTTGAGTAATGAAAAAAGTGCCACAGAGGTACACAGCAATACATGAGTTGAAACCCTGCAATTGCTATGGGGTTTCTTAAGAGCTCTATTGAGGTGTAGAGGAAAATGTGAATTCAGCTTCTATGTTACAGTTCCCTCATTTGTAAAATTGGAATAATAATACTTATCTGTCTCTCTTGGGTGTTGTAAAATTAATTAGAATGTTATAGTTCTTTGAGAATCATGAATGAAATTGACTCTACAAGAGCAAATGTTGATTGCCATTCTTAATGTCAATGCTAACAATAAAAAATAACATTTCTGTACTTTTTCCTCTTTCAGTTAGTGATTAGTAATTTGCAATTTTTAAATCCTCTGGAAGACTGCATATTTAAGGAAAGAAAATGCAGCCTTTGAAAAATTTTATGCAATAGAATATAAAATCCATAGGGAGATAAATTTCTTTGTTTCGTTCTTTGCTATATCTTGAACATATAGAAGCGTGCTTGACATTGTTCAGTATATATTTGTTTAATGAATATGGGTAAAAGATATTTTGTTAACACGTGTGCATTCAGTTATATTAAAAACTCACCACAAAAAGTACCAATTTGAATTCTTATTCACATCAAAAACCATACTACACACACACACACACACACACACACACACACATTTTCCAGGTAAATAACTAATTACAATATATAGTAAGTTTTACTATGTATAGTAATTTTCCAAGAAAACAACTGATTATAATATATAAGACAAACTAATTACAATATAATTGCAATGTATATAATAAATATAATAAATAATTATAATGTGTTTCATAAGCAACTATTTAAATGGAACAACATGAAAAGAGAGCTCTGTATGATATCTATAAATCATTTTCATGTAATTGTATTAAAATGTTTCTTGGATTTTAATGCATCATTACAGGCCCTTCCTTGGTAGTGTGTTCTTTCCCTGCATTTATACAGATAATTATTTTCATGAAATATTGCCAAATTGGCATTATTATTTTACTATCCCCTTTCAAAGCCCTCTAATCTTTTTGGTTCTGATAAAAATGTGGAATTCAGAACAGGTACTCTTACCATGGAATTATATTAATAATCTTAGTTTATAAAAACAGCATTATTTCAGTGACTTGCATTTATGAAACTGGCAAAACTAACTCCTGTCATTCTGTCAGGTACCTAATGTTACGGAGTCTATAAAATGCGAAGTTAACCTCAGTTGATCATATTAGAAATACTTTTACTTGGACTTCTTCAAAACAAAACAAATAAGCAAAAACAACCAAAAAAATAGAAGTAAAACTTATCACAATATTTTTATCTCTCAGAACTACTGCTACTCGATTTTGTTTGTTGTTGTTATTGTTGTTGCTGTTGCTTTGGCATTCACGGTTCAATGCTGCCTCAGCTTTATGAACCTGATTCCCATATTCTGAAAACCAGGCCTCTCACATCAATGAATATTCCTTCATCTCATCTGGGGAAGGAAAGCTTACATCATTCCTATTTGCCTCTCTCTTTTTTAGGTAAATGTCTTATTCCCCTTTTCAGTGGTCTGTGATCGCTTCCATTTTCCAGAAGGAACCCCGTTTAGCCAACATATTGCTTTCCTTCTGTGGCCTCCTAAAATGCACTACTAATCCACAAATTTTCTATTTAATATTTATCAACAAATAATGCCTTGTGTAAATTCCCTTTTCATATATGGGCATCTCCCAATTTATAAATATGGTATGTTTCAAATGTCCATTAGCAATTAGTTGTTTAATACCTAAAATACATTATTAGTGGAAAAAATACCATAAATTGTGTTTACAACACCAAGCCAACACTAAAACCTTTTGAACAATATTTTTGGCTATATGGTGCCAAAAAATTACAGTAGCAATGGAAAATATATATATATTTCCAAATTGGTAAAACCCATATTCCAAAGGCTATGGTGACTTTGGTGAAAGAAATCAATAAATGTAACATAATAAGTATATTTTTTAAATGTGTCTATTATAACCCCCAGCTGCCCTTCCCAAACCTGATTGTCTTAACAAAGCAACTTCAGATTCCTTGACTTTCCTTGAGATTGTGCTAGGTGGTAATCCCTAATGACTGGTTCACATGTACCTTGAAAACTTATTCTAAAGTTATTATGGTATTTGTCTTTCTCTGACTATTTCACCTAGCATAATGCTCTCCAGCTCCATCCACATTGTTGTAAATGGCAAGACTTCATTCTTTTTTATGGCTGAGTAAGATTCCATTATATATAAATGGAAAGATTTCATTCTTTTTTATGGCTGAGTAAGATTCTGTTAGATATATTCTGTTATATATATATATATATATACACACAAACACATATATACCACATCTTCTTTATCCATTCATATAGGCTCTTTGCCTAATTGGCTATTTTTGACAAATACCATATGATTTAACTCATATATGGACTTTAAGAAACAAAACAAATGGACATGGCCTTGGGGAAGAGAAAAGAAAACCAAGAAACAGACTCTTAACTATAGAGAACAAACTGATGGTTACCAGAGGGGAGGTGGGTGGGGGATGGGTTAAATGGGTGGTGGGGATTAAGGAGGGCATATGGAAATGTTGAGTCACTGTGTTGTAAACCTGAAACTAATATTACACTGTATATTAACTAACTGGAATTTAAATAAAAACTTAGAAGAAAGAAATTTTTAAATAAATATTATTATGTGATAACTTGCTTCAGCTTGTCTGTTGTTTTCCTCCTTTTCTCTTTTAGCTCTATACTACTTGATGTAATCTCTTACTGTGATCCATTTTTAAAGTGCCAGCCCTGCCAACAGTGACCACCAACACAGTATTGCATTTTCAGTTAGTGTTACTTTTTTTTGAAGGTTTAGCTCACTGCTATTGTCACCATTGACTCCCCACGTAGATTCTGTTGCCCTTGCTGGTGTTGTCTTCTTCCCAATAGTTCATACACCATTACCAGTGTCAATGATGTGACACTTTAAAACTCAATTTTCCAAGGAGATTATAGAGAACTAGCACTTTTGCTTCTACTAATTCTTCTATCAAAACTTCCATAGCCTATGTAAAAAAAAAAAAAATTGGAGATCTGAAGTGAGGAAAGGCTTTGCAGTTAGGCATGAGGTAGAAACTGAGGAGAGAAACCAAAAATCTAGGGCTCTAGAGTAGAGTTAAAAGTAAACTCCATGAAGGCGCCTGGGTGGCTAGTCGGTTGTGTCTGCCTTTGGCTCAGGTCATGATCCCAAGGTCCTGGGATCAAGTCTCGCATTGGGCTCCCTTCTTAGTGAGGAGTCTGCTTCTCCCTCTGCCCCTCCCCACTGCTCGCTTGATTTCTTTATCTCTCTCCCCCGAAAAAATAAATAAAATCTTAAAAAAAGTAAACTCCATGAGAAAAATCCCCCAAATGCTTTTCCTTCTTTGTCTTCCCTTCCTTCATCAACCATTGTTGCCTTTTCATACAATTAAAAAAAAATTCTAAAATATAGCATATATTAGAAATGGGCATAGAAACATAAACATGTAGTTTAAAGACAAAAAATAGAGAAATATCTGTGTAGCTATCATTTAAGCCAAGATATCAAACATTGTTAAGAAAATATAATGTATCTATAGACTTTTTTGAGATGCTTGAGCTCAAATTGTGGATTTAAATTCATCTATTATGATGTTTGGGCTCTAGATCTTTCATTTTCACTATTGTATTATAATCATTATATGAGTATATTGCAAATTATTCCATTTGTGGATGCTAGGGTCAGGGTATATTTTTGCTGTAATAGACAACACTGATATAAGGAATTTTTGTAGATGTATCTTGATACACATATACGAGAGTTTTTCTAGGGTAGGTAATAAGGAGTGGAATTGCTAGTTATGAGATATGTACATGTACATCCCTCTTTACTAGGTTACACTAAACTGATTTTCAGTGTGGTGTGTAACTATTAAAATTCCCATCAGTTAACATTCTTGTCAAAACATGGTATTATTTGACTTTGTCCGTCTACTGAGTATAAAAATGTATATCATTGTGGTTCTAATTTTTATTTCCCTGATCATCAATTAATTTAACATCTTTTTATAAATTTTATGGTCCATTAGTGCTTTTTCTTCATTGACATTTCTGGTGGTTTGTATTGCTCTATTTTTATTGCTTTGTCTTTTTTTTATTGATTCTTAGGAATTATTTAGTATGTATTCTGTATATATGCTGTGTTGGTTTTATGTGTTGTAAAGCCCCTCTCCTGGATTGTTGACAGAATTTCATATTTTATAAGTGTCTTTGGATGAACATAAATTCCACCTGAGATTGTTTTCTGTATATTGTGTGAGATAGGGATCCCATTCTTTCAGGACTATTTATTACCCACTCATCTACATTATCCCTTCCTGAATTTGGAATATTAGGCAAACATTATGGTTATCTAAAACTTTAAATTAAGCTCAAATATATATAATAATTAAATTAGTTGGACTATAGACTATGCCAAATGAAGAAGTGTATTTCCCTCTGATTGCTGGTAGGATTATGTCCCAGTTTATTCTTCATAGTAAGAATATTAAGATCTTTTTGTCTCCCCCATTACTTAGGCTCTTAAGTTGATAATTCTAACTAGGTTTTAGTAGATTTAGTCCTCAGTAGAGAAATGTAGAAATGGAAGTCTGGTGACCTGGATTGTAATCTTGACTATACGTTATTTCACTTTGTGTTCTTGAAAAAATCCTGGAAAACTCTTTGGCTCTCTAAGTATTATCTGTAACAAAATTAAAAAAAAAAAAAAGTATCTCCCTACCCTCATTCATTAAACACTTATCCAAGGAGAATAGTTAATTGGTTATGGTAATCTGCAGCATTGATTACAAATTGTATTTGAGTCATTATATTGAGGGGAACTTTATTATCTCAGTGTCAATTTCCACATAAAGAAATTATCAAATAATACCCTTTACTACAGTTCTTGTCACTCTGTTGTCTAACTAATACTAATACAAGAATATTTTACATAAATGAAAAATACTAAAACTTCAGATTTCTTCTTTTCAACTTCAAAAGGGCTTTCCTTTTATCAGTAGGGTCAGAGAATAAGAGATGGATTTTAAAAAATATTATTTGTTTTTCTCATTGATAATTATCTAGATGCGAACAGTTTTTATTTTGCTGCTCTTTCACTGCTTAATAGAAAGGAATCATGGTAAACAAAACTGTTCATAGTTTTAATCAGTAATGATGTATTGCCCACATACTCAGTCTATGTTTCTTGAGTTTGCAACCTCCTTAGAAGCATAAATCAGAAACCTAGAGTTATTAAAAGCATTTCAGGAAGAAAAGAAGGAGCAAGAGCAACTTCCTTAGAAATAAGACCTTTAAAAAAAAAAACGGAAAGACCTTTTTTAAAATCATTGCATTTTGTCTAGAGATACAGTAGAATAATAATAATTCATGAGGTTGAAATTTACCTGTTTTCCCTATTTAATTTATTAATACCTAAAGTTAGCCAGCATATTACAATTAATCAGAGCACTGGAAATGTTAAATAATAGAAAGTAATAGAAGTTTTATCACATATGAAAAACAATTCAATTACTATAAATATATACAAAACAGAAAAAGAAAAGAAAAAGCTGTATTTGCAATTTAAAGCTATCAGGCAGGTGTGTAATGTCACATGTCTGCAGAAGCCTATTTATATATGCACATCTTAATACCAACTCGTTGGCCCTATTCATTAAGGGGAAAATGCTGATTAGAAACAATTTTCATTTTTTCTGTGCACCCCAAGAGTTCTTTCTGAAAAAAAATAAATCTTTCTAATTAAATAGTTTATTCTCATTTTTAATGAATTCATAAATTTTTATGAATTCATAAATATTGTTTCTCTGAGATTGTTTAAGCAGTATATACATATGTATATGTAGCTACCTAATATAAAATTACGTGTGTGTGTGTATGTGAAGGTGACTGTGGAATAATTTTATTTAAAGAGAAAACCAAAAGTGGACAGTAAGTATAATTAATTTGTATTATATCATTCAGTAGCTTAGAAATAAATAATGTGAGATTTTAAAACCCATAAAATCCAACATTGTTCTAAAAATTAATAAGAATGCTTCTCCTTATGCATTTTCTATGTGGGAAGAACCATAGCTATGTTTTTTTTTCTCTTACGTTCCCTTTTTAAAGAACATATTGTTGTTGGAATCCTTGTTCATCCAAGCCAGAGCTCATATAAGTGCATATTTAATTCTGTAATTAGAGCTTTTAAAATGAGTGGAATATGGTTTAATTTGTATTTTAGAAACACATTTATAGCAGTTCCAAAGATCAATGATAAATCAAGGTATTTGTGAGTCAGCCATAGGAGTCAAGGAATTAGTTAGGAGGCCATCACTACAGACCAAAAAAAGGGGTGATGAGCCTGTAAACAAAAGAGGTAGCTGTGGGAATGAAAAGTAGAGGACAGATTCCAAAGATATCCAGGAGATGGAATTAACACGATGTGGTGACTGATTGAATGTGAGAGATGAGATGAATGGATGAGGGGCCCCTGGGTGGCTCAGTCGTTGGGCGTCTGCCTTTGGCTGAGGTCATGTTCCCAGAGTCCTGGTATCGAGCCCCACGTCAGGCGCCCTGCTCGGCGGGGAGCCTGCTTCTCCCTCTCCCACTCCCTCTGCTTGTGTTCCCTCTCTCGCTGTGTCTCTCTCTGTCAAATAAATAAATCTTAAAAAAAAAAAAAAGATGAATGGATGAGTTAAGGATCATAATGAGGTTTCCTAGTTTGGGTGACTCACTAAATAGTGATTTTATTAACTGAAGGGAAACATAAAAGGGAAAGAACAGTTTTGGAGAGGAAAAGAACAACTCTGACCTGGAATGTGTTAAAACTAAAATCTCCCACGGGGTATCCACATGAAATGTATCTAGTAAGCCTTTTTATTTTATTATTTTATTTTATTTTAAGATTTATTTATTTATTTTGAGAGAGAGAGAACATGTACACACCAGCAGAGGGAGGGGCAGAGGGAGAAGGAGAGAGAATCTCCAGCAGATTCCCTGTTAAGCGTGGAGCCTAACTCCAGGCTCAATCCCACGACCCTGAGATCATGACCTGAGCCAAAACCAAGTCAGATGCTCAACCAACTGAGTCACCCAGGTGCCCCTAGTAAGCCATTTTAGAATACAGGTCTATATTACATAAGGGGGGATTTATAAATAAAGATTTGGAAATCAATGAAATAAAGGAACCCTCTTATGGAGGGATTAAGTTAACCCACTGAAATCATGTAGAATGAGCAGAGAAATGATCCAATAATTGAACCTTGTGAAACAGAAATGTTTACTAGGTGAATGGTGAAATGGAAATCAGGACAGGGCAAAAAAGGAGTAGCCAGAAAGGAGAGAGCCAAATTAAGGAACTGGATATTGTATCATTGAGTTTCAAGAGAGAAAAAGTGGTCTACTACATTCTTAATTGCTGCATAAATTTGGAGAAGGCTGAATATTACAAGATCACTACTGACCTTTAGAGCACTTGCCAAAGGAGTGTTTGGGTCAGACACCAAATTCCAGTAGGTAGGGAAGTAACCTGGAGGATGAAGAGCTCATGATCCCATAAAACTGTTCTCAACTGTTTTCAGTTCTATTTAATTCTCTCATAAAACTACCTTATTATAGTTTAACTTGAGTTAGCTCTAAGTTGGCATTGCTGCTAGACATATATTTTTTTTCTTATAACTATGGCTTCCTTTCTTACAGGGGGAAAGATGAAATTACAATCATCTTTCTCACTTTTCCTAGGAATTTGGAGATTTCCAATTCCTCTAAGTTTTCCCTGCTCTCTGTGCTTTGGTTTGTATATAACATTTTGATAATTATGATAAAGACATTTTATCCCTTAAGGAAAGGGTTTTACTTGACTCAGCTTTGAAAGCAACATCTGAAACAACACTTAAAAGTATGTAGGAAGATGGTGAAGGATATCATACTTTTAGAAGTTAATGTTCCAAATTGTTAGATCTCCTACCTTATCACAAATAAGTAGATAATGAATAGAACTTAAGACACTATGGTAAGATCCTTAGACAAATCTGGTATATACTCTCTTTTGAGATCACACCACATATATTAATTTCAATTTTATTGCTACAAAACATGGTTTAAATCATTCTAAAAGCAATCAGAACCTGCTTAAGGACTTGGCCTAACATTCCAGTGAAGTAGAATATCTTGTTTGCTTAAACAAGAGTTCTACCCTGGCAAACATTTAAAACTTAAGGTGCTGTTGGGAGGTCTACTCTAAAACACTGTATTTTCTACTAAATATTCTTTACTTAATTTTCAAATGCCCACCTTGCATACACCATCTTTCCACACATGGTTGGTACAATTTAGAAATAGTAATGCATATCATACAGCTTTCCAGCAGGAAGTAGGTAGTACATTCTAATTTGGATAGAGGAGGGCTTAAAACAAACAAACAAAAAAATAATTCACATAGCTGTGGAAAGGGATAGGAAGACCACAAGAGACAGTGAAATATGCCAGGGATAGCAAGGTTCCCATATTACCCTTAGGTATTTGGGGTGGAAAAAGAATCAGTTAGTGGGAAATTGCAGATGGAAAAAGCTATGAGGCATGTTGACTTGCATTCGGAGACCTTTCCATGGAAGGTCACAGACAGCTCGCAGCACAGCCAAAAAAAGACAGTAGAGAGAGAGAGAGAAAACAACAACAACAACAAAAAAAACGTCTGATTCTATTCCCTCCTTGCTTCCCTTCCATCCCCTATCAATGATCTCTAATGATGGAGCCCAGAGGGACTGGAGTCTATTGGTGTAGTCAGTACAAGTTAGACTCTAGGGACATAGAAAAGGATGGAAAAGCATAAAGAATAGCTGCAGATGGGGTAAAAAAAAGAGATATCTAATGAATGAAAGGGTGTTCAACATGGTTAGTACTCAGGGAAATGAAAATTTAAAACAAAATAACATTCTACATACATTTATTAAAATGGCCAAAAAAATTAAAAATTAAAAAGCTGATATGTCTAGGTATTGGTGAAGGTAGAGAATAATCTAAACCATCATATATTACTGTGTAACATGTAAATTAGTATAACTTTGGCATATTCTACCAAAACTGAATATAGCCTATGACCAAACAATTCCACTTCTGAATATATAGAAGTGTGTTATATTGCATGCTAAAAGACTTGTAGGGAATATTAATAACAACACCATTTATAATTGTCACAAGTAGAAACAATCCAAATGTCCATAATAATGGAATAAATTGATAAACTGTGGTATATTTGTGTAATGCAATATAATACAGCAATGACAATGAACATATAACAACAGGGATAAAACTCATAGTGTTTATTTAAGGAAAGAAGTCAAACACTAAAGAAAGCATGTAGTATGTTTTCACTTATATAACATTTAAAAGAAGTAAATTAATCTCTAGTGATAGAAATCAGAATCATGGATACCTGGGAACTATAATCACTGGGAAGAGATATAAGGGAAGCTTCTGAAGCAGTGGTAGTGTTCCATATCTTGATTGGAGTGATGGCTATTTAGGTATATTCACTTTGCAAATATTTACCAATATGAATGCTGAATTTTTAAAAGAAAGAAAAGTGTGTCTGAAAAATCCAGTGAAGATACCTTGCACACCAACAAGTGAGATATTTTCCCAAATTCTGGCTTTGTCCAGCACTACTTGGAAAGGGATCTTACCAATATGGTGAGGAACTTCTGATTTGGGTATGAGAGGTCATCATGTGGTAGATAAAATATAATAGCTTCATATCCTTAGAATCAGGAAACCTAACATTTAGTTGTAGTTACATTTCAAACCACTTGTTAATCTCTTTCTGCTTCATTTTGCCCATGTCTACATGGATAGATCGAAATAAATAATTATTAAGATTTTCTTCTGCCAAATCTATGACTTTCTTTCCAATTAAAGTATAGATGGATGATAGATAGATGATAGATAGATAGATGATAGACAGATAATATATGATAGATAGATAGATAGAGATAGACCAGTAATGTAAGAAAGGCAAGGTCTTTATGCTTTTTCATGTGTGTATGTCTTTGTAGATATACTTAAGACACATCAATATGAAATTATAATCAATAAAAATCTAGCAGTTGCAGATCTAAAAAAAGCAAGCTCACAAGATCAGCGATAAGACAAAAGCCAAAGCAAATAGAATGTAGACCAATATCAAGTTTTAACTTGACCAATATTTTAAATTGTCAGAAGAAGAAGCTGGACACATTAATGTGTATGACAAAGAGCAGTGTATGCTTCATACTACATTTTTGTAGTCTAACGGTCTAAATTTATCCCATCTACAAGACTTGCCTTATATATGAAGGAAAGTAATCAATAATGAAACAAAGAAGTATATGCTTGCTTAGCAGATCCCACATATTTTAAAATAAAAATAAGATTTTCCTTCAAAAGGAAATATATTTTCATGACAGGTTTTATGGAGATAAATTCTGTTTTTTCGAAACACTGCATGTGACAATAATTAAGCCTCTATTAAGCCTGTTGTTTATTTTTAAGTTTAGATTTACTTAACAGCCATTAAAATCTCAGTGTTTGTATTTGCTTGTAGTGAGTGCGCTTCACCATGGTTCACAGCAGGCAGTCAAGCCTAATAATAATGGCATGTTAATATTAGAAGAGTCTCCAGCTCTCAGAAATTAAAATATGAAATGTTTAAAAACTAATATTTACTTTAAATGTATGATTGTTTTATCCCTTCAGATGCATGAACAGGTTGATTTTCATTAGTTTTATGTTCTTATAAGATGCTGCCTTTCTGGGGGCTGTGGTTAGTTGGAATACAATTCATCCACAGCTTAATAGCAAATGTGTAAGAGCAAAACTGGGGCAAAATGGAATATGGTGTGTAAGAACCTGAGCTGTAGAATCCAGTAGATTTGTGTTCTGAACTTAGCTAAATAATAAAACAACATTTTTAAAAAGATGTTTATTTATTATGAAATCATCTCCACAGTACTCTAAAACACAAAGCAATCAAAAAAATGGAATTAAGAAAAATTGAACACAACTTTTTAGGACTATGAAAAAAATAAAAGTGCATATTTTTTGAATTAAGAAATTGTCGATACACACTTTTCATACAGGATAAATTAAGT
This sequence comes from Leptonychotes weddellii, assembly GCF_054177405.1. Classification (NCBI taxonomy): domain Eukaryota; kingdom Metazoa; phylum Chordata; class Mammalia; order Carnivora; family Phocidae; genus Leptonychotes; species Leptonychotes weddellii. The sequence goes on along the minus strand of NC_138369.1, from coordinate 159,610,711 downwards.
GAAAAACCAGCAAATATATTGAGATGGTGCTATTAGAGTGTGCCAGTAATATTGTCCCTTGTCTCTTCCTCAGCACAGAACAAGTTGAGAAATAAGAGAAAGCGGGTGGCATATGGAGGCGTGATAGAATTGCTATTAAAGGATATATATGTGGGCATATCAGCTCACTAATAGTGAGACACAGAATTAGACAGGCTTTACCACAAGGAAGTGCTGGAACCAGAGGCCAGACCCCCGGAGAAGCAAAGTAGAACCCAGACTTCCTGACTGCAGTTTGCTCACCGTGAAGAGGGAAGGAGAAGAATAATTATGACAGTAGATGTCCTTCCAATCGAAAGAGAGATCAGGAATGGGGAGCAGTGCCTCATAGTATTTTTAAAAATCTAAATGTTGAACAACTGCAAAGTGTGAAGCATTTCACAAAAAAAGAAATGTGAAATGTGTGTCCTGATACTAAAAAGCAGCATCAAAGGGACCCAATTTCTCTAGATGAAGAAAAAAAATCAGCAGCATGTGTATGAAAAGCACAGGATCCAAACAGAAGCTGAGCAGAGACTTATAACATACCCATGAGTATCTTTATCTTTTCAGTGAGCTTTGTGAGGAAAGATTTGGAATACATCATTATATCTATAGTTTATTTGATATAATCCTAAATTGAAATATTAAGTTTTACTTTTGATATGCAGATTTCTATACTAGGAGCTTATTTATTATGTTCTTTTCTTCTTTTCTCAAATTAAAATGTGTCTTCAAAATGTCTTTACAGGCAGATATTTGTGTTAAATAGGACTCATGATCATTTCAGTCAATATCTATTGCTGTAGTTGCTCAAACAACACATGTAGCATTTTTATGGAATGAAGCCCTAAGAAACACATTTAAAAAGTCAGGGAGAACTTTCCACGTGTAATAATTTGATTGTTTCAAGTATCTCCACTAACACAAATGATTAACACCATACCCACACTTTTTAAATATAAATGAGATTTTGGCATCTTAGAAATTTGTACATACATTCTTATCTTTCCAATTTTTCCTACTCTGTTGAAACCAAAGTAGTTTTCTTTGTGTAGAATGGGAGAAGATTAAAATTTTCAAAAGTATTGACTGTTATCTTTTATGGAAAAGTAGAATATTGGTATGTTGCTATAAATACTACCAGCCATTTGCAGAAAGACTGTATTTAAAATAAAGAAATGAGAAGTTAAAATTGTGCTATTTATCCATTGCATTTACTATAGATTGAAAGGGATTTGTAAGTCAAAAGGAGTGAAATGAAAGCAAGAAAAGGTCAAAGAAAGTAACCAAGGCAGAATGCAGAATAGGTAAATGCACCCTTTGGGAAAAACACAATGGGAAAGGTAAAAAGATGATGGCACACAATTTCCATTGTAAATATGTATTTAAGTGCCTCTACTTTAGATAAGTGTTTGTTTCATCGATTGTTGAGCCTAATAATGGTAGTATCTAAATAGGGTTTGCTTGGCACAATACTCATATTACAAGTATAAGTTCTGCCAGAACTTCTTTTATTTTTATTTATTTATTTATTTTAAGATAGAGAGAGAGTGAGCAGGGTTGGGGTGGGGGCAGAGGGAGAGGGAGAAGAGAATCCCAAGCAGGCTCCACACCCAACATGGAGCCCCACACGAGGCTCGACTTCATGACCCTGAGACCATGACCTGAGCTGAAATCAAGAGTTGGGCACTCAACTGACTGCACCACCCAGTCACCCGAGTGCCAGAACTTCTATGCCTCTAGCACAAGAAATAGTTTTCTTTAAATCTGGTTTAAGAGTGGTGAAGTGAAGAAAGTAAACTCAACAAAAGAAATAACATTTTAGGTCATAAATGAGACTCAACAAGGATAGGAAAAGAATGGGCAAAGAAAAACCTTTCAGAGTTATGAAATTCATAATTTTCTACTTACCTTATTTAAAATGAGTACCATCCTTCAACTAAGATTTATTATGTGATATGGTAATGTTATGTTTCTCCAATTTATGTCTATTTGCTCATCCCAGATATATTTGTATCATACAAAGGTAGAGATAAATGCTATAATTACCATCACCAAAGAGCTTATTTATTAATTCATGGAAAGCCCTTTTGCTGCTCAAAATCATTAATGTTCCTCCTGGTATTTCTCTGCTGCTAGGGACTCAATGTTTTTCCTCATCTATTCATGCAAACTCCATTCATGTTAAATTGAAGTGCTAATAAGACTGCTTTTCTGGACTATGTGGTAAACATACTTGACTAAACATATTTATGGTATATAAATCTTCTTAGTATATTCCATGCTTTTACAAGTATTTGATAATAAATCTTATAAATGCTTCTGAAGTGATGTCTTCAACTAATCTTGATGGAAGTAAAAATTAATAATCTTACATCATACAATGTACTTTCAAAGTTGTTTTATTTTCATAACTTCACTTAGCCTCCACTTACCACACAATGATGTAGATAAGCAGTCAAGTAAAATTATGCCCACTTAAAGACAGGAAAACTGAACACCTTAACAAGTTAAGTGAAAAGTTTGAAACCAAACTTTAGGAAATTGACACCAAAATACCCATCTGTTGTACCTGTTGGGAGAATATAATTAAAAATAAAAATTTCCGGGGCACCTGGGTGGCACAGTCAGTAAAGTGGCTGCCTTCGGCTCATGTCATGATCCCAGGGTCCTGGGATCAAGCCACACGTCAGGCTCCCTGCTCAGAGGAGAGCCTGCTTCTCCCTCTCCCTCTGCCTGTCGCTCTGCCTACTTGTGCCCTCTATCTATCTCTCTGTTAAATAAATAAATAAAATCTTTAAAAAAACATTTCCTCCCAACCCAGAAATCTTCTCCACCATGGTAGTAGAAAAAGAAAACACTTTTATTATTGAATAAGCATTAAGTCAGGATGTGATGGACATCACAGGCAATTTACTAAGAGACTGCAAAGACATTTCACTCCCTTATATACCCAAACAGATACAACCCATTACATAAATGTTTCAAGACAAACAATAGCTAGTCCTCAAGTAAGAGCATTGGACAACACTATTTGTCACAAATAGTTTGTTCTAAATTTACTTGGTTACCTGTATTCACTAATCACCTTTTCCAGAGGAAAAATAAAGTTCTCAGCTCTTTATGAGAGAAAGTAGGTTTGGAGCAAGGTACCCACTGGTCAGGCTCCTACTTTCCCTCAGAAACTAGGAGAAGGGATGCTGTCACCATGATTTTTACAATTCAAAGAGATGACTCCCAGGTTTTTGAGAAAGACATTCCTGGATCATAAAGCTGACAAAAGGTCAGCTAACAAATGACCTATCTAGTCTTCAGAAGGATTTATATATATTTCAAAGACATGAGAGAGTACTTAACAATTAAAAGTGTTCTAAGATAAATGCTTTGAAAGAAAAAAGGAAAGAGGGGGAAATCTCTTCTCCCATTTTCACCAGGGAGGGAGAACAAAGCCTCTCATTTTTAATTTATATTTGTCTTTACATGCCTAGCAAATTTCCAACTCAAGGGAGTACAATTCACCAAGGGTCCTTCCTGCTGTTCTTTGGTCTTCCCATAGGTGTCACCTGCCAGTGCCTGTGACCGAGCCAAGATTCAAAAGTAGGAAAGAGGGGCCTTTTGTTGGCTAACGTTGGCTCAAGAATTTTCCTGACAGTTTGCCTAACATTCTTTAGACAACTTGGCTGACTAGGACGCTTCTACTCAATATTTCCTCTCTCTCTTTCTTGGGGGGAGGACTTGCATCCTGTCTGAATACTTTCCCAGCCTTGCCTGCCATGCTTTCTATTTACTTTCAGGGATTTATCCAAGTAAAATCATATTTAGTGCCCTCTTGGCATTTGTTTCTTAGAAGACCTAGAAGTATTATGGGCATACCAAATAATATAATCGCTGTGGAGTGGTATCATTCAGAATTACTAATACGCTTACACTTTGGCCCAACATTTTCACCTCTGGGAGTTTATCCTCCAGATGTGCCTGCACAAACCAAAAATAATTTATGTATAAAGGTTAAACATCACCACAGTGTTGTTAACGGGACAAGACTGGAAATAACACAAGGGAACAAATTCAATGAAATAGTGTGCATTCATAAAATGGAACCCTATGTACCTGTGCAAAATATTGAGGCAGTTCTTGGTGTCTCTCTATAGAAAGATCTCCAGGACATATTTTTAAGAGAAGAAAGTGAGATGTAGAAGTGTGTTTATAGCATATGTGACTTTCTTCATGAACTTAAAGGAAGATAATAAAAATATTTTTTCATATTTGCTTGTATTTGCATAATGAAACACTGGAAACCCACTTAGAAAAGTAATTATTTTGGGGGCACCTGGGTGGCTCAGTCGTTAAGCGTCTGCCTTTGGCTCAGGTCATGATCCCAAGGTCCTAGGATCGAGCCCCGCATTGGGCTCCCTGCTCCACGGGGCGCCTGCTTCTCCCTCTCGCACTCTACCTGCTTATGTTTCCTCTCTCGCTGTGTCTCTCGCTGTCAAATAAATAAATAAAATCTTTAAAAAAAAAAAAAGAAAAGTAATTATTTTGGGGAGTAGATGGATTGAAATTTGGTAGAAAAGGAAATGAGTATAATCAAGTGTTCTCAATGCATATATTTTACTGACAATTGAGCCATGTAAAATATTATCAAATAAAAAATAAAATTTAATAAAAAATAAATACATAAATATTTTTGGAACCATGTGTGCACTTAAATCTTAAGTAGGGAAAAGAATTTCTACCTTTAATATTACTTTTGAAATGTTGTATTTTGTTTTTATCCCTCCTCAGTTCATTAAATTGTGATAATGATCTGTTTGTTAGTTTAATAAATATTTATCAAATGTCTACTAGTCAGTAGCCACCATGATAAATTCTGGGATCGGGAAATAGGACAGATAAGATCCCTGCTCTCATGGAACTTATAATCTAATTTTTAAAAACAGAAGAAAAAGACATCAATTTCCAAGTGAGGTAAATTCACTGAAGGAGATACACTGAGGAAAATGAAGTTTACAAGAGGGATTTCTCCCAACTCTGGGGTTTAGTCAGGAAATGAATCAATTATTACAGCAGTGATAATTTAAATTATTGCTATGTTCTTGGCTATTTGAGAATTCTAAGCATGGGTAATACATTAAATTGTAGATAGATGATGATAGATAGATGATAGATGATAGATCTATATATATCTGAGAATTTCTGTATTAGGAAAGTTTACATGGAAAGGAACAGAATGTCTTCAAAATCTACTTTAATTGGATTCAAGCAAGGCATGATCCAAAATTTTTCTTTTTTTTTGCTTTTCTTTTTACTGAAACCAAAGAACAAAATAAAGGCATATAAAGTCATGAACATCATCAATAGGATGTCAGCATGACACCAAACAGCATAATATATTGTCAAGATGAACATTTAATCTGGTGACTGAAATTTCTATAGCTTTGGCGTTTTCACAGAAGACAGAAATGCAGGCAATAATCCAGCAATCCACAATCACAAAGAGAGACTCAGATCAGTGGATTTGAAATAAGCACAACAGTTTGTCTGAGTGACTGAGGAAATACCCATCGATAGAACTGGCTCCTAAACTCTAGCCCAATTGCTAATATGCTGGGTTAATTACCATCTAATTTTTTTGCTTTAATACATTGATCAGGGATGCTGCTGTTGTGTTGGTGGTGGTGCTGGTGATTTTTTATTTTAAAATCAGCTTCAAGTGCTTGACATTACAGATGTTACAGCTGTTCACATGGTATGAATACTGGATAAAGCCCTGAAGTTCTAAGCTTTCTAGAAGAGGAAATTTGTAATAATGATACCATTTTATACCATATGAGCAAGATCCTGCCAGGTGTATATATGAAAATATTTGTTAGTTATTCTTTTTTTTCATTTTATTATATTATGTTAATCACCATATATTACATCATTAGTTTTTGATGTCATATTCCATGATTCATTGTTTGCCTATAACACCCAGTGCTCCATTCAGTATGTGCCCTCTTTAATACCCATCACAAGGCTAACCCAACCCCCCACTCCCATCCCCTCTAGAACCCTCAGTTTGTTTCTCAGAGTCCATAGTCTTTCATGGCTCATCTCCCCCTCTGATTTCCCCCCCGTCATTGTTCCCTTCCTGCTATCTTCGGCTTCTTTTTTTCTTTTTTTTTTAACATATAATGTATTATTTATTTGAGAGATACAGGTCTGTGATTCACCAGTCTTACACAATTCACAGCACTCACCATAGCACATACCCTCCCCAATGTCTATCACCCAGTCACCCCATCCTTCCCACCCCCCACCACTCCATCGACCCTCAGTTTGTTCCTGAGATTAAGAATTCCTCATATCAGTGAGGTCATATGATACATGTCTTTCTCTGATTGACTTTTTTCGCTCAGCATAACACCCTCCAGTTCCATCCATGTCGTTGCAAATGGCAAGATCTCATGCCTTTTGATGGCTGCATAATATTCCATTGTGTGTGTATATATATATATATATATATATATATACCACATCTTCTTTATCTATTCATCTGTTGATGGACATCTTGGCTCTTTCCATAGTTTGGCTATTGTGGACATTGCTGCTATAAACATCGGGGTACACATACCCCTTCGGATCCCTACATATGTATCTTTGGGGTAAATACCCAGTAGTGCAAGTGCTGGGTCGTATAGTAGCTCTATTTTCAACTTTTTGAGGAAACTCTATACTGTTTTCCAGAGTGGCTGCACCAGCTTGCATTCCCAACAGTGTAGGAGGGTTCCGCTTTCTCCCCATCCCTGCCAACATCTGTCATTTCCTGACTTACTAATTTTAGTCACTCTGACTGGCATGAGGTGGTATCTCATTGAGGTTTTGTTTTGGATTTCCCTGAGGCCGAATGATGTTGAGCACTTTTCATGTGTCTGTTGGTCATTTGGATGTCTTCTTTGGAAAAATGTCTATTCATGCCTTCTGTCCATTTCTTGATTGGATTATTTGTTCTTTGGGTGTTGAGTTTGATAAGTTCTTTATAGATTTTGGATACTAGCCCTTTATCTGATATGTCATTTGGAAATATCTTCTCCCATTCTGTTGGTTGTCTTTTGGTTTTGTTGACTGTTTCCTTTGCTGTGCAAAACCTTTTTATCTTGGGCGCCTGGGTGGCTCAGTTGGTTACGCGACTGCCTTCGGCTCAGGTCATGATCCTGGAGTCCCGGGATCGAGTCCCGCATCGGGCTCCCTGCTCGGCGGGGAGTCTGCTTCTCCCTCTGACCCTCCTCCCTCTCATGCGCTCTGTCTCTCATTCTCTCTGTCTCAAATAAATAAATAAAATCTTTAAAATAAAAAAAACCTTTTT
>NC_138369.1:159593304-159602842 GCF_054177405.1 Leptonychotes weddellii | reverse complement strand
TACTGCCTCTTGTTCTTTTTTTTGAGGTGATTTTTTCCATCTTGTCATTTTGTTCAGAGGAGAATAGATGAATGAGAGAACAAAATGCTCACAGGGTAACAATGACCCCAGACAAATATGCACTAAACAAATCAGAAGAGACCTGAAACTGGGGAAAAAGAAAGGGAAAGAAAGAAAAAAGGGAAAAAAAAGAAAAGGAAAAAGATAAAAAAAAAAGAATATGATCAAATATGATCAGGCTTGTGCAAAGATCAGTGCCACACACTAGATTTTGGGTGTATTTTAGTCTGTTAGAAGAAACTTCCTCCCAAAATTTTAAAGAAAGGAAAACTTATATAGGTACAAAAATAAGGGTAAATATGATGAAGGGATGGAATATGACTGTAAAGATGAAATTATAAAAGATTTTATAAAAGGAATTGGTAAGATAAGAAGTTGGTTGAAAAAAGAAAGAATAGAAATTTAAAAAAAAGGGGGGCGATAGAATGTGATCTGGCAGGGGACTAGAACAAAGTCATACACTTGAGATTTAGGGTATATTTTGGTGTGTTAGAAGAAACTGTCTCCCAAAATTTTAAAGAGAGAGCAACTTATATATATACCAAAAATAAGGTTACCTACTGTGAAGGGATAGAATATGACTCTAAAAAATGAAAAATAAAAAAGATTTTTAAAAAAGAGACTGATAAGATGTTGCTTGAAAAAAGGGAAAAAGAAAAATTCAAAGAAAAAAAAAAGAAAGAAAAAGAAAAAAAGAAAATTAAAAGAATTAACTTTGAAAGACTGAAGAATCATGGGGAAAAAAGCCATGAATTTTATGTGCTGTATTCCCCTAGTGCTGGCGTTCTGCCGTTCTCATTGATTGGTAAACTTGGTCTTGGCTGGCTGTTCTCGCTGATCTTCTGGGAGAGGGCCCTGTTGCTGTGATTTCCAAATGTCTTTGCTGGAGGCGGAATTGCCCCGCCCTTGCCCTGTCCAATCTAAGTAATCTGCTCGGGTTTGCTCTCGGGAGCTTTTGTTCCCTGCAAGCTTTCTGTACAGCTTTGGAGGACGAGAGTGAAAATGGCGGCCTCCCAATCTCCACCCCGGAGGAGCCGAGAACTCGGGGCCCCACTCCTCAGTGAGCCCCCTGAGAAAAGCAGTCAATCACTCTCTTCTCCCTGGTCTCCGGCTGCACTCTGCGCTCACCCGGACTGCGACTGAGCATTTCTATCTCTGGCACACAACCCCATTTGGAGTCTCCAAACCCAGCAGATCCCTGCAGTGCGCTCCCATGCTGCTCCTCCTGGGGGAGGAAGGTGAATCTCCCCAGATCTGCCTCTTGTTGGGTCCCTGCTGGAAGAGTAATGCTAAATAAAGTGTAAAGTATGCTTGAATTTTTTAAGGCTAAGGGAATGGGCTAGTATGTCTCTCTCTCAAGGATGATGACTAGCAATTTATATATTGGGTCCAAAACAGCATGGCAAATGTGGATCCAGTTAAAGTGTGCAATCTATTAGATGACTGGCAATACTCATAGCTAGTTGCATTACATGGTTTAGCTCTAAGCCCTGGGTTAAAGAGAACCTAAACAATCGGGTGCGTGGGTGGCTCAGTCAGTTAAGGGACGGACTCTTGATTTTGGCTCAGATCATGGTCTCAGGATCGTAAGACCAAGCCCCATGGCAGTTTCCTCTCAGTGAGGAGTCTGCTTGAGATTCTCTCCCTCTCCCTCTGCTCCTCCCCTTGCTCACTCTCACTCACTCTCTCTCTCTCTCTCTAAAGTAAATAAATAAAATCTTAAAAAAATTGGAGAGAACCTAAACAAGAATTTGGGGACAGGCACAAGACATGGTCCTTGAAGGATAAGAAAATATGGGTGACTTGATAAAGTGGCAAAAACCTAGCCAAGAAGGATCTAGTCTTTTTGGAAAACTGGAAAGGAAATCACAGTGAGGACTGTGACTGACAGAGAGAAATTGATCAATGTGGGAAAAGTTAGATGGACAGGCTGCAACTTTGGTGGTACACATGTACCCAGGATGTCATTCTTGTGTGTCCACTATTGAGTTTGAAAAGTGCAGACCTAGAGATCTTAAGAGACTCACAGATTTAGTTTTCCCAGGGGAATAAGGAGGCTGAGTCCACACATAGGCAAAGCTGACAATAAGGAAGATTAATAATTATTCTTTTCATGGAAATCTTGATAGATTTCTTTGAAACTCAGTGTTTTCGCCTGCAAAATGGGAATTAAGATAACTGTCCTTCCAGCCTGCAGGGTTATTACAAACATCAAACAACTCATGTGAAAGATCAAATAAGCAGTTTATCATGTATGCATGTGTGTGTATGTGACATTATTATGACTATTTATTTTTATTACCTGAGCCATCTGATTCTCAAGCACTTCATAGTTAGTGTGTGTGCCCTGGTCTCTTCTACTCCTGGTTCCCTTAGGCAGAACACTATATATATTTTAGCCCGAAGTTTCTTTTCATTCCAGAAAGACTGCTCTACTTTGACCCAGTTCTACTATTTCCCTTAGATGTTTAAAAATCTTTTTTAATATCTTCATCCTCAAGATCATCAATTTCTGTTTTATACATATAGATCTCCTTTGATATTTCTAAGTAGAATACTTTCCTAGTTTCGCTTTATAAGTGGTGTTTTATTCTCCTATGCTGTCATGTACTTCACCATATCCTTTTCAAAATTTCCTTTTTTTTCCTTCAAAATTTTATCTTCAGGAAAGCACTCTTATTCCCTCATTCTTTCACATAAGCTGGTGAAATTTGAAATTTGTTCCTCAAAGTATTGTTACGGTTCACTTTGAAACATCAAGATACAATAATAAATTGTATAGTTCTCTTTTAAACAGGAATGTAACCCTCTATTAAGTTGTTCCTGTGTTCCCAATGGAACCCAAAAAAGCCCCAGCCAGAAGTGTCACATACTTGTGCGGAGACCACATAGAACTAAGGCACACACGAAAACTATCATTGGAAGCTGTTTACTGAGGCTTGCTCTCTTTCCTAATAGTGGGTTTAGCCTTAATTTCTTCATTTGCTTTCCTTTTCCATGTTTTATTTTATCTTGCACCACATTCCCCTCTATAGAGTGCAAACGAATAATTCTCCTTGAGTCAGTCTCTGCATTGTCACACTCATAGTGCTACTTTTGCCTCTGGCGGCACATTTATGGTTTTGCTACTTTGATCTGTTTAATTGTGCTTCATACAGCTCTCTGGAGAACCCTCTTCACATCTGTCTACATCCTGTGCTCCTCCTGTAACTCAAAACACAGTGTCATCTGTGTTAAATAAAACTCATTTTTGACTCTATATTAGAATCCCAGTTTCACTTGTGTATTTTACTTTCCTGGAAGCGCCTAAGAATCTCCAGACCATACACACAGACAGAAGCTAGAAAAGCAGGCTTGTTTCCTTTCTCTGGCACCTTACATTATACACCCTTCACACACATGCCCCCCCATTACTGCATATGAGCTGCTGATGGGGTTGCTGGGAAATGTCTTCACATATTTCAGCAATGTTCAGACAGATGGTCTTAAAGAGAAACTGTTTGTGTTGTTGTTTTCCTGATCAAACATTTGCTTCATTGAAATAAAATTAATGTTCTTCCCACTCTGCTCTTAAAGCATGGTATCTCTTCAAATTCCTCAACCCAACAGCTTGCTACCATGGTGCCTATCATATGTTCTATGCTATGCTTAGAAAACTTTCAAAATCAATGTCTAATTTCACAGTCTACAACTTTTAATACATGTCTTTTGATTCTTAAAAAATTACAAAGTCGAGATTCTACTTATGATAACCATTTTTAAATATTGTAGTAAATAATATGTAAAATGTGCTTAATTTAATCACAACATTACTTTCTTCTTTGAACTTACTTCTTGAACTTGTGATCACTTCCAATAAATCACTTGCTTATTCTTTTGTTGACACCTTGCATCAGCTTAGATTCTTTCTTCTTTCCTGTTTCTGAAGTTGCTTTATGAAGATCGCTCCCATTATTTAGGGAGCACACATATCGCCATTGTTTTTCTTTAGTACCATCTTAACCTGTACCTTTTTTTTTCCCTTTTACTCTCCATCCTCTGTCTTTTTCTGCACAACCTCAGATGTCTGTGGGAAGTGTCTTTATTCTTTTCTGCATCTCTCTTTATTCTCTCATCACCCTGACTGTCTTTACAGACCTGTTATTTCCATATGGATTACTGCTTCCAAGTCCTCACCCTGATTTTCTCAGTCTGTGTACTCCTTTAAATATTTCTGCAGCTATTTTGCTCTTTAAAGCTGTTGACTTGATTCCTTCCCTGGGGCATTTTCTTTATACCATTTTTAAAAATATGAGCCACCACTTTATGACATCTGGAAAGGTGAACAGGGAATCTCTATTCTTGATTATACCTCTTATATTTTTAAAATTTTCTTCTTGTTCTCATAGGGACATTCTCAGCCTCCAAATACATCTGCCAAATTTCTCAGCTGTTGAGAAATTAATTTCAGCTATTACCATAGCAGGATCAGAAAAGCTAATATCTTTCACATTACATTATAGAACCTCTATTTTTCCTTGTATAAAAATACTATCAGCTCCTCTCATTTTTTCCAGGGATCTTTTTGGTAATACAACTATAAGTGTGTGTATCTAAGTAAGTATCCTTCAATCTCATATTACAGATTGGCTTACAGTTTTGGCTTTATTGCCAAGAAATTTGGAGTTTGAAAGACCTCTAGCCCCTTATGAACTGCATGATTCCATGACTCAATTTTCTCTTAGAGAAGTGGAGATATTATTAAATGAGTTTTTGTTTACTGTTGTAGACTGTGTTGTTGTTACATGTCAAATGTTTTTACATGTGAAATTTTGGGCAGGACACTTAAATCTCTGACCTTTATTTTCCTTATCTTGAAAATGAAAATAATACTTCCTTTACAGAAATGGTGTATGTATTAGCAGTAATGATTATAAAGTACCTGATATTCAATAATTGGCAGTATTAGTGATGATTGCCATTATCATAATTCACCTTTTAAAATTTATTCTATCCCTAAAGCATTATTTTCTGAGACACTTAAAATTACATCTTAGTATCAGTTCTTTTTTAACATGGTGATTTATTATGTGGCCTAAAATATTTGTATTTGTTTTAAATGGGAGGAAATTTTACTTTAATTTATAATGTTTATTTTTCCCTCTCCATTTCTCATTTCCAATCATACATTATACAGCTTGAATGTCATGTCTGGCACATCCATAATATCCACTTCAACACCGACAGACCAGTGCACAGAACCCCGAATAGAGACCCTTAACCTTCTATGCATCCCCCTCCATAGACGCGATGTTGAATTTTTGGACTAATATATACAGTTTTTTGGGGTTTTTTTTATTCCAATTTCCACAATCTTTTTTCAAGTCTTTTATGTGACATTTACTGAGTGCCCTAAACATGCCAGGCAATATGCTAACCACTGGGAATACAAAGGTGAAGCTAATATCCTTGCTCAAATGATTTCATAAACCTGTGGAAGGTACACCTACATGAAACACATCATTACAGTACAAAGTGATTTAATTGTATTTTTTGAGAATCTCTTTCTCCTAGTTTTCATTCTACTTTTAATTCTCCTCAAGTCTATCTTTTAACTCCTTTTTAAATCTTATGTTGTTATTTTTTTTCTAGGATTGTATTAAAATTAAAAGGAGCCTTAGTTTTCTCCTCCCCTGCTCTGCTTTAATTTATAAAAGAAATCTTTATTTTTTTCCCCAGTAGATCATCTTTAAAAAAAATTATACAACTTTTCAAGGAAACAAAAATAAAGAGTGTGATGCAATGACTCTCATATATGCACAAAATAAATCCAATAATTATAATTATTTAGTTAAATATGCTTCATTCATCCATATCCTAGATATTAAAATAGTTTACCCTTAAACACATTTTTTGTTTTTCCAATAAAAAGTATATTTTCAAAACTCTAATCCCATTACCCATCTAAAGAATTAACAACAGTTAATCATTCCAGTCATATACTCTTCATTAAAAAATCCATTTTTTGGATAGATTAGTGGTATAAAACATCAGCTGAGTGATTATGTTCATGCATTTCTGGGTCAAGAAATTGAGCAGTGCTTATTTAGCTAGCTGATTCTTTTGCTCCGTGTGATTACTTAGCACTATGCCTAACCACATTCAGGGAGAGGGGATGTATACCCTAATTCTCAATGGGAAGAGTGTCCAATAAATTTGGGGACATGTTTTGAAACCACACCAGTCTTTAATATTATATAATACTAGTTCCATATTTCAAATTTTCTCAATTATCTAAAAAATGTCCTTTTATACTAGGTGTTCAAATCAGGCTGCTTACAAAATATCTATATCATATTTGGTTTTTATTTTCTTTAGTACCTTTTATTTATTTAAAAAAAAAGTGTTCTTTTTTATGGTATTGACTTGTTGACAAAACCTGATCAATTATTTTATAAAATGACCCACATTACTTCTTTGTGGTGTCATTTAATTTTATTGCTCCAACTCCTTTATTTCCTATAAACCAGAAGTAAAATCTGAAGGTTTACTAGATTTACTTTCAGCATTTTGTCAGGATGTATACTGTATTCTATCAAGACACACATGATGTCTGGTTGCCCATTATTAGTGGCTGATAAATTACTTCAGGAAGTGACAATTTGTTCTCTCTGTTGCAAATTCGTGTGATTTTTGTTTGTTTTTCATCTTGAAAATCAATAAATAACACTCGGGGTGATGATTTTACTCTTTAGGAATAAATACACCTATCAACCTCTCACAAAATGATTTTTAAATACTTTGATAATTCTTGATACAATCATTACAGTAGTGGTGATAAAGTGATGAATTTCCAATTCTACCTATCCTTCATATGTATTAACTGGAATTCATACATAATTAATTTTTTTTCTTACAAACCAGGGTTATTTAGTAACATAAAGTACATTCTCTAGAGAAAAGAAAAGAAAATGCTTATTTTTTTCCTTTTATTACTGATTTTTTAAATAAATTATTGTTGCACTCAATGTCCTCAATAACGATAAAGGAAGTTTTCCTTGTTTGGGCTTAGCTTTTTGAGAAATATTTTTAACAGCATGAATATAAGATATATTTTTAATATTTTAAATCAATTGTGTTATTATTTTCTCTGATCTTTAAATTGCCCCCTCTTTGGCAGTGGGAGCTTCCTAAGGTTTTCAACTGTGACTTTTGGGAATGACTACATTACTTTTTTATAGCTTCCTTGATTTTTAGCATAGCAAACTATTCTATGTTAATTTTGTACATTTTTCTGCTCTAAACCTGAAACAAGCTATTTTTTTCTAAGCAACCCTAGTAATTTTTAGTGAGAATATTTACCATGCTATGTGCATATGGGTGCTCAGAGTCATTGAGTTGATACAGCTTCTAGGCCTTTTCAGTGGACAGAGCTGGGGAGTTTTTTTTAAGCAAAAATACTCTGAAATCATACTTAACATCAAATTTAATATTATGTAATTTTTAAAATTTTTGAAATTTTATATTTGTATATCTCCTCTCTTACACTGAGAATTCTAAAATAACTTCATTTGCTTTATTCTGTAATATACATAAAGCAAATTTCAAATAACCATACTGATATTCTAACTAGAGCAATGCAAGTGAATAAAGTTAAAGTACTTTAAGTTTTCTTTGTGTGTAAACATTTCCTTTAAGGAAGTATAGCCAAAATACTATGTTCTGAATCTTATTGAAATGATCTGTTTTGTCTGTGTGGTTATATCACTGGCATAATATGTCCTTTTTTTTTTTTTTTTTTTTTAGTTTGTCTTTGATTTTTCAGACCTGCATTTTTATGTGCTTTTCTTTGTAGTATATAAGTTTGTATGTTTTCAGTCAGAATTAATAACAATATTCACTCAGAAAATCTTTCATTACAATTCCCTCCCTCTGTTCTCTGCCTCCCTGTATAAATAAACATTTTTCTTAGTTTTCTTAGTTTTTTCTTAGTTTTGACTTTTCAGTATTTTGTTTGTTTGTTTTTGGTTTTGCCTTTGTTATTTTACAAATATAAATACAAGTATTATATTATATGCAATATTTTGCTTGCTTTTCCCCTTGTAGACTTAAGACAAAGCTGTATATTTATTCCTCAGGGAATCTTTGTTAGAAGATTTAAAATTATTCACTTTCCAGAAAAACTAAATACACAAATGAATAATGGTTAATATAATCATGAATTTAATAATAAGTTCAAAACAGAAGTTACTTGATGTAACTGAGAATAATGGATGGTGGGATACTTAAATAGGATGTTCTAAGAAAGTATCCAGAGTGATGTGACATTAATCTTGTAAGCTGAAGGATGAGAAGAATCCAATTGTGCAAGAATCAGAGAAGAGGATGAGTGTGGCACATTCTAGGAACTAAAAACAGACCAGGGAATTTGGAAATTAGTAGCAAAGAAGAAATAAGTTTAAATTGGAGGTTAGAAAAAATATGAAGAGAACTTGTATGCCAAGAAAATGGTGAGGGCAGAGAAGTGACATGATCTCATTGACATTTTGTCATTGTATTTTTTAAATGTATTCCCATAAAAATATTTAGTGGGAAGTAATTCAGTTCTTTTGGATGTTATACCCTATTTTTTTTTTTTACCAAATTGTAATTCACTTTCATATTTTTTATCAACCCACCTTCGTGAAATCATTCTGAGAACCATTATCCCTTTGGCTTCTATAACATTTTTTAGAACAATTCTTATTCCATTTTGCCTTATTGAAAAGTTATTAGTGTGTGCGAGTTTGTGTGTGTCATATTCCCTACTAGTAAGTAAACTCCCTGAAAATAAGAACTGCTTCTCTTTTATCCTATTATATGCATGATAATGAGTCTGTTCTTCTCATTAGCCCTTATCACTTTCCTTGTTTTCTCCTATTCTGTCCGTATTAATTGAACTAACCCTATTATCTGATCAAGGTAGCCTTAGTCTTAGCCAGACTGAACTTGTGACACTTTTTTTTTTCCTCGTTTAAGCATTGGACCTCACTTTTCTTAGAGCGTTTACTTGATAAAACTTTTTATTGTAAATTCTTTTTTTTTATTCTTTTTTTTATTCTTATGTTAATCCCCATTAATTACATCATTAGTTTTAGATGAAGTGTTCCATGATTCATTGTTTGTGCATAACACCCAGTGCTCCATGCAGAATGTGCCCTCCTCAATACCCACCACCAGGCTAACCCATCCTCCCACCCCCCTCCCCTCTAGAACCCTGTTTGTTTTTCAGAGTCCATCGTCTAACCCTCTGATTTCCCACGCTTCATTCTTCCCCTCCCGCTACCTTCTTCTTCTTCTTTTTTTTTTTTCTTAACATATATTGCATTATTTGTTTCAGAGGTACAGATCTGAGATTCAACAGTCTTGCACAATTCACAGCGCTTACCAGAGCACATACCCTCCCCAGTGTCTATCACCCAGTCACCCCATCCCTCCCACCCCACCCCCCACTCCAGCA
>NC_138369.1:159573657-159593204 GCF_054177405.1 Leptonychotes weddellii | reverse complement strand
ATTCTACCTATGCCTCTTTAAGATGTAAATCACTTCTCAGCTTCCTGCCAATTTTAAAACCCAAAAATGTCTTTCTCAAAGACCTGGGAGCCATCCCTTTAAAATGTAGTCATCAAGAAAGATTGCACTCCTATCTCCTCTTCTCTGTGGGAGGGTAGGAGCCTACTGTTAGCAAATGTATCGCTTAATTACATTGACCAATGCCCTCTTAAAATCTTCCAGTACTATCTGCTGGCTAACGGAATGTAATAAAAACAAAATTAAATTAAATTAAATTAAATTAAATTTTAAAAAGAACATCATTGATGAAGCAGTAAAATTTATCAATTAAAAAAAAATCCTCCAGTGATCTTCCACTAGATCACATCAATGCTTAAACCCTCCTGTCTTTTTTTTCAATAGAGTTGAGTTCAGGTTCTCTCTTGCTGCAGAAGTCTTGAATAAAGTCATCCTTGCCTATTTATCCCTGATGCAATTATTCTTTGACATATCCCTCTTTTAACTGTTCACTTGAAGATCACTCTCTTCCTCTCAGTGGCTGATGCTGGGATAAGCAGACATAGTGAAGAACAAAACTGAGTCAAGTTCATTCAAATTCCAGAAAGTCTCCTATTCTTTCTTTAGTTTATCAGGTTTACATGATCAAGCAGCTTTTGCATAATTTGTGCCTATACGATGGGTGTAATGATTCCTTTTTCTCTTCCACTTATGCTTTTTGACAGCTTTACTGAAGTTTACATGGTCACCAGGTTTTGCCCAAAAAAAAAAAAAATGTGCTACACCATGGGTAGAATGGTGTTTCTTTCCTCATACAGTTGTCTGTTTAACACCTTGAGTTTGGGTCATCTACTGTAGTAAAGTAGCAATTTCTGGTGGCCCTATGGACTCCATTCTGGATGTATCACACACTTCTTTGAGACTTTTATGTAAAGTTAAGATGGAGATGGCAAGGTTTATATCTTTATTTAGTAGATGAGTATGCAGTAAAGATAACCTAAGTAAATGACTTGGCCAAAGTAGAGCTAAGACTAGCCTTTCATTCTACATCTTTAAACCATAGTAAGTCTCTATACCTTCTGATAGAGACACTACTGACAACAGAGCTCCCTACAGCCTCACATGATTTTAGGAGAAAATTTGTTCAAACTTCCTTAGGAAAAACTAATTTCTAAGGCTAAAAACACTATAATGACATTGATGCAAATGACTGATTTTTTAAATTCTAATATATTTGCCTTAAAATACTGAAAATCAGGATACCTTTGAAATGGATCCATCATTTCTTAATCCTTAATGAAGACTAATAATAGCACAGTGGAAGAAAAATAACACAAAATTGCCTAAAAACTGCAGGGTGTCTCTGTTGTTCTTGCTTTGTTTTTGATTGCAAACAGAATAGGAGCAAACAGATGCATATTTGAGCGCCAGAACAATGTCCAACCATATCAACATGAAATAAATAAATACCCTCCCCCCACACACAGGCTGGAAACCATTTTAATAATAAATAATATGTTGAAGAAATAATGACAAAAATTATTCTGTAACTGTGTATTATTGAATATAAATTGCTTGTATAAGATTAGATTAAGAGAACAGTGGGTCTTCAAAGTTAAAATATCCTCTTTTTAAATTTCCTCTTTAGGTCATCGTAGCTATTTAGATAATCTTGATATATGATGAGTTGGCAAATGAAGTGCTTTTCTCATCTCTGGAAAAACTATATAACAAATGCTTATTCTGACACTTGTACCATTGGGGGTGTTTCTTTGCTGTGGATAGACTAAAGGAACATACTTTTCTACTAGTTTTGCTTTGTTTTCTTGTATATATATATATACACACCTATATAATAGGTAATGCGTTCATAGATACAGAAGATGAGATTATTTTTAGGCGATAACCATTTCTTTTACCACCTGCATGGGAGTAGGAGTATACTTCTCCTTTCCACTGGTGCTGGTTTTGACCAGGTAGCTTTTTGGTCTCATGGTCAGTGGACTATATTTCTCTTCCCTAGATTTTAGACTTGGTCATATCACATGCTTTAGACAATGAAATATTAACCCGTGTGACACAAGCAAAGACTAAAAACGTGCATGCATGGTGAGGTACTCATTTTTGTATTTCTGGTATCATCATGGGCAGAAAATATCTTGGATGACCTGTTTATTCAGGAAGGATAAGAAATAGGTGAAACATACCTGGATCCAACATGTAGCTTAGACTCAAACCCAAATCAGCCCAGCCTAGATTAATTAAACTTCAGCCATCCACAGTTGCCTGAAATAGAATAAATGGCAATTGTTCAAAACTGTTAAAGTTTTGGGGCTCTTTATATGCAACTAATTAATACACAAATGTACAAAAATCAAATGCTACAGTGAAGAGTAATTCTCCTTACTACTCCATTTTCTAATCACCCAAGTCCTTGCCCAGAAAGCACATACTTTTATCAATTATTTACATATCCTTCAGATATCCTATGCATATATGAGCAACAATATGCTTTTGTAAACACATATTTCAAAAAAATCCATTTTTACATACACTATTCTATATCTTGACTTTTTAATTTAGTATATATGTGCTGCCAAAGTGAGCACTTGACTTTTTTAATTTAGTATATATGTGCTGCCGAAGCGAGCACTTGGCTTTTTTAATTTAGTAAACCTTTAGGATTTCATAAATTATAATAATGAATTACCATTTGTAGAGTACCTAATAAGTGCCAAGATATTTTTATGGATTATTTACTTAATGTTAATAATAGTTTTATGAAATTGCTTTTATTACCCTGATTTTACAATTAACAAAATGAGGTTCAAAAACATTTTCATATTTTCCAAGTTTACTCAATAAATGATAGAACCGAGAATGGAACCCTGATCTGGCAGATCTCAAATCCTTGCATTTAATCATGTATACACTAGTTCTGTAACTAAGTAAAAAATGGAAAGATAAAGATTCCTAAATGAAACACAAAGATCCCTCCATTTTTGTTTTCTTCTTATAGAAGGTAGATTATTTAGGTGTCCTGTTTTTTGGTATATGAAGTAACATGACCCTATGTTTGTCAATATGATGGTGTAGGATGTGTTTATAGAGAATGACTCTTTTCTCTACTTAAAATTGTTTTTTATGGGGCTGAAGGAAGAATCCCAACTGCCCCTGCTTTTTTTTTTTGCCACTGTACTCACATGATTCACCAAATATCATTGTATAAAACATTGGTTTAATGATGTATGTATTTGTAATCAAACACAAAGACACATACACACACATTTACAATATTCGGGTGTTTCAGAGTCTGAAATTACTACTGAGTTAAATATAAAAAAATAAAAATACAATATTTATGCTCAAAGCTTTAACAGCAGAAAACATAAAAAATTTCAGTTACCAGTCAAGAACAGTAGGAGTCTTCCTATCTTATAAAATAAAGAACTTTAAAAATTTTTCTCTAAATCTTTTTATTTTCCAAATAAACAACTTCTATTTGCTTTCAAATTTTAATTATTGCCAAGTCACATTAACTGGGAGAAGATTTAAATTCAAGCATGTTTACATATCTTTGAATAAATAATTAACAAAACAGAAGATAAGCTAACAAACACAAAGGCTAGATATAATGTGTCAACACTATGGGATAAACTGATATTTAACAATAATACAGTTTAGAGGTATTCTAAAATATATGTGAATGTATTAGGCTAAGAAAACTTAGAACACAATTAAAAATCTGTCTAAATCTGGGCGCCTGGGTGGCTCAGTTGGTTAAGCGACTGCCTTCGGCTCAGGTCATGATCCTGGAGTCCCGGGATCGAGTCCCGCATCGGGCTCCCTGCTCAGCAGGGAGTCTGCTTCTCTCTCTGACCCTCCCCCCCTCATGTGCTCTCTCTCTCTGTCTCTCATTCTCTCTCTCAAATAAATAAATAAATAATCTTTAAAAAAAAATCTGTCTAAATCTACTTCCTCCAGAGTGGAGATTTTATAACAACTGCTTAATTACATACATGTTCACAACTTATTAATATTATTAAATATAAAGAAACAGCATATTGTTTGTAATACTTAAAAAGTTTTTCTTTTTATTTTTTAGAGCATATTTCCACTTTTAAAAATAGTTAATCAATAGTTTTTTTTTAACATACAATATAATATTAGTTTCAGGTATAGAACACCTAAAAGTTTTAAAAATCATGAAACAATGGGTAGGGAGATTTTCTAAGAAGTAAAATATTTGACAATTACATATTAAATTCATTGGAGTTTCACATAATTATGGGGTTTATTTATGATTTAAAGCTGATATCAAATTATTCTCCTTAGGAAAACAGTAGAGATTTCATAAAAAATTAAAAGTGTGAATCAGTAATTTCATGCTTGGCTATATATCAAAAGGAAATGAAATCACTATCTTGAAAAAATATCTGCATTCCTATGTTCACTGAAATATTATTTACAATAGTCAAGACATAGAAACAAGGTAAGTATCCATCAATGAATGAATAGATAAAATGTGGTGTACATATATGATGAAATATTATTCAGCCATAAAAAAGAAGGAAATTCTGGGACACCTGGGTGGCTCAGCCAGATAAGTGTCTGCTTTTGGCTGGGGTCATAATCCCAGGGTCCTGGGATTGAGTCCTGCATTGGATTCCTTGTTCAGAGGGGAGCCTGCTCCCTCTGCCTGCTGCTCCCCTTGCTTGGGCTCTCTCTCTCTCCCTGACAAATAAATAAAATCTTAAAAGAAGAAGAAGAAGGAGAAGAAGAAGAAGAAGAAAGAAGAAGAAGAAGAAGAAGAAGAAGAAGAAGAAGGAAATTCTGTCATTTACAACAACATGGATGAACCTGCTTAGGAGGACATTAAGTTAGGAGGACAAATAAGTTAGGCAGAGAAAGACAAATACTGTATGATCTCACATATGTGGAATCTAAAACAAACAAACAAACAAAAAACACAGAAACAGAAAATAGATTAATGATTGCCCATGGGTGGAGAGTCAGGGAAATGAAGGAAATGGCTGAAGACAGTCAAAGCACACAAACTGCAGTTATAAGATGAGTAAATGCTAGAGATGCAATGTACAGCGTAGTGGCTATAGTTAACCATACTGTATTGTATATTTGAAAGTCACTAAAAGAGTAGATTTTTAAAATTCTCACACACAAAAAAAATAAGTTGTAACTATGTGAGGTGATAGATGTGTTAGCTAAGCTTTTGTAGATATCATTTTGCAATGATTGCATATATAAAATCACCACATTGTATAATTTATACTTACACAATGTTGTGTCACTTACATGTCTCAGTAAAGCTGGAAAAGATTTTCTTTCTTGGATTTCCTCTCTGAGACATGGGGGGGAAATTTATTTTGTTCAAACCAATAAATTAAAGTTGAGTATATACTATATGATAGGTTCAGGGAAATTCAAATGTTAAAAAAAATTAACATGAGGCAAAGGAACCAACACTTTAAAAATGGACTCTAACATACGTAATCCAAATGTAAGCTGAAGGAATCTTGCCTGTGAAGATGGATATAATGTCTGAAAGATCTATGCCACTAATTATGAAAAGTTTAACCTTTTTCCAGTATTTTATAAATGCACAGCAAACTTATGTTCTCATTGTCACCAATGCTTCAGAGTTCACTCTCCTAAAATTTTCACTGTATGGATTGGCTTACCTTCATTAATGTGTGCTTTCTTTTTCATGTCATATTAAACTAGATATGGCAATTAGTCACTTCTCCTTATTTGCATACCTTAATGCATTGCCTATGCACTTGCATACATGAAATTCTTGTATACAGACTACTTGATTGAATTTTGTTGGAGACAAATGGGGCTGATATCAAGCTGATGCAAACTTAATTGGAAAGTTAGACATAGAATTCAGTCAGTCCCTCTCTTCTTACTGCAAACCCTCAGACATTGCATCTTAGCAAATTTACCACCCACCCCACAAATGATACAATTTTATTTAATTGTAACAATATTTTAGATATTTAATGTTCTCCAACTCCTGATCATAATACTTTCTGAAGAGAACTGGTATCGCTTTAGGTGGCAAAGAACAAAATGTCATTAGGCAGTACCAACCAAAAGTATTAATTAGCATTACATCCCATCATGAGAAATTAATTTCTTTCAATATTTTTTTAAATTTTATTTTATTATGTTATGTTAATCACCATACATTACATCATTAGTTTTTGATGTAGTGTTCCATGATTCATTGCGTATAACACCCAGTGCTCCATTCAATATGTGCCCTCTTTCAATATTTCTTTTGAAGTCAAGAAGAAATGATCAATTTGTGGTTATTATGGCTTTAATAGTTTCTACATTAGCTGAATACCCCTAAAAACAAAAGAAAAAAGAAAGAAGCCTCAGAAAGGGCTCCCGAAGACAAATGAATCTCGTAAAAACTGATTTTTTATTTTTGTTTGAGTTTCTTTCCATTTGAGGCAACTAAAATTTTGTTTTCAAATGAAAGTATTTTACTTAAAAGTGAGTCAATTTACAAACTGTTAGTTAAATAACAATATAGGATGTGTGAGTCCATATTAGAAATTGTAAAGGTTCATGAATTATTAACTCTTGGGGATCACTTGCCTGAACAAGGACAGTTTGCTTTTTTTTAGAGAAATTCTGCCTCCAACTGCTAAGTTAATTTTTCATCCAGCTACACTTACATGATATGATTTAAAATAAGGTTCATTTTGGGGTTTTAAGAACCAAGTGTCTGAAAAAACACAGTGGAGTACACAATGGTCATCATTTGATAAAAGGAAGTGTACCCATTTCACTAGGAGTGTTGAAATTTTTACTTTTGCTAATTCTACAGACCCTTCATTGCATCATTCTTTTGAAATGGCATTGGACAACATTATATATGACATCTCCAACAACAGATTGATACAAACAATGAACATTTTATATGGGTTTTTAAATGTCAATTCAATAAAAGTTGGGTGCACATTATTTTTATTTGTGGGGGGCACATTCTTAACACAACTATGCTAAGCCCAAATTTGAGTGAGATAAACTTATGAGGTTCAAAAATGTAACTATTTGAACCTATACCTTAATACATGAAATAGCATATAAAACCTAGAATTGTTCATGAATAAATAACCTCAAATATCAGTTATCTTAATGGGTTGTTTCAGAAACTGGAATTAAAAACTGAATCCTTAGTATTCCATTGCAGCCATGTTATAGTATTCACTGAAGGGAATATACAAACCTATAGTCAATGAAAGGGAGGTGGCTTTGAAAATAAAGAAAGCAAACATGTCTTCCTGACTAAATGGGAATCATGGTAGTACCACACAAAGCCAGTTTCAGGGTCCTACGGAGAGGATAAAATATCTGTTCTAGACCTCAACTTACTAAGCCATAAATCATAGGAAAGATATTTGGGGGCTAGAAAACTCTAAGGACTGATAATAATAGTGGATTCTTAATAAAATAGTGATGATGATAGTAGTAATAATAATAATAATAATAATCAAAGAGAAAAAAACACCCTATTATAGGCTCCTTTGGATTGTCAGATTTAATGAAGCATGGCCATGTGATAGGTCCACCAAAGGGAGTCAGATGCAAAATATTTCTTCAAGAATGAATTGACTTTCAGGGCACCTGGGTGGCTCAGTTTGTTAAGTGTTTGCCTTCGGCTCAGGTCATGATCCCAGGGTCCTGGGATCGAGCCCCACGTGGGGCTCCCTACTCAGCGGGGAGCCTGTTTCTCCCCTGCCTGCTGTTACCCCTGCTTATGCTTGCTCTCTCCCCCTCTCTTTCTCTCCCTGTGTCAAATAAATAAATAAAATCATTTAAAAAAAAAGAATGAATTGACTTTCTAAATAGAACCATTTAAAAATTGCCAAAAACATTGATTTAAGTTTTGATATAGATGGCGTTAACTTGAGATTGAGAATGTAAAAAATAAAATTTTACTTGACAAATAGGCAATTTTATTTCTTGATGTCCCTAGTATTTCCTAGATAACTATATCTAGACACCATCAAGTAATCCAATACAGTTTCAGTTGAGTGTGCAAACGTATCTAATACTTTTTGGTTCAACCAAAGCTTCAGGTCCTTCAGAAGTACAAATATTTGAAGGTAACTAAGGATGGGGAGCAGTCACTTAGCATGATGAAGCCCATGTTGAAGATGAAGAATCAGAGAGCAGATCTCAGGTTGGTGTCTCTGTTAGCTTTAGAAGCTGATATCCTCCTTATCTGTTTTCTTGGCACAGGTCATTCCTACTGGAAGTTCTGATGGTGGTACATTTGCCTGTACTTTTATAGAGAATGAATGGTATTGTGGAAATATAGTTTTACTTCTTTTATCATGACCAAACATTTTTGCCTTCCCAATTGGATTCCTGATACTTATGTGACACTTGTTTTTCAAGTTATCAATGAATATGTTGCTCTGAGAATCAGAAATTTGTACATACTTTTCATGATTCACTAAACCATGGGAATCTTGATGAGCTCAAGGGTCCTCTTGTTTCTAAGTGTCGTGTGCCAGTAGCATTCTTGCTCTAATGTTTGCACTCATGAGAGATCTGAAGTAGCAGTTAAAGAAAGATTAAACTGTTTGCAAATTGGACTAAAATGTTTTGTGGATGTTGAATTAAGCTAACATAAATAATTCAATATAGAAAAAATGATGTGAATTTACTTGAAAATATCTAGATTATTTGTGTCAGGATTAATAATTCAAAAACATAAAAATAGGTTCAATACAAAAATAAAGTCTACTTTTTAGAAATGTTTTAAAATATTTATTTGAGAGAAAGAGAGAGGAGCTGAGCAAGGGGAGGGGCAGAGAGAGAGAGAGAGAAGCAGACTTCCTGTTGAACATGGAGCCTGACATGGGGCTGGATCCCAGATCATAACCTGAGCCCAAGTCAGATGCTTAACTGACTGAGCCACCCAGATGCCCCCAAATCTCCTTTTTAAATTCTTAATTTCTTATTAGCATCATCTATTAAAACCAAAACATTTATTTTTAGCATAATTTGTAAAGCTGCTGAAGTCAAACTTCAGTCTGAAGATAATACATTAATGTCTCCTTATCTAAGTGTCCCCAAACTTCTTCAGTCATGGGACACTTAAATTTATTTCATTTTGTCTTTCTATTATCAACTTGGTTCTTAACAGTTAAAAAAAAGTCAGTCTCTTGTCAGATTTGTCATCCTGTATCTTACAATCGTTTCCTTGTCTTTATTTTTTAATTCCTCATCCTCAATTAAAGAAATATATTTGTGGTGAATGCAAATGTAAATTTTTACTAGAATGCATTATTATCCAATTTCCTTCAATTCATATCCAAATTATTGACTTTTCCTCCCCTAAGTTCCTGGCAAATGATGATCCTGGATCTCCAGGTCATAATGAATGGTAGTAATAGGAATGGCTTAAACAGAATGGCAAAAACTGCCCTATAAATTAATAACTTGTGTCTATCATCCAATCACAAGTTGGTATGATGATTATGTTCCTGTTGGAGGTGAGGAAATAATTGTGTTGAGCAGGAAAGGACTAGCAAATTCCTTCATTACTTAAGGTGAAGTTTTTTTCAACAATATCAAAAGCAGGGGTATTGTTTAAAATCCACATAGGATTAAACAGAGGAAGATGGTAACTGTATTCCTAGCAGTATAAACTTACATATTGTCCTGGGGCATGAACTCCATGTGATCCTCCATGTTTCCATTTATAGTTTGACACAGGCAAAATTAAACTCATTCAGAGACATCATATTGATCATAACCATTGTTCATCTATTCCTTTAAACTCTGAAAGGATAACTAGAGTGAGATTTGCAGGCTAAAGGAAGCCTATGAACGTAATTTTATTTTTGTTTTCTTTTCCACTCTCTAATAGAGATTTTTGTTTTGTGAATGAATTCAGTTTCAAATTTGACTGACCCATAATGAAAGCTAAATGCATACCCTTTAAACTGGGTGGATTCCTTTACTTCAAGGGTAAAAAGGGAGATTAAGGTAAAGAGGCTTGTTTCTGATCTAAAGAAGATACCACACAAAACCTTGTACAGTGAGGGCCACCTATCTTTGCATCCATGAAATAAGCAACACTATAGACAAGAACCTAGCTTAAACTGCAAAGAGGCTAGGAAGGTTCACTCTTTACCTCAAATCAGGGACTCTGAGACCTTTAGAGATCTAACCATAAGTTCTTCCAAACTAAGACATTTCAGGTTTATTTTAATGGCTAAAATTTAAAGTTTTGAATTGAAATATTTTATTCTCAGCAAAACAGAAGACGTAATCATATAAAAAACATTATTAAATTCTCTTACTATTAAATCAATAACAGTGAAAATACCTAGAATATCACCTAAATAATCTATTTATTACTCATGATTTATTTTTCTCTAAATATTTTAACATCTTAAATGAATTTCAGTAGTTTTGTAATGGAAATAAACTTAATATTAAATAAAGAAATATTATGTAGAATATTGTCCCATGTCTATTGGAGTTATTCTTTAAAATATTCAACCTTAAATCAATAAAACTAATATGGTCCAGTGCTAAGTATCTCAAGCAAGTTAACTAATTTAATCATCAAAACAAATACATGAAGTAGGCATTATTATTGTAATCTCCATTCTATAGGTGGTGAAAATTGTAATAGAAATAAATTAATTCAAATTTCTAAAATTACCAAGGTGATCTCTACCAAAGACAGGATTTTATGAACCCATGCACTATAGCTTTATTTTTTTAATCTTTAATGCACTATAGCTTTAAAAGAGCATAAACTAAAATGTGAAGTGGTAATTAGAAACACTAGTTGTTCTAGATATTACCTATATATGTAGATCTAATGCCATCTTTTGTATACATAACATGCAATATTTATAGTGTAATAACATATGTAATATCTTAGTATATATCTTCAAGTATGTGGTATATGTATGTGTGTTTGTGTGTGTAGAACTTTGGCCCAGGAATTTCACTTTCATAAATAAACCTGCATGAAAATATTTAGAGATTATACGTTACATGCAGGTATTAAAATATTATCTACAGGGCCATTATACTGAAGGCAAACTAGAAACCAACTAAATATCCCTCATCAAGAGACTGTAAGAAAAATTATGATTATATTCATATGCAGTCTTGGGCATGAAACTTTGGAAGAAAATTTAATAACATTGGCAAATGTTAATTATGTAATGTTGAACAAAATATACTGAAGTCAAATATTTATAATCAATATATTCATTTTGTTGGTGATTATTTTGACTCACTACTTATCAGACCTAGAACAAAAGAGATATAATGATAATCAGGACAAATGAAATTCCTGCTCTTATGGGTATCTACCTATCATGTATTTATCCACCTATCTACCTACCTACCCACCTATATCAGTCAGTTATTGCTGTGTAACCAACTACTCTAAAACTTAGTGACACAAAACAGTTAATCACTATCAGATTCTTGCTCTTATATCTGGGGTCATTTAGAGTTTAGTTAATCTAAACAGGACTTTTCTGGGCAGCTGGAGTCCAGCTATAGGGGACACTAGAAAATGACTAGAAATTTGGAGGAAGAAAAAAAAATCTGTGGATAACCCCAGCAATACTTCATTACTCTGACAGTAATAGTTGATTGCATTTTGCAGTTTTTCTGAAATTCCCAAACCTAGCCTCTCTGTGCCTACTCAAGGCACCCACACCAGCTTGTCAAAGTCCCCCTTCTTAGAATTCTATGTTCCACCTCCAGCAGTGTCCCTTTTTTGAACTCTTAAGACATAATTATCAAGTGAGTAGTGCCTCTTCTTCTTCAAGTTTTTCATCCATCCTCTGCAGAGTTTTTACTCAGAAGCCCAACCAGAACCAAACTTCGCAGGAGTCTGGGCTCTACATTCATGAGGTCTTTCCTCCAAACTTCTATTTTTAACAATCTCAGTATCTTCCCTTTTTATTCTTCAGCCTTAGGGATGGTAAGTGCTTTCCACAGCTGTTATCTCTATGATAAATTAATGTTTTCTTTTGCTTTTTAACTAGTAAATTTGTTTCCAATAGCTAGTTATTGAGATTAATTACGATTAAATCATCTGTTAAAATGACTATTGTGGATTACATTTACTTACTAAACTCTGATTCACATTCTATTGGCCAAAGCAAATCACATCACAAACTGTGCCAAATGTCTGTGGAGTGGGATTATATACTCTTCCTCTGTGAAAGAGTTCAAGCTGTCTCATTATAATCTATCCACTGATCTATTTTCTTCTAGCATTATTTTTTTCACCTTTGTATATGCTGAGAAGAAAATAATTGAAAATATGTTTGTGTATTGTCTAAGGAAATAATTCAACATATCCACTGTTTTTTACCAAGCATTTTTTTTCTCTATTTTTCATTTGTGCAAACTCATTATGATAGTAACAATAGTTTATATTTATTAAAGGCTTACCAAGTGTGGCACTAATATCTAATCCTTATAACAGTCTTATGAAGTAGGTACTCTTATCTTTATTTTTAAAATAAGAAAACTGAGTTTGAGAGATCATAATTAGTCCAAGTTTCCACATTTTTTTTTAATTTTAAATTTTTAATTTTTTTCAAGTTCTCACATTTTTAAATGTTGTATAGCCAGGATTCAGAAACAATCATCTGTTGGTAGAGCCCATGTGCTTAACCACCATAAAACACTACTTCAAAATGAAACTCTACTGGAAGTAGTAGTCACTTGGTTTTAAACATCCATCTAGTTCTTCATATAATTACATGCTTATGCATATTTAGAAATATTTTTAATAAAAATTATCTGCACTGAAACCATTTGTCTTCCTGTGTACCAGAGAGTACAGGGGAACATGTGATGACTTATTTACTGAATCCTCATAGCGATGTGTATGTGTGTGTGTACAGCTAATCATCTTATAATGGATTCTTTCAGGCATGTGTGGTTTAACAGAATCTTTGAAAGTCACATAATATTTCTCAGCATTATAATTTTAGACAATTTTGGAAAGTTTCAACTAAGATGATATTTAAAATATAAATATGTTACAAATTTCCATGTTTGCTAAAATAATCATGACATAAACACAATTCAAGAAAATCTTGGGGGATGGATTTAAATGAGTTATGAGCCTTATTAAGCAGTCTGATCATTGACTCTCTTTTTCTTTATACTGAATTATGTTTTTACTTTTTTTCCTTTCTTCCTGAGGTCAATATGTCTTGATTAACATTGTGTATGTGCCTGTGCATGTGTGTGGTGTGTGTGTATGCCAAGTGTGTGTGTGTGTGTGTGTGATCACCAATGGTTTGTTTTTTGTCATTTTGGAATGTCAGGCAAAAGGGAAATGAAAGTAGCAGACAAACTATTTTATGTGTACCAGAAAGTACACAGGAACTGGCATTGACTTATTCACTGAATCCTCACAGTGAGCGACATAAATCAAAACTCCCCATGACAGTAGGGAAAGGCCAGTAAGTTTTGGCAGAAACATGATATAGGTATGGTTTTCAGAGAAAAAGAGGAGCTTCTTTCCATGCTGCCATCTACAGTAATTGCAAGGAGCTTGCAAGTCTGATGTTCCATAATCGGAGTTTCTAAGTTAAAGCAATCTTTTACAATGCTAATACAGCTGATGATGAGAACTGAATACCTAAGATAGACTGATGAACAGATTGGTTTACACACACTTCTTTGGGTAGTAATAAGATGTGACATAATTTTTACTGTAATAAATGATTGCTCTTCCTAAGAATGCAGGGTAATTTTTTTTAATAAGGAAACAATAATGAAGTCTGTTCCTCGCCAAAAATGTAGTATTTTCCTATCAATTAGTGCAAATGGAACTTATTTTGTGGACTTATTATACAGAGCATGTGTATAAAGTGTTATGGAGGATATAGTTATAAATAAGATATATTCTTCCCCTTATGGTAAAAAAAATTCAAAAAATTATTTGCATAAAACTCTATAGAGTAGATTAGAATTATAAATAAGCACATAATGCTATAAAAACTCAGAACATAGGGAAATTACATTTATTTGGTTATAATTCTGGATAAAGATTTTTCTGTCTATTTGGGCACACAGAGGCAAATAGAAAAGTGTAATTTTGTCTGACAGGATATCACAACATCACAAGTCTTTAGTCAGTCTGACCAAACTTGTACACAGGTAATTGCAGTATTATGGACCTCAGTGTTCATTTCAAAACACACGCTTACAGCATTATCAGGTAACTCACACCTATTTCAAGTCATTCTTGTATAACATCTAATAATAGAGAACACTAAGTAATATATTTAGAGGTAAATTGAATGAACGAGTTCTAGGAATTTTTGGAAAGCTTTAATGGGTCACAATTCATTCTGTTTTGTCTTACTCTGAAATTCCTATGAATTCACCTGGAATTTTTTTTTTTAAAGATTTTATTTATTTGAGAGAGAGAGCGAGAGAGAGAGAGCACAAGAGGGGGGAGCGGGAGAGGGAGAAGCAGACTCCCCGCTGAGCAGGTAGCCCGATGCGGGACTCAATCCTGGGACTCCAGGATCATGACCTGAGCCGAAGGCAGTCGCTTAACCAACTGAGCCACCCAGGCGCCCTCACCTGGAATTTTTATAGGAATTTTGGTATCACTCTATTTACTCAAAAAGGACGCTCATTCCCTAAAGTAATTTTGGCTCCAAATTGGATTGCTGCCTTAGTTTTGAGTGGGGCCATGTGCCCAAAACCACACTGCTGGATCAGTCTGGTTTATGGTAGTTTCCTGACATAACAATCTACACCATGCTAACTTTCTACCATAGCAACCTAGGTAGTGCTAAACAAACTAACTACTAAATAAATAAATAATATATGAAGAAAAAATATGTAAAAATATATTTTGCTTGCTTCAGCCCATATCCTATTATTTTGGAATTGAAACCTAAAAGTACTTGATTGTAAGAGTGGGTCTGAAAGCATTGTCATACCTCATGATCCTCTTTTCCTATAATCATAGCTTATTGTTTCAAATGTGAACATTTAATCCAAGGGAAATTTTTTATTTTCTATTTAATAACCAATACAGATTTCACTTTTGGGAAGTTGAACTAAATAATACTAACACACTGAGTTAGTAAATTGGTGCTAAGATCTCATTAGTAATAAAACATCACAGTAAAAGTCTGAGAATTTCTTTGGCCAAAACTCTCACAATTGCCCTAGATCACACTTTTCCTGAAGCTTATTACAGTAAACCATCACTTCCTTTTTTTTTTTTTGAGCTTGTTTTCCACCAGTGCCCTGAAAACAAATTTATACTAGTAAAAATAATCAACAATAATCAACAGCAGAAAAAATACTTTCACCTGTGAAATTAGGTAGTTTTAATTTATAATTTCTATGATCCTTAGCAGATATAAATACTGAATGAATCAGGGTTGAAATATCAAAAGCAGTTAGAATCACTGATATCCCTTGAAATATGTAATTTTACACACATACATATAATTTTATATGTGTGTATTTTTAATAGTTTTAGCCTATCTGATCTTATTGGGTCTTAATGTAATAATAATCTATCCTCTCTAGGGCAATATGGGGTACTGGTAGTCCCTGAAATGCCACAGCAAAAATTATAATAGTTGACAGCAGCCTGGAATAAAGTACCTATGGAAGATAATGGTTTAAATCATTAAATAACTGCTGTGTTATATTTCTGTGGTAGGAATGATGACTATATATATACTAAATTCTTCTGATTGCACAAAATAATTAACAACAACAAAATGACAAGTTCAGACCTTCAAATAGTCAGTTCATGGCATAGTTAAAGAACATACTTCTATGATTTCTCCAAAAACATATTTTATCTCTTATAATAAATGAGCCAATGTTTCTGGAACCAGATCCAAAGTTTGATTCTGAAGACAGGAGTACAAACAAATTGAATCCAGATACTTTCAGGGTCTTATGTTGAGTGGGAAGCAGCAATATCCTGAAGATTATACTAGAGACATTTGAGAGGATTTAGATGAATCTGATAATTGAATGCCCAAATCTTACTGATCCTTTTTTACCATTTCCTTTTCTTCTGTGTAAGGAGACTACATTCTTTTTATTTTAAGAGTCTGTACTGTCTTCACCTGAAACAATCCCTGTTCTTCATAATACCCGTTTTATGAACTATTATTATTTCCAGAACTATTATTAGAGTCAGTTTTAAAAATTCTTGAAGGGATTGAGTCCAAAGTCTGAACTTGGAGGAGATAGTATTTGCACCAACAGAAGAGCAATGTTTTGATACTTTATATCAGGCAAAATATGGAGCAATATGTATAGAAATTAAGTCTTAAGGTCAAAAAACAATCCAGAAGGAAAATTAATTTAAAGTGGGCTGGATTTAACAATATAGGCACACGTACTAGAGACTCTGGATTCAATGTGTTAGTTAGCTGATGGTGCTTGAATGGATAACCAAAACCTAATCTAAATGATGTCTATTTTAAATGAACTTGGAGGGCTGTGACTGTCTCAATATAATGTCCTTACATAAATCCCAAATCTAAGAGATATAAGGATGTTGTAAGGGATTTATCTTTGGTAATATCTCTTGGGAGGTCTTCAGAGGGAATTCTTAGATTCATGTCACTAAAACATTGAAAATTTGTTTGTGAGGGAAGCACCAGTGTTCTTGAAGAATTCTGAATTAGATGTCTTCTTCAGGCAGGGGATAACAAATAGAACAGCCTTCTTGGTATTAATGGTCATGCCAGTATTCCAGATTAAAAGATGCCAAAGCATAGCCTTAAATAGTGATTTAAGGGTCAATGGGGTTCCTGAAATGGGCAGCAAAGCTGATATGATAATAAAAATAATTTTTACTTTAGGCACCTCTGGTAGTAGCAAATTGATCATGGACATTCTAGCAGTGAAATAAATGGACATCATACTGCAGTGTTATGTGATATTTTAAAATCAAAACCAAAACAAGACAGAAAAGGCACCACCTGGACACCTTATCTGAGCTATCATATTACAAAAGGAAGGCCTTTATCATATTGGAGAAGGAAGAACTTTGGTCATGGATCCAGATTTTATAAAATAGGTTGAATTCCTATATAAAATACCCTGTAACAGAGGCACAAGTTTACATTATAACTCACATCTTTCTAGATTTTAGCAAAAAAGAAAGAAA
The DNA here is from genome assembly GCF_054177405.1 of Leptonychotes weddellii. Taxonomy (NCBI): domain Eukaryota; kingdom Metazoa; phylum Chordata; class Mammalia; order Carnivora; family Phocidae; genus Leptonychotes; species Leptonychotes weddellii. The sequence goes on along the minus strand of NC_138369.1, from coordinate 159,575,992 downwards.
GAAAAAGAAAGAAAGAAAGAAAGAAAGAAAGAAAGAAAGAAAGAAAGAAAGAAGAAAGAAAGAGAGAAAAAGAATAAAAAAGGAACTATACTGCTCTGACATATTCTCTCAGGTTGCTAATTTTGACTGGAGTATAGACAAAATAAGGCTAAGGCTACCTTTTCTTCCACTTGGCCTATAATCTGGTAACTCCAACAGTGCCTAAAATTTTTATACAAATAAGGATACTGTATAATGCCTCTAAGAATTCATGCAAGGAGAAAAACAGACAAAAGTCTAAAGTTTGGGAGAAAAACCATGACTTTTTTCATCAAATAACAACTCTCATTTTTAAAGAACTTCAACTTTGTTACTGGACCCTCAGCAGAGACTAAAAGGGACATCTTACCTATAATCATGTAGTCTTGACTATGCAACATGGTTAGCTGTTATCAGATTCATAAATCCCTAGAGTCAGGCTTTTACAGATTCTGATACCATGAATAAGTTACATGATCATGTAGCTCAGACTTTCATGGGATCTAATTCTGCTGAATTGCCACCTCTACTTCCATTTCTATCTATAGCCTATTAAGGAATTCTATAGAATAAATCGACTTGGAGGAAAAATATATAAATAATAATAATAAATAAACAAGTATATATATATGCACACACACATATACATTTGTAAGATTTATTAAGTTATTTGAAGGAATTATCTCATGTGATTATGGCAACTGAGAATTCTACAGTTGGCAAACTTGAGATCCAGAAGAACTGATGGTGTAGTTCCAGATTTTTTTTAAAGATTTTATTTATTTATTTGTCAGAGAGAGAGAGAGAGAGCAGCACAAGCAGGGGGAGGGGCAGAGGGAGAAGCAGGCTCCCCACTGAGCAAGGAGCCCGATGTGGAACTCGATCCCAGGACCCTGGGATCATGACCTGAGCCGAAGGCAGACACTTAACCAACTAAACCACCCAGGCTTTCTGGTGTAGTTCCAGATTGAGAGCTGGTAAACAGGAGGTGCAAAAAGAGATAAGATTTCAGTTGCAATCTGAAGATAAGAATATAATGATATTCCTACTCACATTGTCACTATTCATGGGAGGATAAGACTTTTTGCTCTATCCAGGCTTTTAAAAGATTAGATGAGGCCCACTCACATTAGGAAGGGCATTCTGCTTTATTCAGTCTATTGATTACAAGGTAATCTCATCTACAACAACCCTCACAGAAATACCAAGAATAAGGTTTGACAAATATCTTAGTGTCCCATGGTTGAGTCAAGTTGACATATAAAATTAATTATCACAGGCCTGAAAGATAATTGTGTAGGAAAATCCTTTCAGTGGTAAAATTTTAAGCATGGCATCTGGTTGTTCACTTTGCATAGGAAAAGAATTGGTTGGAAGTAGAGATATACATTAATTCATTGACATTAACAATCAGGTACACTGACCAATAATTTATCCAATAGCACTAACCTTAGAGGCAGTACAATTAAAAATTAGGGAATAGTTTGGTTAAGAAGATTAATGATGAACTTCTAAGAATTGACAAAAGTATAGATATTTGTTACTTATGTAAATGTTTTCAAAAGCATACTGATGTATAAGAGACTTGTAATACCAGGGAAGATAAGATTTCTCATTGTGTGGATGACAGTCAGGCTCTTGATCTGTCACCTAGTGTTTACTTGGTAGGCTCACTAACACGCTGACAATGCAAGCTGGTATAGAATTGGCTTAGCCTTGCAAATCAATCAATGTGATACACTACATAAATAAAAGAAAGACAAGAACCATATGATCCTCTCAATCGGTGCAGAAAAAGCATTTGACAAAGTACAGAATCCTTTCTTGATTAAAACTCTTCACAGTGTAGGGATAGAGGGTACATACCTCAGTATCATTAAAAGCCATCTATGAAAAAACCCACAGCGAATATCATTCTCAATGGGGAAAAACTGAGAGCTCTTCCCCCTAAGGTCAGGAACACAGCAAGGATGTCCACTATCACCACTGCTGTTCAACATAATACTAGAAGTCCTAGCCACAGCAATCAGACAACAAAAAGAAATAAAAGGCATCTGAATTGGCAAAGGAGTCAAACTGTCACTCTTTGCAGATGATATGATACTTTATGTGGAAAACCCAAAAGACTCCACACCAAAACTTCTAGAACTCATACAGGAATTCAGTCAAGTGGCAGGATATAAAATCAATGCACAGAAATCAGTTGCATTTCTATACACCAACAACAAGACAGAAAAAAGAGAAATTAAGGAGTCGATTCCATTTATAATTGCACCCAAAACCATAAGATACCTAGGAACAAACCTAACCAAAGTGA
>NC_138369.1:159504805-159573157 GCF_054177405.1 Leptonychotes weddellii | reverse complement strand
AATAGCCAAAGGAATGTTAAAAAAGAAAACCAAAGCTGGTGTCATCATAATTCTGGACTTTGAGCTCTATTACAAAGCCATAATCATCAAGACAGTATGATACTGGCACAAACACAGACACATAGATCAATGGAACAGAATAGAGAACCAAGAAATGGACCCTCAACTCTATGGTCAACTGATCTTCGACAAAGCAGGAAAGAATATCCAATGGAAAAAAGACAGTCTCTTCAACAAATGGTGTTGGGAAAATTGGACAGCCACATGCAGAAGAATGAAACTGGACCATTTCCTTACACCACACACAAAAACAGACTCAAAATGTATGAAAGACCTAAATGTGAGATAGGAAGAGATCAAAATCCTTGAGAACATAGGCAGCTCTGTGACCTCAGCCACAGCAACTTCTTGCTAGACATATCTCCAAAGGTAGGGGAAACAAAGGCAAAAATGAACTATTGGGACTTCAAGATAAAAATTTTTTGCACAGCAAAAGAAACAGTCAACAAAACCAAAAGACAACTGACAGAATGGGAGGAGATATTTGCAAATGACATATCAGATAAAGGGCTAGTATCCAAAATCTCTAAAGAACTTAACGAACTCAAAACCCAAAGAACAAATAATCCAATCAAGAAATGGGTAGAAGACATGAACAGACATTTCTGCAAAGAAGACATCCAAATGGCCAAAAGACACATAAAAAAGTGCTCACCATCACTTGGCATCAGGGAAATATAAATCAAAACCTCAATGAGATACCACCTCACACAAGTTAGAATGGTTAAAATTAACAAATCAGGAAACAACAGATGTTGGTGAGGATTCGGAGAAAGGGGAACCCTCCTACACTGTTGGTGGGAATGCAAGCTGATGCAGCCACTCTGGAAAACAGCATGGAGATTCCTCAAAAAGTTGAAAATTGAGCTACCCTATGACCCAGCAATTGCACTACTGAGTAATTACCCCAAACATACAAATGTAGTGATCTGAAGGGGTACATGCACCCCAATGTTTATCACAGCAATGTCTACAATAGCCAAACTATGGAAAGAGCCCAGATGTCCATCAATAGATGAATGGATAAAGAGGATGTGGTACACACACACACACACACACACACACACACAAACATAGGAATATTACATAGCCATCAAAAAATGAAATCTTGCCATTTGCAATAATGTGGATGGAACTAGAGGGTATTATGCTAAGTGATATATGTCAATCAGAGAAAGACAATTATCACATGGTCTCACTGATATGTGGAATTTAAGAAACAAGGCAGAGGATCATAGGGGAAGAGAGGAAAAACTGAAACCAGGGAGGGAGACAAACCATAAGAGACTCAATCATAAGAAACAAACTGAGGGTTGATGGAGGGGACGGGCCTGGGGAAATGGGGTAACTGGGTGATGGACATTGGGAGGATATGTGTTGTAATGATCACAGACCTGTACCCCTGAAACAAATAATACATTATATGTTAATTAATTGAATTTAAATAAATAAATAAATATTAAAATAATAAAATAAATGTACAGAGAAAAGGACCAAAAAAAAAAAAAAACAGAATTGGCTTAGCCTCAAACACATAAGATTCTCACAAAGGTAAATCTGGCTACCTCAGCTGCTCAATGACCAAATGCCTACAGTGAAGATCATCTAGGAATGCTACATATATTATATGTTCCTAGAGGGAAGAGTGGCAGTAAGTTCTGGTAGAAATTTAATGAATTTTTACCCTTTGAATCAGAGCAGCAATTTCCCCCCATTGGTATTGTCATTTTTCTAGATAAGCATTTCCATGCTGTGTCTCGAATTTTTCTCCCCTCATTCTTATCCATTGATTTACAGAATACATTATTTGCTACCATTATTATCTAATACAATGTTGCTTCCGACCAAGGCATTCGCTTGACAACAAAGGAGTGAAGCAATTGACCCATACCCAAGGGAATCACCTTACTGGGTAGCTCATCACCCAGAAGCAGTTGGTACAGTAATATAGTGAAATGACTTAGAGAAGATTTTTGTATAACAACACTTGGTGGAACTAAAAAAATGTTTTAAAAAATTTTTGTTTGCTCTGATGACCACAAATGATGTTTTTTCTCTCTTAGGAAACAGACTGGAGACTCAATGGTTGAAAGGGAGAATGACCCCTTTCATTATAATCCCTCAGAACACCCTCAAAAATGATTTTGTCTCCCTTCCCTATATTTACTGCTTTGATGGTTTAGAGGTCTTTGTTTCCAAAGGAAGATTGTTTTTATAAGGGCACAGTGATCGTTTCAATGAACTAGAAATTAAGAAAACTATCTTATTCTTGTGAGTTCCTAATACAACAGAACCAATTAGGTAAAGGCCAACTGTTTATAATCCTAATTATTGAAGGTGCAACAAAATTTCAGCTACACAATGGAAGCAGAGAGGATTATGTTTGTCAACCAGTGGATTCTCAAGACCACAGCAATCAAATACAGGCATGATATTTAAGGAATAAAAGTTTAAATCACCTTACTAAGCAGACTTTCACAAACTTTTGAGGCACAGAGTATAAATGGAACATAGCATGGCAAGTGAAAGAAGGAAGTTTTATTTTTTTTTAAAGATTTTATTTATTTATTCATGAGAGACAGAGAAAGAGAGAGAGGGAGGGGGCAGAGGGAGAAGCAGGCTCCCAAGGAGCAGGGAGTCCGATGCGGGACTCAATCCCAGGACCCTGGGATCATGACCTGAGCCGAAGGCAAACACTTAACCATCTGAGCCACCCAGGCGCCCCAGAAGGAAGTTTTAAATAGCAACTAAATACCAGTTGTTAAATGAGGACTAAACAATCATATTATCTTCATTGTTTTGCATCTTATCAATTGCCTTTTTTAAAGCCTTTCTTTTTTCAGAGCACCTGACTAGATCAGTTGGTAGAGCATGTGAAGGGGGTTTGTGATTAAACTAGAAAAAGAAGAAACACCATCTAATGCTGTATATAGTATAGCATTTGATGAGAATTTCAGGAAAAGAGCAAACACATTGTTACTTGTCACATCATATTAGGCAGTCACATGATCTTGTTGCCATTGTTTGGGAGATAAGCTTGAGTAGAAGGCTGTGTACTGGCACTGAGGGACCAAAGAGAAGGATTGTGCCACATCGATTGTTGCTACTCAGAACCATTCTCACTACCTTCTGTGCTCTGTCTTATAGCTGAGAAGCATATGTCTAGAAAATGAATTTCCCAGAACGCTTTGTGGCAGGGCTTTGGTTTAGATTATAATAACACGAGTGACTATTGTTAGATCTGGAAGGCAGAAGTGAAACACAGCTCTATTCTTTCTTTTGCAGTAGAAAGCAAAATCATGGATATGGTGAATATGAGATTTTTTAGTGTCTGCTGGCCATTGTCCTTAAAAATCATTCTCTTTAGGTGCTTGGGTGGCTCAGTCGTTAAGCATCTGCCTTCGGCTCAGGTCATGATCCCAGGGTCCTGGGATCGAGCCCCACATCGGGCTCTCTGCTTGGCGGGAAGCCTGCCTTTCCCTCTCCCACTCCCCCTGCTTGTGTTCCCTCTCTCGCTGTGTCTCTCTCTGTCAAATAAATAAATAAAATCTTTAAAAAAAAAAAATCATTCTCTTTGTTGTTGCAGCCAGCCCTGCAGTAACCATCAACAGTGACTTCCTGTACCTTTTGAGCTGGGTTGGAAATAACAACTTCATAATTCCCCCAAAGCTAGCAACCAACACGAGATCTATTGGTGGCATGCCCTGACCTTTTACTTCTCAGTCCTTTCAACAGATTTGTAAGCACTTAATTTGTTGTGATAAACTCCATACTGCTTGCAATGTTTAAAGAGGTTTATGTTATTCCAATAGAACCATCAATGATAAAAGGTTATAATTAAAGTGAATGAGGATTTATAAAGACATACAAAACAATACTACATGGACTTCTATGCTTTTTAAATATCACAATGCATATGACAAAATGGTTGCTAGTAAGTATATAAAAGGGCTTTTAATATCAGTAATCAATTAACATCAATAAATAAAAAGACAAACATCTACAGATAAATTAGACAAAAGATGTTAAAAAACATACTTAAGAATTATATGCATCCATATTATCTCTTGCTTATTGTTTCTCTGAAAATCCAACTCAAACAGATAAATGCCAAAAAACAAACAAAAAACCCCACAGAAACAAACAAACAACAACAACAAGAAACACAATAAATGGGGAATAGACAAAGCATCTGTATAATGTTACTCTAAGAAAATAGGTTTGGTGAGGGGAAAGAGCAAAACTTCCCAACAGAAAAATAACAAATGAAAGAAAAATGAGACATTGAAACAGATAAAATTTGAGCCCAACATCCCAACATTAATACAAAAATATTAAATATTTAATCACAACTTTTATGAAAAGCAGTTAAGAACTCAGGAAAGAAATGGCTAGTAAAGAGGAGGATTTATAGGAAGAAAGGAAACAGAACAGTAGGATACATAGAGAAATGGAATAAAAAAAAATTAACAAAAGGAAACCAAATTCAAATAATTAGTGAACAACTAGTAAAGAGAAGACAGGAACCAAATACACAACATATGCAAAGTTGAATCTGTGAAGGAGAAAATCAAAGCAATGGAGCACAAATACTCCATTGGATTTATAAGGAAAAAATCCATTTGGCTTCTAGGTGAAAAAGATTATGTCACTTATAAGGAAAAGGAAATCAGATAGGTAGATTAAAAATGAAGGTCCAGATAATCACTTTGGTTGCAATATTCATTGCCAGAAGATCAACACTTACAAAGAGACTCAAGGGAAGAAAATATAATACAAGGCTCTTCTATCCAGCAAAGTCATCTTCCAAGTATAAAGGATCTAGACAAAACAGTATTGAATGTAAAATAGCAGCATATATTTTTCATATGAGCCTTTCTTGAAGAAAAGCTACAGTTAGCTAAGGAATGATTGGAAAAATCCTGGCAAAGGACTAGTAGTGAGAATTTAATACATTCAACTAAAAATTGAAATGATAAAAACCAAGGAAGGAATAAGAATAATAGGATAGAATATAAAAGTTAGATATGCTGATAATGTCAAATGAATAAATGAAAAGAAAATAATTTGGATATTAAAATAATTCTCTTTATTGCCTTATACACAATAGTTTGCAGTCAAGACATCTTTTAAAATGACAGATTCAGTAACACAAGTATACAGACTTCATACAAAGATAAACACAAGGAAGATAATATTAAAATTAAGTGGTGGAGCAAAGAAAGGTATGAGGGAGGAAGAGGATGAAAGATTTTTTTTTTCTCATAATGAGTAACTACAAAAGAGGGGTCTAAGTATCTTATTCAAAAGTATTATTATAAAAATAACCACTTAAAAACTTTCCAAAATACCAGAAGATTCATGATATATATATGTACAATGTAGATATATATTATGTAGATTATATATGTATAATATATCAGAAGATATATATATATACACACAAACATAAGCACAATTATATACAAATCTGACAGAGCATATCATATTAGAGACAAGAAAAAAAAGAGGAAGAGTAGGAGAAAAAGAAAGGGGAAGAAGAGGAGAAAGAAAAGAGAATAGTTCCATAAATATAATTTATTATACTTGGGCTTTGATGAATAGTAGGAAACAGTTCAACATTGCCTTCACTCTCTAAGACCTATAGGGTAGGTTTTCTTTGTTATAAATACTATTAAATATATCCCCAGGCAAGTGTAGTATTTTAATGCAGAATTATAGACATAAGTGAATACTGAAGGATATGTATCAATGATGAGCTTGAGGAATTGAAAATATTTTACCTTAATATTGTCTCTCGAGAATTAATTATTTAATGAGTATTTTATTATTATTACAAAGAAGAAGAATTACTGGGTTGGAAAAGGACAAGAAAGGTGATTAGTTGTATGTGATTCTTTAAAAAAAAGCAAGTGGTAGGGACATGTGAAGGTATGTTTTTATTTTGATTATTTTAACATATCTGATTACAGAGTCTATAATCTTTTCAGTGGTTTAAAATGCACTAGAATATTAGTTTCTCTATAAAGGCAGGATTTTTTTCCCATTTGTCTTGTTTTTATAGTTTGCTGCTTTATTCTAGCACCTAATACCATACTTGATATATGGTAGATGCTCATTAATTGTTGAATGAGAGATCATTTTGGAGAAATGTATAGATAGTCCTTTTACTGATTCTTGTTCTCAAAACTAATGGGAAAGAAACCATCATGTTAAAAACCATTTGCTCCTGATAGTTTTTTCCATCAAGTGAAAACACTGGCAGTTGTGAAATCAACACAAGAAAACATTTCATAGAATAAAACATGTAGCTATAAATATATGTAAATATATTTATAGTATTTATACTATATATAATATATATAACATATATATTTATATTAAATTATATATATTATATAAATATATATTAATGTGTATTATATATTATGATATAATAAAATTATAATAATTGTTTATATACATACTAAAAATTAACACTGTATCAAGTAATATTTCACCTAAAAATTGGAGAAAATAGCTGACATTGTGTACAACAAATTGTTGCTTGCAATAGCCCAAAATTGGGGAAACATCCATATTTTCTCATAGTCTTAGGGCTTTTGATATGTGTTGCTAAGTTGCCTATTTACCTATTTATATGCCTATAAGCACATTAGAACATGTATTCTCTGGGCAACTGTAAATTATTGTGCATTTTTAAAAAATGCATTGATTTTTAAAAAATCATTTTCAATTATTACAACTAAGTGAATGATATCTGGTCATCAATTGATTACAACTAACATTGGACTTCTTAAATTTAATTATTGATTACTTGTATTTCCTCCTTTGAAAGTTTCTAGTCGTAACTGCTTTTTTTTCTATTTATCTATTATATTTTTTTCCAGTGAACACCTTATCTCTTTGTTGTTTAAGGATATCAAACTTTTCTGTTACTATTTTTTAAAAAATTATATTCTCTTACATTTTTTGCCTAAATCTTTTGTTTTTAAATTTTATAATTTTTGACATGCAGAGATCTTGTATTTTTATTTTCTATAAGCCAATCTTTATATATATATACACATATATAATTCCATATATAAAATATATAATTCCATATACCTAATATATAATTATTATAATTCCTCAAAAAATAAATCTTTAAAACATATCTTATTTTAATATATGCCATGAGACACATATAGTGTCTACATTTTTTAATATGTATTTAATCCCTCCAGCATCATTATTGAAACAAACTGATCCTCTACCTACAGACATCAAAGGCTGAATATTTCCTGCAACTTGTATTTCTTTTGGGGCTTTCTTTGGTGTTCCATTGATTCATTTTTTGGGGAATATGTACTCCATTCTTCTTATTTATTTTTATTTTTCTGATGTTAGAGATAAAAATATTAAATTGTTATTTGTTAAATAAATTATTATTACATTCAATGGTTCAAAAATGGTTCAAAATAATTTAAAAGCTATACATTTAGAATTCTCACTTTCACCCAAACTTCATTCACCTTGAGACCACTGTACTGACTATGGTTTTGTTATTATGTTAATTTTTCTTCATACCAATGAAGCAAACAGGAATATATATTTATATTTCTTCCTCTTACAAAAGTTGGCATTCTATAAGGAGTATTCAGGTAACTTAGCATTGTAGTCTATAATTTTTCTGTATCTGTATGTTTAAACCAGAGTTTATTTAACTTGTTTCTATTTGTGGACTCTTTAGTAGTTTCTAGTCTTCTGCTGTTACAAATGATGTGACAGAGAAACACTTTACAAATGGACTTTATTCTTGTGCAGATGTATCTTTACTATAAAACATGTGAAGTAGTACTGGTATGTCAAAATTTTATTACTTAGTCTAATATATCTTATGTTTTGTAACCCAGAAGTCTCATGGCTTTACCTAAGAAAGTTTGGAGGGCTGATATTGATAGGGCAACTCTTCATCCTGAGAGAACCTGGCTTCAGTTGTGTCTAAGTCAGAAGACAATACAGCATGAAGAATGTACTCCTCTTCTTAACTGCCTCTGCTTGCAAATGATACAGGTCACCTCCTATCATAATCTATTGCCTGGAATCAAGCATATGCCCACTAACCCAACATTAAAGAGGTAGGTTGAGAAACATTGAAGTACATGGGATATGCAAAATGACCCTCTGTGGCATGGTTAGACTTACTAAAACCAAATGGTCCTTTGCTTATTTCTTCCCACACATTCAGCCCTGCCAAACAGAAGTATTTACTCCGGAGTTGGCAGGATTAAGGGAAGCCTAAAGAATGGTGAAGCACCCTGAAGTTGAAGCAGCAGGAAGCAATTAACACCTTTAAATCTGAAGGGGTAAAGAAGGGAATGGTTATCAGAATGCTCTTAGAAGTACAGTTGTGTAACACTTGACCAGAAGCTGTGGACCCCAGTAGAGAAACAGACGTTTAAGAACAAAACAAAACAAAACAGCACCACCACCACCAACACACAAAAAACCTCAATCCAGCAGAGAGAAACAAGAGAGGGATAAGAAACCTGTATGTATCTCTCTCAGCTTACTCCCTCTAGTTTCTGACCTGTGCATTCCATTGACTGAACAGAACTAGCAGACAGAAGGCAAGAAAACCAGATTGATAAAGTCCATAGAGGTCAGTCTCTGCTACACAGAGCGGGATGGAGAAGGGTGGAAGGTAAATGTAGAATGAGCAAATGGGGAATATCCAAGATATCACAAAACCTCAAGTAATGTCACATAGTTTCTTCATGTGTTCAATTATGGTTCCTTTGAGTCCAGAGCTCAATGGCCTAAAATGACAAGGCATCAGCTTATCATCTCTCCATAAACATACATAGAAAATATACAGTGGTAGATCCAAGGCAGGATTACCACATTCAAAATGGCAAAAATGGACAAATACATCTAGCACTCTCCAAAGAAATTTTGAAGTTCCTGCTAGAAAGACATAGTGAAGTTCCATCCTGGGGGAGTTCTACCTGATCCCCAGCAAAAGTGGTGGAAATCATATAAAACAAATGTGAAAATTTAGATTCTCTGTGTAGTGTAAGTGCTTGACGTCAAGTTTTGTTGTTGTTGTTGTGTAAGGGGCTGACATGAAGTGTTTGATGGCCAAGGAATTTTTATTAAAAGACAATAATCTTGAATAAATATATTACCAGCTGCATGACCCAACTACTAGCAAAACAACCAGGTAAGGAATTAGGCCAACCCCACCATGAAGTTTCCTTTCTCAAAAAGGCTTGGTTAACTGAGGTAACTGACTGCTTGAATAACCCTGCTTCTACATTCCCAACCCCAATTCCTGCTCTTATGCTTTAAATTAGCCAATGAAAAGTGAACCCATGAAACCCGAGACACTCCACCTGTGAACCCTAATAAAAGCAGAACCCCAAGTTCAGAGTCTGTCTCTGTCTCTTTCCCTCTCAATCTTCTGTCGCTCTCACCTGCTTCCCCCCAGCTTGACCTCCCTGTGTGTCCTTGGCATGCCATAATATCTCCAGGACCTGTGAGTAATAAATCTTGTTCTTCAAAGTTCCTTGATGGTTTCTTGCTGAAATGTGTCTTGTAATCAAAATAAAAATCACACGAGCCAGTCAAGCCACAGCATTAGCCCTGTCAGGGATTCACTGCAAATCTAGAATAGGCAAAGATATAGAAGCAGAAAGTAGATGGCCAGTTGCTTATGGCTTAGAAGGTGGCTGGGATCATAGGGAGTTGAAAGCTAAAGGGTAAAGAATTTTTTTTAAGATTTTATTTTTTTTAGAGTAGCTTTAGGTTGTCAAGAAAATTGAGAGGGAGATACAGAGATTTCCCCTATATCCCCTGCCCCCACGCATACATAGCCTCCCCCATTATCAACATCACCCACCAGAAGAGAACATTTTAAACAAAGGAAACCTACATTGATGCATCATAGTCTATAAAGTCTATAGTTTACCTTAGGGTTCACTCTTGGTGTTATACATTCTATGGGTTTGAATGAATATATAAGGACATATATTCATCATTATAAAATAGCATACAGAGTATTTTCACTGTACTAAAAATCCTCTGTGCTCTACCTATTCATTTTCCCAACCATGCCCACCCCTGCTAATCACATATTTTTTTATTGTCTCAGAGTTTTGTCTTTCCCAGAATGTCATGTACTTGGAATCATATAACCTTTCTATATTGGTTTCTTTTACTTACTAAAATGTTAATATATATGCTAATATACTAATATTTAAAGTTCTTCATTGTCTTTTCATTGCTTGATAGCTCATTTCTTTTTAGTGCTAAATGAATATTCTAGTATTTATGTGTACCACAATTTATTTATCCACTCTCCTACTGAAGGACATCCTGTTGTTTCCAACTTTTGGCAAATTAGACTAAAGCTGCTATAAGCATATATGTGCAGGTTTTTGTGTGGACATGATTCTGTACTTATTTGAGTAAATATCAAGGAGCGTGATGGCTAGATTATATATTAAGAGTATTTTAGTTTTGTGAGAAACTTCTAAACTGTCTTCCCAGTGCTTGTACTATTTCTAATCCTTACCAGCAGTGTGTGAGAGTTCCCGTTGCTCCACATGCTTACCAGGATCTGGCCTTGTCAGTGTTCTGGAGTTTGGCCATTCTAATAAGTGTGTGAGTGTATCCCACTGTTGTTTTAATTTGCATTTTCCTGACAACATATACTGTGGAGCATCTTTTCATATGTGTATTTACCATTTGTGTATTTTCTTTGGTAAGGTGTCTGTTAAGGTTTTTGGCTTATTTTTATTTATTATTATTTTTTAAAAGATTTAATTTATTTGAGAGAGAGAGAGTGAGAGTGAGAGCGCACAAACAGGGAGAGGGAGAAGCAGACTCCCTGCTGAGAGGGGAGCCCGATATAGAGCTTGATCCCTGGGCCCTGGGATCATGACCTGAGCCGAAGGCAGATGTTTAACTGACTGAGCCACCGAGGCACCCCTATTATTATTTTTTTTAAAGATTTATTTACTTTTGTTTTAGACAGAGAGAGAGCACAAGTGGGGAGGGGGACAGAGGAAGAGGGAGAGTGAGGCTCCATGCTCCACTGAGCATGGAACCAAATGCAGGACTTGATCCCAGGACCCAAGACCATGACCCAAGCCAAAATCAAGAGTCAGATGCTTAACTGACTGAGCCACCCAGGCACCCCTATCTTTGGCTTATTTTTAAATTGAATTGTTTGTTTTCCTATTATTGAGTTTTAAGAGCTCTTTGTATATTTAAGGGGCGCCTGGGTGGCTCAATCAGTTAAGCGACCAACTCTTGGTTTTGGCTCAGATCATAATGGAATGGGTCATGAGATAGAGCCAGTGCCTGGCATCCAGCCCTGTATTGAGCCCTGCCTCAGGGTCTCCCTCTGCCCCTCCCTCCACTCATGCTCAAGCATCCTCTCTCTCTCTCTTTCTCTCAAATAAATAAATAAATCTTTTAAAAAGAGAGAGTTGTTTGTATATTTTGGATAATGGTTAGCAGGTACATTTTTTTGAAAAATAATTTTCCCAGTCTGTTGCTTGTCTTCTAATTCTCTTGATAACAACTTTCATTGAGCAAAAACTTTTAATTTTAATGAAGTCCAGCTTATCATTTTTTTTTTTTCCATGCATCTTGCCTTTGGTGGTGTGGTGAAAAGACTTCACCATAGCCAAGGTAACCTAGGTTTTCTCCTATGCTATCTTCAAGGAGTTTTATAGTTTTCTGTTTTTCATGTAGGTGAGTTATTTTTCGTGAAGGGTAAGGTTTGTGTCTAGGCTCATGTTTTTGCCTGTGGATGCCCAGTCTTTAAGCACCATTTGTTGCAGAGACTATCTCTGCTCCATTGTATTGCCTTTGCTTCTTTGTCAAAGATCAATTGACTATATTTATGGGGGTCTATTTTCAGGATCTCTGTTTTGGTCCATTAATCTATTTGCCTGTTCTTTTGTCAATGTCACACTGCCTTGATTACTATAGCTGTATAGTAAGTCTTGAAGTCAGGTAGCATCAACCCTCCAACTTTGTTCTTCTCCCTCACTATTGTGTTGGCTATTCTGGATATTTTGTCTCTCTATATAAATTTTAGAATTCATTTTTTTATATCTATAAAATAACCTGCTGGGATTTTGATTGGTATTACATTGAACTATATATATAGAGAGAGAGACAAAGAGAGTTTATATATATACATATATATATATATAAATATGAAATTGGGAGGAATTTACATTTTGATAATATTGAATCATCCTATCAATGAAAATAGAATATTTCTCCATTTATTTAGTTTTTGTTTATTTGTTTGTTTTTTGTTCATCTAAGTACTTCATTTTTGGGAGTGCTAATGTAAATGGTATTGTTTTTTTTCCCAAATTTTTATTTAAATTACAGTTAACAAACAGTGCAATATTAGTTTCAGGTGCAGAACCCAGTGATTCATCACTTACATGCAATACCTGGTACTCATTACAAGTGCTGTCCTTAATTCCCATCCCCCATTTAACCCATCCACCTGCCCATCTCCCCTCTAGTAACCCTCAGTTTGTTCTATATAGCTCAGAGTCTGTTTCCTGGTTTGCCTCTCTTCCCCCCACCACAATGTTCATCTGTTCTGTTTCTTACATTCCAAATATGAGTGAAATCATATGGCCTTTTTCTTTCCCTGACTTATTTTGCTTAGCATAATACTCTGTAGCTCCATCCACATTGCTCCAAATGACAAGATTTCATTCTTTTTTATGGCTGAGTAATATTCCATTATATATATAGATGCCACCTCTTCTTTATCCATTCATCAGTCAATGGAGATGTGGGCTCTTTTCATAATTTGGCTATTGTTGATAATGCTGCTATAGATATTGGGATGCATATATCCCTTCGAATGAGTATTTTTTTATCCTCTGGGTTAATACCCAGAGTGCAATTGCTGGATCATAGGGTAGTTCTATTTTTAGCTTTTTGGGGAAACTCCATACTGTTTTTCAGAGTGGCTATGCCAGTTTGTATTTCCACCAACAGCATAAGAGGGTTCCCCTTAAAGTACAACATACATTCATGATAAAAACAGTCAACAAAATAGGGGTAGAGGGAACATACATCATAAAGGCTATATATGAAACACCCACAGCTAATATCATCCTCAATAGGGAAAAACTGAGAGCTTTTCCTCTACAGTCAGGAATAAGACAGTGTTGTCCACTCTCACCACTGTTATTTAACTTAATACTGGAAGTCCTATCCTCAGCAATCAGACAACAAAAAGAAATAAAAGGCATCCAAATTGGCAAGGAAGAAGTCACAGGATAGAAAATTAACATACAGAAATTTGTTGCATTTCTATACACCAAAAGTGAAAGAGCAGAAAGAGAAATTAAGGAATCGATTCCATTTACAATTGCACCAAAATCCATAAGATACCTAGGAATAAACCTAACCAAAGAGGTAAAACATCTGTACTCTAAAACTATAAAATACTGATGAAAGAAACTGAAGTGGACACAAATAACTGGAAAACATTCCATGTTCATGGATCAGAAGAAAAAAATATTGTTAAAATGTCTATACTATCCAATTTATACATTTAATGTAATCCCTATCAAAATACTACCAAAATTTTTCAGAGCTATAACGAACAATCCTAAAATTTGTATGAAACCACAAAAGACTCCATATAGCCAAAGCAGTCTTGAAAAAGAAAAACAAAGCTGGAGACATCGCAAATCTGGACTTCAAGCTATATTACAGAGCAGTAGTGATCAAGACTGTATGGTACTGGCACAAAAACAGACACATAGATCAAAGGAACAGAATAGAGAACCAAGAAATGGACCCTCAACTCTATGGTCAACTAATCTTTGACAAAGTAGGAAAGAATATACAATGAAAAAAGTCCCTTCAACAAATGGTGTTGGGAAAAGTGGGCGATAACATTCAGAAGAATGAAACTGGACCACTTTCTTACACCATACACAAAAATAAATTCAAAATGGATTAAAGACCTAAATATGAGACCTGAAACCATAAAAATCCAAGAGGAGAACATAGGCAGCAACCTCTTTGACATAGTAACTTCTTACTATATACATCTCCTGAGGCAAGGGAAACAAAGGCAAAAATGAATTATTGGGACTTCATCAAGATAAAAAGCTTTGGCACAGTGAAGGAAACAATCAACAATCTTTAGGAATAGGAGAAGATATTTGTAAATGACATATCTGATAAAAGGCTAGTATCCAAAATCTATAAAGAACTTAACAAACTCAACACCAAAAAAGGAAATAATTCAGTTAAGAAATGGACAGAAGACATGAATGGACATTTTTCCAAAAAAGACATACAGATGGCTAACAGGGTAACAGACACATGAAAATATGCTCAATATCAATCATCAGGGAATTACAAATCAAAACTACAATGAGATATCATTTCACACCTATCAGAATGGCTAAAATTAACAACATAGGAGACAACAAGTGTTGGCTAGGTATTGTGTTTTTAATTTCAAATCCACTTGTTCATTGCTGGCATGTAGAAAATCAATTGACTTTGTATATTAACCTGGCATTCTGTAACCTTGCCGTAATCATTTAATAGTTACAGAAATATTTTTGTTGAATTTTCAGATTTCTACATAGATAGGTGTGTGGTGAAGAGAAACACTTTGTAGTCTTATGATTAGGTCTTAGTCTTTTAGTGAGCCTGTGCCTTTGGACTATGATCTTCACAAGTGGTTCTTCGGTTTTGTTCTCCCCCAGTAGGTGGGACAGGATGGCTAGCATGGGCTTGAGCTGGGTATTTCCCTAACACAATCACTTACATTCTGATAATATCCCAGCAGTTTAGTCTTTGGTTAACTAATTTCCTCTGAGGGTAGGCCTTCTTAAGAAAAACAGAGTGCTCTGGCATGTTTCAAAATGGTTTCTTTTTCCCTTTCCCTGCTGTAAGCCCCAGGGGATCTTTTTTCTGATATTTATTGTGGGAATCTGATGAAGCTCCTTGAAGTGAATCTAAGGTATTGTGGGGGTTTCTCCTATGACTGGGTCCCCTTGGAGTTTTTAATTCCCAGAGTTGTTTGCACTGAGCCTCCAGAAATTCAAGTTTTCAAGTATAAGTGCAGTTCAAGTTTTCCTACCTCTCTACTGGTTCCCACAGGTGTTTCCACTTGTGAGTGTCTGTTCCAGGTAAGCTATGACTCCCTATATTCATTCACTTCTCTGTCTCTCTAATCATAAGATCAGTAGTTTTTCCTGTGTCTTCCCTCTCTTACTGATCTGAGAAGGGTTGATTTTTCAGTCTGTTCAGCTTGTTTACTTGTTGTTAAGACAGAGTGTTGACTTCTAAGCTTCTTACATGCAGAACTGGAAACCGCAGTTCCAGTAATGAAAATGTTCTAAAATTGTGGTAGTGGTTGTACATATCTATGAATAGAATAAAACCAGTGAATTGTACATTTTAAATGGGTGATTTGTATGGTATGTGATATATAGCTCAATAAAGCTGTTAAAATATATTTGGATTCTAACTGATAAAAGTGTTTTGAATACCTGTGTCCTTGAACTGTATTATACCAGTCTGTCTAGAGAATATGAACAAACAATGTGATTTATGATGAACACTTGTCCTTCTTCTGGGTGTCTGGGGCTTCAGTAACTGGTCTTGCAGGCAATGACTGTATACCTACATGATGGACCCCCAATAAAAGCCTTGGTATCTTAGGCTCAGGTGACTTCACTGGTAGACAATACTTCCAACAGCTTTCCTTATCTTGTTGCTAGAGAAGTTAACCATATCCTATGCTGAAGGAGAACTTTTGGAAGCTTACATCTGGTTTCCTCCAGACTTTGCCCCATGCACCATTTTCCTTTGATCACTTTGCTTTTTATCCATTTGCTGAATAAACCATAATTATGTATACAATGATTTCTGGGCCCTGTGAGTCTTCTAGCAAATAACTGAATCTGGTGATAGCCTTGGAAACCTCTGACACAGTTTTTAGTGAAAGTCTTAAATAGAGATCAGCAGCCCTCTTCCTTCTTATCTGGAACACGTAGATGCAAAGATTGTAAAGGTGTGAAAAGGGAGTGTGTAAAAAACTCATGCTTATCTTTAACTCCTCATTTGAAAGTGACATAGAGATTGGAAATTATATGGTTCCTAATTGCTGGACAGGGCATCTTCACAATGTAAGGTAGAATATGGACTCTTTGGTGAGTGATGTCAAAAAGAGCAAATGTTTTTACAATTCAAAAAGACATTAAGGTAGATCTTCTGAAATATCTGACATGTAAAACAGAAATGCATGTAAAGAATTTTAGGGGAAAAAACAAATTGGTTGTAATAATCAGAAAGCTAATAGAAAAGTAAAATGAGTTTTGAATGGATCTTTATCATAAAAAATTAAATAGACTATGTCCAACTTGCATCTTTTAATACAATCTGATGTTGGTGCAAGGGTTTATGCAAGGTATCTTTTATACAAACACTCTTAGAAATACAAATGCTGGATATGGTTGAATGCTTAATTAGAAAGATGAAAAAATATATTTGAGTTTTATAGATTCACTGAAAGAAACAAGGGGAATATTTTTTTCTTGAATGTAGATTTGTCAATTTTTTTAATAACTGGAACTAAAATTATGTTGAAAACATGTAGTATGTTATTTCTAATATGCATTTATAGGTAGGAATTTTATAAGTTCTCTGGTCTTCCAAAATCAACATAACATTTTTTAAAGAGAATAATTAGCACTTAAATGTGTTTTCTTTTCAGATAATACATGTAAAATTCTGGACTTTGAGGTATTTCAATTTTCCAACTGTCATTCACTGATTTCATCACAATTAACCCAGTTAACAAAAACACAGTATGGTTCAGCCAAGGCTATTTTTACTTAGTTTTGTCTTTTCTAGCTAATAATTTTCCAAACACATCATGTCTGCAGAAAGCTCTCAGTAAAAAATATAAGAACTAGAATATTAGAATTTCAAATTTTGAATTCTCTAAAGAGACTTGAAAAGAAATCAGGCATGTGATATTAACAGAGACACTTTCTATAAAGAGCTGGTACCCAAGATCTATGAAGAACTTATCAAACTCAACACCCAAAAAAACAATAAATCTAATCAATAAATGTGCAGAAAACATGAACAGACACTTCTCCAAAGAAGACATACAAATGGCTCATAGACACATGAAAAAATATTCAACATTACTAGCCATCAGGGAAATACAAATCAAAACCACTATGAGATACCACCTTACACCAGTTAGAATAGCAAAAATTAATGAACAGGAAACAACAAGTGTTGGCAAGGATGTGGAGAAAGGGGAACCCTCTTATACAGTTGGTGGGAATGCAAGCTGGTACAGCCACTCAGGAAAACAGTATGGAAGCTCCTCAAGATGTTAAAAATAGAGCTACCCTATGACCCAGCAATTGCACTACTGGGTATTTACCCCAAAGATACAGAAGTAGGAAAAAATAAGGGGTACATGCACCCCAATTTCACAGCAGCAATGTCCATGAAAGCCAAACTGTGGAAAGAGCCGAGATGCCCTTCAACATATGAATGGATAAAGAAGATGTGGTTCATATATACAATGGAATATTATTCAGCCATCAGAAAGGATGAATACCAACCATTTGCACTGACATGGATGGAACTGGAGGGGATTATGCTAAGTGAAATAAGTCAAACAGAGAAAGATAATTATCATATGGTTTCACTCATATGTGGAACATAAGGAATAGTGCAGAGGACCACAGGGGGAGGGAGGGAAAACTGAATGGGAAGAAATCGGAGAGGGAGACAAACCATGAGAGACTCTGGACTCCAGGAACCAAACTGAGAGTTACAGAAGGGAGGGGGCATGGGGGGATGGGGTAACTGGTGATGGGTATTAAGGAGGGCATGTGTGGTGATGAGCACTGGGTGTTATATGCAACTGATAAATTGTTGAACGCTACATGAAGAACTAATGATGTACTATATGTTGGCTAATTGAACATAATAATAAAAAAAACAGAGACACTTTCTCATACAAGCAAGTGAAAGAGAAGTAAAACAACAAAGAAAGAATGCATTCAGAAGCTAATGATAAAACAAGGGAAAGATACAATGCACAATATCATGGGAAGAGGGAAAGAGAAAGCACTTAAAAGCTTTAAAAAATGCACACAATAGGATAGTATAGGGAGTATAGCAATAGGAAGTAATTAAATAAATACATGTATTTATATTTATATATATATATTATATGCAATATCATAGATGTATATATACATCTATGTATAGTGTATATATGTATGTTATATATGTAAATGTATACAATAAATATGTATATGCATATGTAAATAGCATATCTATATATTCATATGTATAAATATATATCTAAATATATGCATATATTTATATATAATTTATATATTTATATATAATTATTTATATATAAATGATTAACTCAAAGCAAAAAAAGAATTTGAGAAAGAAACATGCATCCATTATAGCAAACAGAGTCTGTTCTTTTTTTTTTTTTAAAGATTTTATTTATTTATCTGAAAGAGAGAATGGGAGACAGAGAGCATGAGAGGGGAAGGGTCAGAGGGAGAAGCAGACCCCCCACTGAGCAGGGAGCCCGATGTGGGACTCGATCCCGGGACTCCAGAATCATGACCTGAGCCGAAGGCAGTTGCTTAACCAACTGAGCCACCCAGGTGCCCCAGAGTCTGTTCTTATCACTGCTAAAGGAAGCAGGAAGAAAAATAGTAATTTAAACTTAGGTAACTTTAATAAAATGCTGAGTAGGAATGTAGAAAATAGTTGAAAATTGTTCAAATGTCTTAAATGCTATTTTAAAGAAATGAAGATACAATTATATAGTTCTTTAATTTCAAAGAGAATAATTGGGAAAATAAAAGTTGAAGAAATTTCTGATAAAACAAATTGCAAATCGGCAAAGCTCTCTAAAAAGCCATTTGCTGTGAAATGTTACAACTTTGAAATGAGCATAATGATCATTAAAGATTAACAATTTAAAGAAACCTATTTTTTCCTAATCCAGAGCTTATAACAAAAAGCAAAAGCTTAATGGAAGCTATATAGAAATAAATGTCAACACAAATTTAGGAACTGTAAGAAGAAAACATTGTAAAATAAACTCAAGATTCAGCAAAACAGCTCATATCATTTTTTTTAAACAATTATTATCTTAATGAAGTGGCTTTTCTCATTCAGGGTGTGATGTGTGTCCAGAGGGGGAAGAGAGAAGGTATTTGAACATATGTGCATCCAAGGATGGTTAGTATAAGTTCTGATATATTCTTTCAAGATGAGCATAATTATAATTAAGGTGAATTTCATTTACACACAAACAACATATATTTTAAGTCACAAAGTAAAAGTAAAAGCATTCCTGCTCATTGCAAGTAAACCTCAAATAAGACAAAACACAAACCATTCTATCACAATTTATGAAAAATATGCCATTTATCTATCCTATGTATGTCTATATTTATCTATCATCAATTAGCAATTATATACTTTTCTATGTTTTGCAGTCAGTGGAGATTGACAGTAGGTACTCAGGGTTAAACTAGTCATTCAATTTCAAAACAAAAAACAAAAGAACATATTTTTCAAGTTTTGTTTAGTGTTTTGTAAATTTAAAGGGATAAATATCATACATAATAAAAGTCTCTTTAAGATGGGATTGAAACTTTCCTTTTTTTTTCTTTTCATGGAAGTCTATATGACAAAATTATGAAAACAGACTTGGACTTTCATTAACGGAAAATACCTGTAATTAAATATGCTTTGTTGAATGCAATAAAAATGCATTTTAACTAAGACACTATACAAAGTTATAGCTAAGTAAAAATTTAGAAAACTCAGAATCTGAATGTTTCAAATTTATTTATTTCTATTTTTTATTTATTTTTAATAATTTTAATCTGATATAATTGTTATAATGACTATTATAAAATTCTTCTTTTGACATGGTTTGAAGGAATATTCTTTCTTTTAATGTATACTTTGTTACATTGCCCTGGATAAAACTTAATGTTATAATATGCAATTTAATAGAAATCTTTTGCTGCAGCCATAACATCCCTATTTCTGGCAAGTAAATAAACTGCCCAACAAAATAGCCCTAAGAAGTTCTTTCCTTTTCTACTAAAAATTTCTCCACCTCAAATCCCCTCCATATTGAAGACATTGTTGATTACACTTCTCCAAAGTGGTGACAAATTCAGGACATAGTGGCAGGTGAAGAAGTTAATGGAAATACTGGGGGAAAATTATGTTTTCTTTTCTTTGAAACCACCATCCAGATGTTCAACATTACCATTTTCTTAAACAAAACAAAATGTACATATGGAGAAGAAAAGTTCATCTTGATAATGTAAAGATACTCCTGACTCTCCTTTCTCTCCCACCATCCCCAGTGATGTTAGAAGACCTAAAAGAAGGAAAAGGGATATCTTCAGGGGAGGAAATGAGAGGAACCAATATGACCAGTACTCCACAACTCACCATATTTATTCCCCTCCATGAAAACCCTTAAATCTCTCCTGCTTGATTTATTTCCTACTCCATTGACTTATTATGCCAGAATCACCACAGGAGTCTCATCTCCTATCCCCTGAGCCACTTCTCCCCTTTCCCACCTCCCATCATTTTCACAAGAGAACCAGCCCTCAGGCATTGGTGTTATGAGTAATTGCCAGAAGCTCAGGGCAACCCCTCCAGAATGTTAGAGACACAGTAAAGAAAAAAAGGATTTTGTGGTATATCCAAAGCACTTTAAAATATTTTACTTTTAAATAAGGTAGGTGTAGGGACACCTGGGTGGCTTAGTCGGTTAAGCATCTACCTTTGGCTCAGGTCATGATCCCAGGGTTTTGGGATCGAGTCCCACATGAGGCTCCTTGCCACTGCCCCTTTTCCATCTGCCCCTCCCCCAGCTCATGCTCTCTCTCACTTTCTCAAATAAATAAATAAAAATAAACAAATAAATAATAAATAAATAAATAAGGTTGTTGTATATGTCAGTTTCTCTAACCCTCTTGGGCTTCAGATCCAGTTTTTTACTTAAAATAGTTAAAATGGGCCAACCTGGGAGATTAACTGTTGTATATGGCACTTTTTTATGGGGAAAATGTCTATATTCCAGAAAAAAAAATGTTTTCAAAATTCTTTGATTTTAGGTTGGTATGCTTCCACTGCATTTCAAATGTTTCTTGGTGTTAACAAGATCTCAATTGCTATGACACTCCTGGCATTTTCCACCCCTTTACTTCCTGTACCCAAGTGGAATTTAAGGAGAATAAGTTAGACATGCTCAACTATGTCAAATCTTTATATGTATTATATAAATATAATAGAGATTCCTTCAGGGTTCTGCTTCTCCATATACTAAATAGTAGCTTATCATATCCTCTTCTACACATACACACACACACACGCACACACACACACGCACACACTCCTAACCAAACTATGTCCTTCAACTTATGTCTTATTAGGGTTGAGGTTACTATTTTTGCTTCCAAATGCTTTACTGGTTATCTTATTTCTCACTAAATAGTTTAGAATAAAAAGAATACATTAATTAATAATAGAATAAATAAAAATAAATAGAATAAACTAAAGTGAGTAGAATAAATAAATAGTTTAGAATCAAGCTGAAAAATAAAAGTGATAATTATTGAGCCCCTCAATGATCCTCAAAATAGGTTCAGAGTTGAGCAACACTAAGATACAAAACACAAGACAACAATTTTGGGGAAAAAAATATAGGGGAAGGAATTGATAGAGCTAGGACGTGTGGCTTTGGGCCTTGTGGTCTAAGGCACCCTGACCTTAGTGTATATAGGGACTTGTAATGGGGGTAGAGGGTATTTACAGTGGTGTTGTTGGCTGTTAATGTCTGAGCACTGAGTAAGAGGCATTTGTGCACAAGCGGCAAGATGACTGCCACAGGGAAGATTAGCAAGCAATGGCATGGACTGCATGGACCTCGGCAAAAGTATGGGTTGTCTTGGCTGATTTGATGGACTTTAGGATGCAGGCTGCTGCAGCTTGATCTTAAGCTATACTTAGAGTATATACACTGGCAGCCAGGGATTTAGCAGATGACTTGGCAGATGCTGGCAAATCACAGAGGCCTTAGTAAGCAGGCACAGCCGAGGGAAATATACAATTATTGGGGAAAGAATGTCTTCACAGGCCACTTAGGCCCTGGTTGGCAGAATGATACTTGCTACTTTAAAGCTATGCAGCATCTGTGTTCCACATGTGCTGGTAACACTAGGGGGGTTCTAGGTTTAAACTATGGATACCAAGCTTTAAACTTAGGGTCCAGACTTAAGACAGTAGTTTTGAATAGGCCCCACTATTTCAACTGATTCTTCCAGAATAGAAAAATAAAATGAGATAATGGAAAAATACTAAAAAGGTCAAACAAGAAACAAAATACCATACCCTTAGCCCACTATTGCAGAAAATGCAGCAACAATGAGATGCTATCAAAGTTTGTAATGTTAAAGCAAAGAAAAGACTCTGCTCACATGCTGATTTTTATTTAACCCCTTGGGGCTCAGCTTCAGAAATATCAACAGCAGCTTCAGCTGTAGAGGATATCTTTTTAGTTGAAACCCAAGTGGGAGGGTAAACATTTTCTAGGAAGCAGGTTTCTTAGGCCTAGGATAGTGCAATGTAGGAAGTAGTGGAAATGACCTAGAAATGAATATGCCTGTTTATTATGAGAATGTGGTCTCTATGTCACCAGATGGAAACTGTACTCAAGTCAGTATTAGAGTGCTAGAAACACAAGGCTTGAAGGGGAAATGGCAATTAATATGGTAATCACAGCTCCATGATTAATCACTTGATAGGAATGAGTTTTAATTCAGAGGATTTTGGAGACTTGGCAGAATGAGTTATCTTCAGGTCATTCCAAGAAAACTAAATTCAAGATTGACAACATCCTCTCTTCTTTACTCTCTTAATATCAAACCTCCACAGTGGTTTCTTACAGCATGAAAAATGAGTTCTGAGAACAAAATTTTGTCAGGCAAAGCTGTTCCAGATGTGGTGATGAGACTTTTATATTTGTTGTGCTCGGTCAGGCCCTGTGTTATGAAATATTATGTGCACTAGTAACTCTTTGGACTCTATAGTGAGGCACATCATAGACTTGGTATTAAGCTAGTACCACTCCAAAAGCTCTAAAGAATGACACCCATTTCCATGAGAGAGAGTCCTGGTTATAGCTACTGAATGAAGGAACAAAACTCAGGCATTAAGATTTATTAATCTGAGATTGAACAGAATATGAAGTTGAAAGGGTAAAATTTTTACATTAATTTATTTGAAATATAATATTGCAAGACAGAGAATTTCATTTTGGACTTTAATTTCTCTTAGTTTTAACATTTTAGGACTTTGTAAGGGATTTGATCTTTAACATTTTAATTTTCCTTTGTAAATTCATAATGGGGGGAGATTATACTCAAATTTGGGTCATCTTTTTGTTACTGGCATTTTATTACAGTATCTATGTATTTTGTTCTTGGAATATGTTATCTTCAATTTTATGGTAGGGCTTAGATGGGCTATATTGGACTAAATGAATGTAAAATATTTGTGATGGGAAAAAGAATAAGGAATGGCTATTTAGTCTTAGTATAGTAAAGACTTACAATTGATCAAATTAATGTATTTTTACCTATTTGCATCCTTCAGTGATCCCAGACAGATAACAAAACTATAGTGGTTGTGACTGGGTATCTGGCATCATGAAGGTGGGAGCAGAACTGTCCTAAAGTACTGTCAATATTCTCCCCAAAGGGAAATAGTCAGAACCCCACTTGGCTATAGATTTAATGTTGACACCCAGTTTGTTAAAAGAACAACAACAAAATCAAACAAAACTGTGACATATTCGGGTAATAATATTAGTGAAAACACATCTTATCTTTCCTATAGATTCCCTCCTCTGAAGGGGCCTCAATAACTGAAACTCTTGGCTTCTCCTTATCTCAGGGGAAATGCCAGGACTATCTGATGAGTACTTTTTGGAATAATAATTTTGACATAATTAGCTTGTCTGTTTTTCATTTTGGAAGTGAATGTTCACAAAGAAAAGACATTCCATTTTGTTGAGAACTTGTCACAAGTCTAATTTAGGCTGACTACTACTTCTCTCCCCATCCCAAGTCCTGCTCTGGAAGGACTAGCCCCTGATACTGCAGTGCATTTTATAGCATGGATAAGTCTATGAAAATCTGGGGTTCAATTATCAATCAGGCTCTCTTGACTGTCAGGCTAGCATAAGGGCTTCCATTTATCATTTACTGTCTATAAAGCTAATATTTTGGTCTCTAACTCTTTATTCTTTGTCTTATTTATCAAACTTTTCAGAACTGAGATGGTGATCAAAGTATTATTTATTAATTCCCTTTAAAAACACAAATAAACTTTTATAATACAAAACACTGTTAAGTTTAGGTCAATGAAAATAAGCTATAATTCTACAATTCGCCCTCTATGTAAAGCCAGCAGAAAAGGCAACTTTAGCTGCAGGCTGTTTCTTCCAAAACACATGGTAGCTGTGAGCAAAATTCACTGTCATTTAAATCAGTGTATCTCAGAGTCTAGGAAACGGTGTGATCAAAATTATTGCAGACATGGAAAAATATTAGTCCATATTTAAATAGATACAAATAATTCTGATTTTAGATAGTAAGTTATACTGACTCTGACACTGTTTTTATTTACATTGTACAAAGAAAGGTGACCACTTTAATGGAGGAAGAATTGGTTAGAACTATCAAATTAGATTTTTTTATTAAATGTTATCTGTAATTTTCTTATGTAATTATTTAAGACATAAGGTTTTTTTTGGTTATTAAATGATGTTTTGGAATATCCAAAGGAGGTGTATAAAACATTTTTTTTTCTTTTTAAATGATGCAAAGTGGAATATGTGTTACGATAAAATCCCTCAAGGGTTTTGGAATGCAGACCAGTAATGAATGCATGGAACCTAGTTTATGAGTTAGAAGGATAATATGTACCATAGAAATAATAGGAGCACAATTGGGAAAATGAAAAATATAGAAGCCTTGTGTGCCTAAGGAAAGGCATTGACATTTTCAAGTGATATTTGATAATGCCATTTCTGTAAATATGTTTTAAGTACAGAAACCTTTTGCATGAAAAACCTGTGGAAACTTTTTCCTGGGAAGTCTGTAGAGACAACTAAGAAATCTTTAAAAAAATAGTTCTGGTTCTCCCTTTATGGAATGGATATCCAGATACTCTAATGTATGCTGAGACAGACTATTACTTTGGTGTTCCAATAACTTCTACACTTTCCCATTTCTTTCTTATTTTCCACCAGGACTCAAGTTTTTATTTTATAATAGGTGTGGATCTGACCGTGGTGCTGAAATATGTGTTAGTAGGACTTCCATATTGTGGATTCAGTGTACATGGAATAAAGAACATTTTGTAGTCATAATCTTATATCTCTCTTTTCATGTGTTTGATAAAGGATAAGAGAAGTAATGGAGACACCCAAGATTTAAAATCAAATTGCTCTGGCATTTACTACTTTTATAGCTTGATCAAGTTATTTAAACTTTCTGAATTCAGATTTTTCATTTATAAAATGGTAGCCATATTGGATATATTTTATAGGATTGTTAAGGATTGTACATGGTACTATAAAAGCATCTCACATAAAAAGTATGTCAATACATATTAGATCTTTTTCTTTTTCCCCATAATCCTTTACTGAAATACTAATGTCTTATTCATTACCAACTTGTACAGTTCTAGATGACTTCATTTATATGATGCCAGTTGCTAAGATAGTCAGTTATATAAACTTGATTTATCATGAATGGGACATTTTTGTACTGAACAATTTTAAAACTGTGTAAATGTATTGGTGTAATCCACGTGTGACTTTTCAATTTCCAGGGAGATTTCATGTGATAGAGACACTTTTGGAGACAGCTAACTTACCATTTTTGCCAAAACTCTTGAGTGAGTAAATAATACCTCATAACACTGTGGCAAAGATGCTGTGGAATTATGCCACTTTGAACATTTGGTTGTGCATCAAGAGGCATTTTGTACTACTACTCTCCTTTTATTTAAAAAGCTCTGTGACCTTAGACAAGTCATTAATCTCATTATGTTTCATTTGTAATAAATTGTCATTTTAATCTATAAAGATGATTGGTTAAAATAATCTATATGCATTCGTTAAGTTCAAACATAGAACAAAATGAAGAAAACACAGGAAAAATTTAAGCATGGCCTTAGAATTTCTTATATCCCCAATCTTGTTTCCCATATTCTGGATAGTGGTACTTAATGTCATCACCTAAGAGCTTAGGATCACCAAAATTCTTTTTTTGAAAAAATTCTTTACTCTGAGCGAAAAGTGAACTGGAACCCAAATATAAAGTTTATTTGGTTTATTATCAAGTTCTTATGCTTTTTTCTTGAACTTGGCATCTTTTTCTAAGCATTATATTCTAAAATTTCTGTTTTCATGTTGTTCAGAACTTCTCTTTGGATATCCAAGTCTGTATTTCCTTTTCTCTGATCCTAGGTTTCAGAATGATGGTCACCCTACAATCATGCCTATATGACTCCACAGATACAGTATATATCTGCCTGCCTTCCTGAACTGAATATTGTTTTTCCATAAGCAGTCCCACACAATGTAGAGAGCTTACCTGCTAGCTCTTTTTCACCTAACTCTAGATTGCTGTCCAAATCCTAAAAAAAGTGTAAACTATTTTCTGTAGTACCAGATAGTGCAGTTTATTATTGTAATTCACATGACGTGTGTGTGTGTGTGTTAAGGACTTGGATAATGGAACTAAGAGCACATCCAATGTGATATTGAGAGGGGTCAAATTGTTTGATCTTAGATGCCTAAACTAGAATTTAAAATGACCTTGGCAAATTAGAGAAGTCCTCCAACAAAAATAGTATGAAACTCAATAGTGATGAGTACAGGGTGGTACACAGGGGAAAACAACTAAGGATGCATGCAATAAGCACAGGAATGACTCTAAGCAATCATAAAAAAAAAAAATATGTAGAAACTATAGGGAAGAAAAGCTGGAAATTAATCAGCATTAAACTGTTGTTAATTTTCAAGAGCTGATATGACACTTAGATACACAGTATTATGAGCTATCATAGAAAAGCAGAGAAGTAATCTTTTGGCTCTATAAAATCTGAGGATAATCCTCTTCTAAATTTTGCTAGTAGTGAGAACTTTATTACTGCAATATGTTTATGTGTTGCCTAACTATTGAGACCCTACTGTGTAGAGTGTGAAGTGCTACAGATTATCATTTGCTACTTCATTCTAATTACCATAGGTAACAAAATAGCATTCTTGTCAAGGTAAATGTATTTTGTATCACATTCTATAATTTTATTGTTTTCTGTAGGGGACATCTGTTAGATTTTGTCTGTCTAGCATCTCCTCATTTTAGGAATCTTTTCCTCCCCATTTGATGGGATCATTTATTTAGTTACACAGCCAAACCTTCACTGCCACTGGCCAATCAGGCAGAGTGACTGACTGAAAGGTGGGCATGTAATCAAAGACAAGTTTTTTCTAAGTCATTTCAGGACTTTTGTTAGGGTTATGAGGAAACAGCTCTTTTATGTTTTCTGAAATCTCTCAATGCAATTATGGGGTAAGCCTAGAAAGTTGTTGACCCTCTTGGTTTCTCTGGGTGGAGAGCCATCTTAAGCTTTAACTAATCTGAAGGAATTAAGAGTTCAGAGTTGGGTGAAATGAGACACAATCCTAATGATATTACTTAAGGCCTTGAATCAGAGTGAACTAAAGTAACCTCAACCCTGGACTTTTAAGTTAAATTAAGTTAAATTAACTACTAGTGTTTTCATTGTTTTGTTTTAGTTTAGACCAATACCTATTCATTCTTG
Source organism: Leptonychotes weddellii (assembly GCF_054177405.1). NCBI lineage: Eukaryota > Metazoa > Chordata > Mammalia > Carnivora > Phocidae > Leptonychotes > Leptonychotes weddellii. The sequence continues at coordinate 159,545,098 of NC_138369.1, read as the reverse complement.
GTTATCTTAAAAGGGCCATAGTGCATGATAATACTCTGGGTATCAAGGTTCTCCCCCACGCATTACCAAGAGAATGGATGGTTTTACTATCAATGTTATGAGAAAGAGGCAGATCTATGGCAAAATAAGCAAGACACATTAGGTAGAACTTTAGCATATCTGAGAGATAAATCTTATTTCCTAAGCAATTTAGCATCTGAGATTTAGACCTAAAGTTGTAGAAATATGTTGGTGATGATGAATGCCAATATGATATTTATCAAATGAGAAGTGTTATGGTCAATTTTATGTGTCAACTTGTCTGGGACACAGGGCACCCACATATTTGGTTAAATATTATTTCTGGGTGTGTCTAAAAGGGTGATTATGGATGAGATTAACATTTTAGTCTGCAGAATGAGTAAAGCAGATTACCCTCTGTGATAGTTAATTTTATATGTCAGCTTGATTGAGAGATTATTCTAGGTATGTTTATGAAGGTGTTTCTGGATAAAATTATCATTCAAATCAGTAGATTGGTAAAGCAGATTGTTCTCCCAGTATGGGCAAGCACCATCTAATCCCTTGAGGTCCTGGATAGAACAAATAGCAGAGAAAGGGCCTCCCCATTCGGTCTGCATGCATGAGCTAAGACATCAGTCTTCTCCTGCCCTTGGACTGGGATTTACACCATCAGCTGCCCAGTTCCCAGGCCTTCAGACTTGAACTGGTATCACATCTCTGGTTTTCCTGGGTCTCCAACTTGCAGACAGCATATTGTGGGACTTCTGAGCCTCCATAATTATATAAGCCAATTCCTCATAATCTCTCTCTGACCCTGTCTTCTTTCTCTATCTATCTATCTATCTATCTATCTATCTATCTATCTATCTATCTATAGGTTCTGTCTCTCTGAGAACCCTAATACACTCTCCTCAAGGTGAGTGGGCTTCATCCAATCCACTGAAGGACTGAATAGACGTAAAGGCCAAATAAGAAAGAATTTTCTCTGCCTGACTGTGTTCAAGTTGAGGCATTGGCCTTCTCCTGTCTTTGGATTTAGATTTCGATTGGAATTTACTTCATTAGCTTTTCTGGTTCATAGGTCTTAAGACTTGGACTGGAACTCCACCCTCAGCTCTCCTGGGTCTCCAGCTTACTGACTGCAGGTCTAGGGACTTCTTAGTTGTCATAACTGCATAACCTAATTCCTTATAACCAATTTCTTTTTTTCTTTCTTTCTTTCTTTCTTTCTTTCTTTCTTTCTTTCTTTCTTTTCTCTTTCTTTCTTTAGAACTTTCTTTCTTTCTTTCTCTCTTGCTCTCTCTTTCTTTCTTCCTTTCTTCCTTTCTTGCTATTTCTTTATATATAACTTTCCAGTCTCATTTCCTCCTTCCTCTTCTGTCCTTTTAGTTATTGTTTGTTTGTTACTTCAAGATGCTTTATTATTATTATTATTAGTAGTAGTAGTATCTTTAATTTATTAAGTAACAAATTAGATGTTCCCCAGAGATGTAGATCAACTTAGTTCTGTAAGCAGTACAATTATAAAGTAACTTAATTTACCCTGGATTTATCAGGAATCAAGTAACGTCATAGAGTTCTTCAGAATTCCTCATTTCTGCTACTGAGTCACCAACACAGCTCCTTTTATTTGATCAATCTGGATCAAGAACTGGGTCAGTTGGTTTCCATATTATTAGACTGGCCTGACTCATTTCATAGAAGAATCATGTAATATTCCTAACAGAAATTATATTAATTACTAGTACAAGTAAAGAGACTTTCCCAAAACAAGGGAGTAAAAAGACGACTGAAAAACCACCATGTACACTTTAATAAGTGATTATAGTTATTCCATTGTATTTATTCCAAACTGATTGCTCTTGAAAGAATCAGGTATAGTTAACAATAGTCAACAGTGGTTAGGTATGGATAATGGAATCACTAAAGTACTTTCACTGAGGATGTATTTTATTTATTCCTACATAGTTTGTATTTTACCAACTCCTATATATTTCTTTTTCTTTCTTTCTTTTTTTTCTTTAACTGAAGTATCGTTGATATACAATGCTATACTAGTTTCAGGTGTACAACATATTGATTCAACAATTATATACATTACACCGTGCTTATCACAAAAAGTGTAGTCATCATCTGTTATCTACAAAGTTATTACAATATTATTGAATATACTCCCTATGCTGTATTTTTAATTCCGGAGACTTATTTATTTTATAACTGGAAGTTTGTACCTCTTAATCCCCTTCACTTATTGTTTCGCTCATCCCCACCCCTATCCCCTCTGGCAACCACCAGTTTGTTCTCTGTATTTAGGAGCAAACAAACAAAAAACCAAAAACAGACTCATATGTATTTCTTTTGTAAATAAAAATCTAAGTGGAATGTTTTTTATAAGTGCTGAATTTTTATTTTGAGTGGTTCTACTTAAGGATGCTTAGATTTATTTATTAAGGAAAAAAAAATGATGCCTTAGAAAAAGACACAAAGAGGGGAATGAATCTGTTTTTATATAAATTAAACCAGAAGGTAGTCACCTTTGGATGGATACACACATTCCTTCAGCAAATATATATTGAGTGATTATTTTGTTTTAGCCCCTTTCTAATTGCTGAAAATCCAGTCAACAAGCCAAAGTCCCTTTGTTCTTACAGCTTACATTCTAGTTGGGGAGAAAACCAATACACAAATAAACAAACAAATTAAATAATATAAGTTCAGGTTATAAAGGGCACGAAGAAAAATAAAATGAGATAAACATGTAAAGAGAGACTAGATGGGTTGGGGATGGAAGGGTTGGAAGGGTAAAGCATAATCAGTAAATGACTCTGTGAGAATGTCACATTTGAGCAGACTTGTTCATAAAATAAAGAAATGACTTATGTGATGATCTTCAGTAAGAGTGTTCTATGTAGAAAAAGCTCTACGTACAAAAAGCATGTGGTGGGTATGAAATTGGCCTGAATGAATGTAGTCATTTTCTTGAGAAGGCTTTTGTTTGTTTGTTTGTTTTTAAATATAGCCCATCTTCAATATCGCTGTCCAAGAGTTAAGAGTTATCTCCATGATATTTCCATTTACCCTTGGTCATTTGTAAAACTAGTTTACACATTAAGCGCTACTAAACTCTAAGATCATATGACCTTCTATAAGATAGAGTGAACATTTTCTTGTTTTAGGGTAAATGGAGGGAATGGAATTATCCCTCCTGATGAGTTTAAGAAAGTGTGTGATGGCCACATATCTTAGATCATTTAGATTCAATCATTGTAGAGATAAAAGTTATACTATATAACATCACCCGGTCATTTTTACTCTATATATTGTGATTGCATTATTTTAAAATGTATAAATGTTGGTCATATTACCATTTAGTTTATTCATGTTAAAATACAGGGACAGCTCATCTTGAGATTGTAAATTCTTGAATATCTGTGAATTTATTTTCAGTAATTTTATATACTATTACTAATATAAGTTGAAATTCTAGCAATAAAGCATTTGGAGTGGGATGGGATGAATAATAGGTCATAATTCTGAAGAGAGACATTGAATGTTTTGTAAACAGCAAAATGCTAAGTTAAAATGCATAAAGGCAGTTGATATCACTTATATACTATTATGTATATTTATATATAGATACTATTATATACTGTATATTATACTATATGTTCTATATACTATACAGAAAGATTCTTAACATCTCTGCAACACAGGCAGCTGACCTCATATTTAAAATGCTGGGGAGCATGGAGAATGACAATCAATGCTTCCAGTACTCAATAAGCTAATTTTCTTCCACAATGGTCTACATTTTCACCAGGCCATGAAATTTCTTTTTCTAGGTCAATTTACTGCAAGAGTCAATTTGCTATGAGAGTCAATTTAGCATGGATTTTTAGATTTTTTAGTCCTGGGGATCAATAATGACTATATATTTAAAGTGTTTAGATATTCCACTAAAATTTAGTATTTTAAGAGAAATATAGATATCCTAACTAAGTGTTTGAAATCCCAGAAAATGTGTTCATAGTAGTAAAAAGTAACACAGCAATTTTCCCATTCTGATTTCAAAAAATTTTGCCACAATTAATACTGTTTTTTTTTAATTTGTTATCTTTTCAGCTTTATTTAGGTATGGTTGACAAATAAAATTGTAAGATATTTAAAGTGCACATTGTGATAATTTGATATACATTGTGAAAGGATTTCCCTCATCTAGTTAATTATCAAATCCATCACCTTAAAACTGTCAGCAAATTACTTTGCTCCTAGTAGAATAGAAAAGGCATAAACATCGCATCATTATAAATCCCAATTCTTTCAGTCTGGTGTAGGAACAGTCATAAAGCACAAACTAAGTGCAGCCTCCTTTGTGAAATACATCTTAAAAGAACTCTAATATCTATGGTACTAATGTGGAAGTAGAGGCTGTTATCCTATACTGTGACAGTACAAGCAAAGAGGACATCATGTCCAAGGCAAAGAAAAAGTACACACTATCTTTACATAACTTTAAAAATGAGTATTAAATAAATAACTTGCATTTAAAGCATTAATTTATCTCCATTTTAAAATTCATTTCAGGAGGGGAGGTGGGGGTGGTGGGTTAAGTGGGTGATGGGGATTAAGGAGGGCACTTGTGATGAGCATTGGGTGTTGTGTGTAAGTGATGAGTCACTAAATTCTACACCTGAAACTAATATTATGATGTATGTTAACTAACTGGAATTTAATAAAAACTTGAAAAAGAAAAAAATTAAATTAATTTCAAAATATGAAATTAAATATTAAAAATATTTCTCCGCAAAGTGAAGGATAATACAATGCATAATGAGAAAGAAAATAAAGAAAATCTCCCAAATAGGTTTAATATTTTAGACTATTGCATATAGGGATGCATGGATAGATGCCATCTTTTGGCAATTTATGAAATTAATTCATTGTCTGATGATTCATAAAAGGTCAGTTAATTTGCACATTTACTGGGACACTGATCATATATGTAGATAATAATAGCCTTAAAACTATGAAATGAATGTATTTAAAGATATTTAATTGTATTCTAAGAAATCTTTTAGGTTTTAGAAATGACTTTATTCATGAAATGACAACACTGTAACATTTTGACCATTGTCACATTTTAAAATATTGAAAGATCTTACAACCATTAAGCATTTGATATTTTTAAGTTAATTGATTAATAGCATCTAAGAATAGACTATTTAGAAGATAGAGTGTTATATATCCCTTGTACTTTAAGATGAAATTAGTTATCCAAACGGTCAGAGCTCAGATTGTAAGTACCCCCTCCACACACACACACGGACCCCACAACTGGAATAAGTGCAAACTCTCTTCCAGTCCCCTGACTGGGTGTATGGGCTAAAGAGAACTCATAATCACATGAAAGTATATGACTCTCATCACAATCAAACTTGCAACCATCCTAAAACTACCTCATTAAATTAATCATTTTTTACCCCATAGTTTATGAGAAGAGTTACTTCTGTGTTGTGATGACAAGGAGACTGCTGGGATTCCTGAAAAGAGTAATTTAACAAAAATCCTCTGGGTCTTTTAGAGTTTTCTCTTTCATAAAACACCCACTGGAATTCTCCCTGGCGTTGAGTCTGTGGTAAAACTGTGTTAAAAACAGGTGCTTCTCATACTTTTTGTATCTATAAATCACCCTGGAATCTTGTTACAATGAAGAATCTTATTCTGTAGGTATGGGGTAGGGCCTGAGATTCTGCAGTTCTAGCAAGTTCCCAGGTGTTGGTGGTGATGCTGGTCTGAGGATCACCTACTATACAGCAAACTTACAGACTATTTCAGTGTAGAAATCCTAATTTCTGAGATAGTTATCAACAAGAACAAAAATTTGCTTCTGAGTATTAATAACAAATGCTGAGATACTCATGTTTGGTTGGGGCATTTTCTTGAATACAACAATCTTGGAGTATTGAATTTTTGTTTGTTAGTTTATCTCAGTAAGACTTTAGAAGTCATCAAATGCAGCTCCCTCATGTTATGGTTGAGGAAATTGAGGGTTAAGGAAGTTGAATATATGCCCAAGGTGCTACAGCTGGCAGCAGACATGCACTAGAACATAGGAACTCTGACTACCATTTCCATAAAGAAACCCTAACTTTTTTGGCATTTCCATTTTTTATATTCTCCTTGACACAAAACCTAAGCATGAGTCAATAATGATTAGAATTTCACCTTTTGAGTCTCACAATAGTTTAAATGATAACAGTATCCTTGGACTTACTGACTTTCCTAACAGCTAAAACTCACAGTAGGCAACGATCTCTTACAATAATAAGAGTATTCACACAACCTCTTTCTTCTAGAGTCCACTTGCAGTTTTATTATGGACATTTTGCTTCTTAATTTTGAGAACCTGGAGAGAAAGGTGGACAGAGAAATGAATGGGTCAGTAGTTAAAAGGCAAGGGTTGAATCTGTAAAAGGTTGTGGCAAAGTAAGCAACAAACGGGAAAGAGCGAAGGGCATCAATATTGATCATGCCTCTCATCTTTCCCTCTGTCTTCTTGCTTGCAGGTTTCTATTATGCAGTCTCTCAAACAAAGCAGACTTTATTTATGGTGTGACTGATTTAACACTACTGAACTAGTCCATCATCTGCTAATTTGGTCCAATTAAAAACTGGTCATAGGGAAAAGCCTGGGAATTAAGCTCATTTGGAAACACAATTTCTGATTTATTTATGTCCCGCTCATTTATATCTTCTCTTCTAAAAGATACTTTTCAGGGTGCTGATTTATAGAGGTGGTTCTTTCCAGATTCCTAAGTTCCTTTGCATGGCCACTTTTGGTTAAGTCCCTGAAGTGTTTTTTTCCCCTCCCTTAAGACTATTATTAAAGCATTTATAGAGGATTGCCTAAGATTTCCTGCTATCCTGAATTAGAAAAATCCCACTAAACAGCTAGAGCCACTATTTATAAAGCACTTACACATTGCATGGCCCTGTACTGACATGTTTACATTCTCACTAATCCTTAAAACTCTAAAAGGTAAGTACTATTACTATCCATGTTTTGCAGTTGAGGAGGCTTCAAACTTAAACATTCATTAAAATCAGTAAACATTATGCAGCAAGAAGTGATGGCTATGGGATTTGAACTGGGGTACGCCTGATCGCAGTACTGACCAATATTGTCATCCACTAGGCTCTACTGAGATTTATACCAGACTAAGTCAAAATTCTGAAAAACAACAACAACAATTTCATCTCCTCCACCCTTAACTTTTCCTTCTCTGCCACACAAGTTCTTGTAGGCAGGTAGGTGTGCCGCTCCCTATACTTAGCCTCTCCCACGCCCTCTGCAATCTTTCTCTTTTGCTGCTGGGAGCGTTAGAGAATGCTACTGCAGCTGGTGAGTGGGCAGGTGCAGCCACCATCTGCTCTAGGAGTCCAAATGCGCACAAGAACTTCGCACCCAGGACCTGGCCCAGGCACCACACATTCCAGAATCTGCTGGGGACAAGGCTAACCCCGCCCCCTCGCGGTGACGATTGGCTGAACCATTCCTGAGTGCAAGACACGGATTAATGAAGGCGGGCGTCTCCTCTGTTAAGTTAGGGCGAGACGTCTCTAAGGAGGTAAGACCCGCTGAGGGCTGTGTGAATGGGGGCTTCAGTTCTTTCTGCCCGAAGGGTCCTTGAGAAACCTGTTTGTTTTTCCCGGCGTTTGTCTCCACCCATCCCTTTCTCTCATTGGCCAGGCCTCGTAGGCGGCTGTGTTTCCATTGGCCAGGGGGCGGTGTCTGTCCCTGGCCAGGGTGGGGGCGGGGCCTCCGCCGCGCTGAGCTTGCCCTTGTGTCTGGAGCTCTGTAGAGCTGCCGCCACCGCCGCCGCCGCTGCCGCCGCCGCCGCCGCCGCCGCTGCCGCCGCCGCCGGTGCCTCTGCTGCTGCTGCAGCCCAAGCATCCGGGAGCCGCCGCCGTCGCCGCTGCCGCCACAACCGCTGCTTCTACCGCTGCCACCTCCCCTCCCAGGACCCCGAGACACCCTGAGCACGAGCGGCGGCTGCTGCTTGCTTGCTCCCCCTCTGCCCCCGCCCCTCCCTTCCGTGACCTACCCACTCCTTGCAGCCCTAGCCCGCACCTTTTCCAACACCCCGGCATCCCTGCACCACCTGCTCGGGCAGCCCCGGCGGGCTCTGGGACTTGCTGTGCGCGCCGAGAGGAAGGCAAGCTCCGAACCCGTGCCTGGCTGACGGGCTATCGCGGCTGCACCACAGGCAGGAGGAGGAGAAGAAACTATTTCGCTCACCGAAACCCCATTCTGCGGGTGCTTCGCAGCTACCGCTTCTGCTGCCTCCAATCCAGGTCCGAGGGTTCGAACACCGCAGCGGCGGGGACGGTGGGTCCAACAGGCTCCGGGAGGACACCGGCGGAGCCCTGCACTCTGGTGTCCCACTCACCAGCATCTCCTTGCCCCCTCGTTCCTTCCCTAACCCATTAGAGAAGGGACCATGATTTGGAAACGCAGCGCCGTTCTCCGTTTCTACAGTGTCTGCGGGCTCCTGCTACAAGGTAATCCCCGCCCCGCCGCGGGGAGCATCAACTTCACGCCCATTCCCCATCATCCCCACTCCACCCCATATTTCCACTCTCCCCTTTCAGTTCCCCAGTCCCCGGCGATTTCCACCCCCTCCCCCTACTCCCCGGTGCGGCAGGGGGCAGTGGCAGTTTGCTCCAGACCCTCGAATCTCTAGCACTGGCTCAGCCTTGCTCTCCCAGCAGTCAGCCCCTTTACGCGGCACCTTTCGCCTTTTCATTCACCTGAGCCTCCTACATCTCTCACTCTCAGTCCCCGCCAGCCACCCCCCCCCACCTCCCACGCCTTTTGGCTGGCAACTTGTGCCTTCTCTGAACATTATACCCTCCCACCAACCCCCACCAGCCACCTCCCACATCACGCTCCTGACCGACCCTCTCCATCCTTGTCATCTGTCTAACCTCCCCCTTTTCGGGTCGCCTTTCTCTTTCCCCTTTTCCCACCATCATCATATCCGTGTATCTTTAAAAAGTGAGTGAGAGCCTGGGAGCGAGCTACCGAGACGGCGAGAACAGCAGCAGCGGCACCGTGTGCATTGCAATAACATCCCCGGGGGGGGGAAATGTGTTGTGAGACGTGTCATTCACCTAAGAAGAGAGAGGAGACTGTGTCTGGGATTTAAAAAGAAAAAAAAAAAAAAAAAAGAAAGAAAGAAAGAAAAGAAAGAAGGAAAGAAAAGAGAGAGAGGGAGAAAGAAAAAAGGGGGGAAAGAGAAAAAGAATAAATCAAGAAATAAAAAAAGGGAAAGGGGAAGGGAAAAATTTAAAGACCCAAAAACACTTTATCAACAAACCTGTTTTTTATTAATCAGTCTGTGTGGTTTTCTGTTCTTTTGCTTGTCTTTCTTTCTTTCTTTTTTTTCTTTTTCGTTAAGCAAAGAAATATATGCACCTAAGCAGTTACTTTACTGCTAAGGGATTTTCGCTTGGATTCCCTACCTCTCCATCCGCTCTGCTCTCTGCCGCTTCTTTTCGTAATTAATATTATCCTTTCACGTGAAATGTAAGAACCCCTGCGACCGCAGTGGAGGGAAACCTCACAAAACGCTGTTATTATGCAAATCACTGGGTTTGGATGCGGAGTGGCTAGGGAACTGGGGTGCACTTTTCCTCAGACCCTCTCTTTTGGAGGAGGGAGGAGGGGTCTGTGTGGAATGGGAGGACGACGCTGGTTATGAAATGAATGGCAATGTATAGAGAAGGAGTGCATGAGGAGAGCACACTTTGGGTGGTGGTGGAGGCAGGGGCGGCATGCTAGGGCTGGGTGGGCAGGGGCTGTAAGGCAGAAAATTGTTGCTTTTAAGAGAGTAGTAATATAGGGATGCGGCTTGAGCGTGAGATACAGGAAGGATGAATGTGAAATGATGGTCGTTAGGATTTTTAAAGCTAGGTGACTCTTGATTTCTTGATAAATCTTTGCCCATCTCTAACCCCTCTGTCATCATTTCTGTACTTGTGAGAAAGATAAGTTGATCAAATGTATTTGTCCCTGGGTAAAAGGAATCTTGAAGTAAGACACAAGTAGACCCACAGGCGTGCAAAACCCAATCGGCCTTTGGAGGATTTAAATGAGGTCAATGAACCATCTTTCAGCAAGTTCTTGGAATACATCCTGTCTCCTATCCTCCAGGATATAGACTGGGACGTATTTTATTTATGCATATTTGTGAATGTGAAAGAAGAGATAGTGGACAGAATTTTTCTGAATTAACTAACTGACCTTGCAGAGATATTTCTTACAATATTTTGTGTGTTTTATGTTGGATGTAAATTTCAGATATGTCATGTGCCAGAATCCCTGAGAAGGCAGACAGCCTTCTTCCTGCTTACGCTGCCTCGTCCCATTTCCTACAGTTCACTCCCCCACCCTCTCACAAGTAACCTCGGGTGGCTGACACATTACTTAGGTTTCTAATCCATGCTGAAACGTGCTTCTAGATACCCGATTTCACCTCTCAGTAACTTGCATTTCTCAGCTCTGCGTGTGTGTGTGTGTGCGCGCGCGCGCGCACGGGCGCGCGCGTGTGTGTATGTGTGTGTGTGTGCGCGCGCGCACTCCATGCCGGGTAGTGGGAGTGTGATGTGGGAAAATCAGTTAATTTGGTGATTGCGATGAAAATTCGACACTGCTGGATGTGTTTTCCCTGCCAATCTGTGTGTGCTGGCCCCGGCACGTCATTGCACTCACTGCTGGGCTGGTGTGAGAAGATTATTTATTATAGAGCATCTGGGCAATGGACTGCACTTGGGGGTCGCCTCCTCTCTGCCTTCAACATTTCCCGTGAATTGTCTATTCAGTGCGCTGCAAAATAACTGTCTGCTGCTGTCTCATTCTCTCTCAACCTGGAGGAGGATTTACTCTTTCTCTACCCGGAGAGATTCCATCAGCTGCATTCTCTTTTATTAAGGGCATGGATCTCTTTTATTAAGTATGTAAACCAATTATTAAGAAAGTGCTGCTTTTCACAGCAGACTAGGGGTGGTGGTGAAAGGGGTGTGGGTATGCCAGAGAAAATGCACCACTGCAACCAACAGCAGCACCAGCATCAGGTCCAAATATATAAATAAATAAGCGTCCTATACAGCAACCAGGGAAAGAGCAGCAGCCCAGCAATGTCTGGGTACTTATGAGCATCCTAGATCAGGCCATATTAATACACCAAAGGAGAGAAGAGGATTTAAAGAAAAAGAAAAGAAACAAAACAAAAAACTATGGGGGGGGGCGCGCAGAGCACCACTGGATTGTCTTCTCATGTTTATGGCTGCCTTATATTTATCAAACACTGTTCCACAGACACATCACACTTTGTTGATATTGTCAGTTCCTGCTCAAATTGCTCATGCCTTCCTTGTCTTACTCTTGGCTAAAAACATTGCTTCAGGGTCCAGGTTTGTGTTTCTTCCACCACCCTACTGTTTTATTAGGACTTGGTTAGGTTGTAAAATGAAAGCTTTATTTCCTGGACACAGATTAAATACTTAGCACGTCTTTCCTTCCTATGTGCAGGAGGGGAAGGGTGCCGGGGGAACTAGTGAGCAACTGATTTTGGCTAGAAGGAGTCTGTTCTGCCTGCCGGTAGTTATGACTAGGCAGATGCTATAGGCAGTCTACATCTTCTCATTTTTAGCTTTATCAGAACTATGGTGGTATTCTGTCATTTAAGTAATACTAATTAATTTATTTATCCTTTGTATTATTATCCCCTTTCTTGCACTTGCCTTATTTTAGACAAGAAGACTCATTTGATAACGTATCTTCTCTGTGTTTTACCTTGTCACCAATATTTTGCTTTTTCTGGGAAGCAAAGCCAACCTTTTGGCTTGTTAATATAGAGTTAATGAACCAGTGGTGAGAATCAAGTCACTGATAAAATAAGTAAAAAAAAAAAAGTCTTAAATAGTTCTATTCTACAAATCTACCAGCTTGTCTTCAACGGATTCTTAGGAAATGGAAATGGATCATTAGATGGAAAATAAACATATTTCTGACCAAAGCACAACTTGGAATGTAGACTACTTAGATAACAAAATTTGCTTCAGTGTTACTTTATGGGGCATCTTTTCTTATTTTCCTCCATCACAGACAGAGGAAAAATCTGGATTAAGGGTAGGGAACAGTTTAGAGAAATGAATTTCTTTAGAAGGAGGCGTGCAAAAGCTTACCACCTGTAACTAAAACCTCTCTTGGTTACAGAATAGATCCAGTTCAATTGCTAACCCTGGCTGAAGCTGTATCCCCTTTCCATGCCTGAGGGGGCACTGCAAAGATGGAGACTGTCTTGTTTAGCACAAGAAAAGAGTCCTAGAAAGGGCAAAAAAGAAAGGACAAAATATAACCAGAAAATAGACATGCATAGAGATTTTGTTGAGAACTTTGTTTCCTTTTTAGAGTTGGTCTTACAGAAAAACCCATCCAACACAAATACTGGGACTTCAGGGTTTGGTTTGGTTTTGTCTTGTTTTGTTTTCCATGAGACATTTTGGAAAATGAATTATTATATTTGGAAAGAAAGACTTTCAAATTGAAGGTCAATTGGACATACATATTACTAGCCTCAGTGTGTTACATAAACCTCCCCTTACATTTTTAGAAAGTACATTATAAAGTACAAAATACACCTACATACACTTAATAAAATACGATAACTTAATACTACCTAAAAGCACATCTCTCCCATTCATGTCCTTCTACATGTAATAACCTTAGTCTTGTCAAGCTCATTTCTTATGCTGAATGCAGTTCCTGCATTCCTCCCTTTATTGATTAACAGCTGAAACTTTGAAAAGTAGAATCTGTACATAAGAGCCAGTGACTATGATTTAAACAGTCAAACCCCAGACACTTAGTAATTAAGAAAATCTCCCTGCAAATATGAGGAGTTTCTGGACTAATTTTCTATCAAGATGTGGAAGCTTACTTCATTGTCTTTTCCCCATTTCTACCACTATTAGAACCATGGGAGCATAATAGGACAAAAGTAAGCATCAGTTGAAAGACCTCTTTCTGCCTTCTCCACTGGAAGATCAGATACTTGAGAACTATTTGCCCCGCATTTAATAGATGCCATTTTTTTAAAGAAAAAATTATTTGAATTTCTTAGCAAATGGAAGTGCAAAAATGCTGGAAGACAAAAACTGAATCATGCATTTTAAAGTGACCTAAAATCAGCATCGAATAATATCAATTTTCTTTGAAAAGAAATCGATGGGGTATCAGATGATTGAGACAAGTAAGGTTTATTTATTATGAAGAATTTGGAGTACAGTAATAATATAAATAGACCTATCATATTGATGTTTTCTTTGATAATGCTGATGTGTGTTCCATGAGATTTATTGAGAAAGAGTCCTTATTTTAATAGACTCGTTAAACATCCTTGGCAAAATCACCCATGGTGTGACAGCTGACTGAGTAGGTTGAGGAATCAGTGAGAAGGAAATCACAAACTGAGGAAGCTGAACTCAGAAGCTGAAGTTAGAGTTCTTTGTGGCAGATATTAGTTTACCTGGTTTACTGTTTACCCTCTTAGAACAGCTCTAGCGCACAATGATTGTTAAACTTAAGCTTCCTGAGGGCAAGCCCTGAGCCTTTGCTATCTGTGCAATCTTCTTATTCTTAATTTAGTGGATGCATAATAAATGGTGTTGGATTGAATAATAGGTATGTCCTAATTAGTTCTGATGGAATTAAATAGTTGCCTCTCTTCATAATATGTCAGCACTTAAACTTTGTCAAATAATGCCACAAGAGTTAATTATAACATTTTGTAGGCTGTATTGGTTTAGGAAACAGTTTTCCTATAGGAAAGTATATAGCAATGGCTTTTGATATACATCTTTAAATGAATACAATCTGATCAGTTGTTCTTGCCATGACATTTCCCTACCCATTTCTTTTTATTTTCCCTTGATTTCAAATCCCCAATATTTCGCACTAGATCAGATCACCAATTCATTTCATGAAAAAAGGAAGGGCATGATTTAAATTTACTGATTTAACCTAAAATATTTAAAAGGACAAGTTCATTGCCAACATTTTATTTGAAAATGTCAAGCATTTTTGGAGTGCAGTTTTGTAGTATCAAAGAAAGGCATCTTCTGCAAATTCCTTGTGTAAAGAGGTGGGTGAGGATTAACCTAGAGCTGTGGCAGCTGAAGCCCCCTGCTGTGTGATGATGCAAATGGCATCTCAGGCCTAATGTGCTCTGCAGCGGCCGGCGAACGCACAGGAAAGCCCTCATGTGGCAAGAGTGAAATGGGAAGTCTTTTCATAGCTTGCAGTAGACATGAACCATCCTTCAGTTTTATATAACCAGAAATAACCCAGACAGTATTTCTAATCATGTGAGCTCATGACAAAGCATAATAAAGAATGAATACATATTTTGTTTGGAGATTAATGTAATAAATAAATCCTAATAAAATTATCAATGCTCTCATCAGACACATGGTGAAGAGTTTATGTTCTTGCAAACTATCAGGGACATGAGCCAGTTTCATGAAGATAAATAGTGAAGTTAAAAATAGGATTTCTATGCAGTTGTTTACATGTGTTGGACCTAATAAATACTGGGCTAGGAAATATTCTGTTATCCTCTTCTTTTAGTGAGTAAGGAATCAGTCCTTTGTTGTTGTTGTTGTGAGTTATTATTATTATTATTAGAGCATTTCTTGTATTACGAGGATACAGTAGTTTTAAAAGAAATAGAAATTACCTGTTCAGTGTATGTTCATGTAGTTTAGCTCCATGAAGTGGAATTTGTGTTAACATCAAATCAGTAGAGAATATTTCCTCTCTGAACAGTATTATTTATAACAGGCAAAAGCACCAAATAGGTCCCTTAATAAAAGTGATAGTTCTTGACCAATTGTTAAGGCAGCCTATCAGGGAAGCATATCAGATTATAGAAATTAATGTAGCTTTGTTTATTTTTATTCCATGTGCTAGAGAAAAAATAATTGAACATATTATGCATATTGATTTTTACTCAAGAAATGAGCCCAGTTGGTTCTGTTAATGTGCTCAGTGGGCTTCTTTAAACAGATATAAAATTGTTATCATTTTAGAAGTATGTAGTATGTTTAAAAATTAGTAAACTAAATATTCTGCTTAATTAGGTATCAGTTAAATATTAATGTCAATATCAGAGATATAATAGTTGAGAAAGAAAATATCCCTCAATCATTCATCTCTCTATATACACATATATACAAGTTTAAAGTGTACAGTTATTTTTAGGACTGAAGGTTATCTTTATAATTTGGTAAGTAATCAGACTTTGGGGCTCTCAGGGATGAGGTGTGAGGAAGAGGCAAGAGTTTATTTTATTTGCACTCAATTGTTTTCTTTTACCCTTTTTATGAGGGTTAAAAAGTGTATTTTTGAATAAATTTTCTTAGGCTTTAACAATGATTAACATTTCCACTTAAAAACACACAAGCAAGATTTACAATTTCTGAATTTGCGATAGAGCTGAGCATTTATTCTGAATCTTTTTTTGTGCTTATGAAACTGAGTGATGAGACCCTCCCGCCACCTGAATAGACACAGGACTGAGGTTGTAAGGGGATCTGCCTTGGACAGAGCTTGCTATTAATTATTCACATTCGATTTTAGAGGTCTTTGAAGTAAATATTAAGACAGTCATCATTCAACATTTGGGATAACTCTTTCTAAGTCAGCAAATAGTTTTTACTTGAATCTTTAATTTCAGCCATTTGAATGCTGAATTGGAAACCCCATTTTAGTCACAAACAGTTATTCTGGGGGCTAGATGCTGAGGTCATTAGGGATTATTTAAAAAATAAAAATAAGGAATCATTTGCTTTGAGGAACATAAAATCTTAAAACTAAGTATGATCAAATAGTGCAAATCACTTCACATTAAGAAAACAACAGTCCTTTTATTGGTCAAACTGATCGCCTAACAATTTTATGTATTTGATGATGGTTTATTTACAGGAACGCTGCATTCATTGTTTATCTAAAGTCATCTTTGGGAACGCAGTGAGAAAGCACCTTTCCCGACAAGGGTGTGCTGCCAACTGCTAAGTGTATAGCTGTTATATTGATCCAGTGTAATTTATAAAACCAATTAATTTGTTCTTATAAAGAAATATTTTTGGCTTCTTCGCTAAAAGTGTTTGCCTTTAAAAATGCAAGTGACTCCCTTAAGGTTTACTTAAACATCCCAAACTAAAATTTATAGTGTGTAAAATACATTTTACTCTCTTAATGAATTCATGTTTTACATTAGCTTGTCCTATATCCCCCCGGGGGAAAACACCCATGATGCCTATATCTTCCATTTATTCTCATACCTATATGCCCCCTGCTTTCCAATCTTAAGTAGTAGATTTAGGTTGAAATGAGAGATGATTGGAATATTTGTATTTAAAAGCAAATAAAAAATGTACAATAAGCTTGTTATTTAATTGTCATTCCTTTACTGCTGTCTATTTTATGTGTTGAGGTCTCACTAGCAACTCAGCTTCCTTTGCACTCTCCAGGAATGTAATATCCCCCCAGTCCGACCATGCTACTAACCTGAAAGACCTATTAAAAGTAATTAACGGGGAATGAAGAATGGTTCAAGAAAGGGAGTTTTGCTAAAGCCTATATGCTGAATACATACAGATTGAGTGATTTTTCCTTTCAACCTGCAGGACGCATACCCCAATGTTTTAGCAAGGATAATACACATACAGTGTGTTTTTACTTGTTTTTGTTATTGCTATTATTGCATTTTGTGAGAGTTCAACCTCCTTACTTTCATAATAAAAATGGCAAAAAGAAGAGGGAAGGAATGTGAGTCAGCCAGCCAAACGCACACAGAAACGCCTGGCAAAGCTGACTAAATTAGCATATGCTAGTCTGAGTATTTCCCTCTGTTGTTACATAATCCCTTTCTAATACGAAATCAGTTCTCATACTTAACCCTTTCAGGAGGTTTGGAATTCTCCCGCTGTTATATTTTTATTTTGCATTATTTATTTTCTCATGAATTGTGTAAATCATCTATTGAGGGGCTTTTATGTCAAATTCTTTTTTCCCCCTCTTCAGTCTTTCTGTATACAAATGTTCCATTCTGTGCCCAACTTCAGGATTCAAGAATCAACTTTTCTATAGCTTTCACTGAGAGGATCTAATTAGCATTTTAGGCTCTCTTTACTCATGTGCAGCTTTCTTTAGAAAATGTATTAGTTCTATGAGGTTCCCCTAAGGATTCATAATACTCTAGTTTGTTACATGTACTGTGATATTCAGTGTGCCTTAATTATGCACGTGTCCTCATTTCAAAGCCTTTTCAAGGATCATGTGGGATAGAACAGGGGTCTGGCTGTAAGTTCACTGTCATGTATTAATGTGTAGGTGGTATTCAGAGAAGGATGTTTCTGAAGGCAATTATATATCTATGACTCCAGTATAGCAAACAGTTACATTCTACGCTTACTAGTTACCCTGCCAAGGCAGAATGAAATTCACCATTGTGATGCATAATACAGTATCTGTTATTTCTAAATAGTTCTTTGCCCTGGGAATGAAATAAAATAATGAGTGAAAATGTGTATCCCTTATCTTGAATAGGGATTGTTCCTTTCACTCTCCCAAAACAAGAATCAAAAATTGTTCCTAAATCAATACTCTATTCCCTAACTAGCCCATTAACACATTTGCTATGGTGGGATCTCGAAGTTATGCTGGTTATTATTTGAGGCTATAGATTTTTAGATAGTATTAATTGCCTGCAATCACATGGGCTGCCAAATGTCAGTGCACTGCCAAATCCGAGACATGATTTTTTCAGTTTTTGATTTGGATGCAATTTGGACAACTGTGGAAGTATATAGGGACATTGAACTCAACACAGGAAGAGAGAGAGAGAGAGAGACTTTTTTTTTTTAATAAGGACTTTTTATTTTTGGAAGGATGGTTATAAGAATTGGCTCATTTAGTACATTTCATTATTTATAAGGAGGATATTTTCCTGCATTTCCTGAGTTTGAGAGTGTACTTATATTAACTGTACCCTTTGACTTGTATTCCTCTGTGTAGTATATCATCAGAAAATTTGAGTTTAATTTGTAAATACACTTCTTTTATTTATGGCGATTGCAATAAAAAAGCATTTTTAAAGCTGATACGTACTAACAATTCTAACCATTTTTTTAAATTTTACAACTGCATATTTGAAGCCACATTATTATTAATGATAGCTTAAAAAAACGAGTCTCCAGGAACCTACTGGAGTTTTTTATTATGAAAAATTTTGACCAAAATCTGATGTGTTTGTTTAAGTAGACAAAAGAATGCCATCTGCCCTTTATTATTTGAAGTTTTATGTCTTCTTTGCTCATGAGAGAACTAAGCATTTTATTTTGTCTATGCTATGATCTATATAACCCCTTTGCATATTTTTATTATAGCATTTTGAATGTTTGGTATTTATCTATCTGTTTGCTCTACTGGACTATAAACCCCTGGAGTACAGGGTCTTAATCTTCATTTTATTTCAAGTGCCTAATCTAAGGCCTGGTCTGTGTCTTTTTTTTTTTTTTTAAAGATTTTATTTATTTATTTGAGACAGAGAGAATGAGAGAGAGAGAGCACATGAGAGGGGGGAGGGTCAGAGGCAGAAGCAGGCTCCCTGACGAGCAGGGAGCCCGATGCGGGACTCGATCCAGGGACTCCAGGATCATGACCTGAGCCGAAGGCAGTCGCTTAACCAACTGAGCCACCCAGGCGCCCTGTGTCTTTTTATAATGTTTTCATGCCACTGATTGATTAGTTCTCTTCCAATCCATTTAATCTTGACACATCTCTTTAATTGGATCCAAATAATATTTAAGTATTTATGTTATAACTGCCAAAATGCCAATACACTATTCTGAATAGAATAAATATTTGCAATGAGTTTTCATTTGTATTTAATGTACAGGAAGAAGACCAAAAAATGGCTACTAAGAAATACAAACAATTCTAAATAATGACATACTTCACAAAAATGTGAAATCATTGCTTTCAGTTAGGGTAAGCCGTTCAAATTTGCACTGAAAACATTTGTCTCAGATCTCTGAATCTCCCTGATTTCTCTGGGCTTCCTAAATCCTTGTCTTTTTTCTACTTACTAAAGATTTCTATCCCTAGCCCCCAAAATATTCCTGATGGTGGCTTTAGGTAAACATGAAACCAAATCATCTTATTGTTTTACTTAGAGTAGCAGGTATTTCCGGATAAATGTATAAACAAAGAGGAATTACAAACTGACCTTGATCTGCCAGATTATCAGTGGCTACTGACCTGCTTTTGTTATTGCCAAGCTGTGGAGTAGACTTTCTCTGGGTAGTCTCTGAAATACAGATTCAGGGTGCATTTTGCTTAATTTAACTTGGGGAGATTACATCCATTTTATTTAAAAGGGCTTTTAAAGAAAATCCTAAATATTGTGGGGTTCATTTTGTTTTTTGTTTTTTGTTTTTTTAATGCTTAGTCATACTTCTGCAATTGAGGACACATGTTTGCTATGGTTGAATTTGATTTATTTCCCTTTTAGCATTTTGAAAGACAGTGGGAGGTAGGATGGGAATATTAACTGCTTTTTGAAGAGAATTTAAATATAGTTACTGGGAGCTGAACACCAAGGGAAAAAAGACTTTCTACAATTTGTAGTGACTCTATTTCCACATAAAGTGTTTTAAGAATGCTTTTTCTTAAAAGTCCCAGTGAAATGCAGCTTTTCTTGAAAGTCATATAGTTTTTCTTCAAATTTTTTAAAAATCAATTTCCTGATGTCTTTTGGATTTTTGACTGTTTCATGATTTGGGGGATCTGAAAAAATATTATTAACTAGGCTGACTTAAGATTTACCTGATGGCAGGTGCCAAAATCACCGTATCATCATCACGTAAAATGCACATTCAGTAAATAAATATCCAAAGTAGATTAAACTAGTTCAATATATTAAGTGTTATTGACACTTTATGGAGTTGATATTAAGAATTATATTCTCCCATAGCTACTGTGAATACCTAAAATATTCTTTATGTTAAAATGTGACTGTCAGTATGATGCAACAGCTGCAGAAGAATAACCTTCTAATGTGGCTTCTGTTCAGCCCCTGCTGACTGACTTTGCAGAGCCTAGTGAATAAAAGGGAAGGTAGTTTGAGAAGCAGTTTTTGTTGACAATTTCACTGTTACGGTGAAAAAATATTTTAAGATGTTACTGAATTTTCATTATATAGAGAATATTCTTACAAATCTATGTTTAGAAGTGACATATTGTAATTTTTTTATGCGGAACCACTTAGTAGTATCTGAAACACTGGAAATTGTGAGGAAGAATTACACCTTCATATTTCTCAACAGTTTTTGTCATAATGACCCACTCAGAAAGGGAATTTTTATTTTGATATAGGATATTTGATATTTGATAAGGAAAGCATTTCAGAACAACATTTTTGTCCAGAGTCACAAAATTAAAAACAATATCCATCATATTCTTCAAAAGAATACTACACTAAGTGCATCGTCTTTATGGAAAGATTTGATGCTAACTAGCGTGAAAAAGAAGTTGTGTGTTCAGTAACAATTACAAATATATTTTTAAAGATCAAGTAAAACTTATAGACGATAGTCTCATGTCCACTAGCTTACATTTTTTTTTTTTAACATAGAAATGCTACAGGTGAGGTAAGACTAATGGTATTTGAAACTTCAATTCTCCATATCTTTTCACTTCCATGGAATAGCTAAGATAGAGGTATTGATACAGGGATGAGTTCGTGGTGTTTTAGAGATCTGGTAGAGGTCAGTAAGGTCAGATTTACTTTAAATCTTCATTTTGCTTTACCCAATTTTACAGGCTACACAAGTACAGAGTATCAACAAAGCAGAACAGATTA
The DNA here is from genome assembly GCF_054177405.1 of Leptonychotes weddellii. Taxonomy (NCBI): domain Eukaryota; kingdom Metazoa; phylum Chordata; class Mammalia; order Carnivora; family Phocidae; genus Leptonychotes; species Leptonychotes weddellii. Next base: position 159,524,105 of record NC_138369.1, on the reverse strand, counting down.
TCCTTGATGGATAGGACAGCATGAAAGTATATTTTGTAATACAACAATATATTCAACGGATGGGTGTGGACAAGTTGGGAAGACAATCTTTTTATCATTTAACGATGGTCTTATTATAAGCTGACGGTAAACTTGATCAGGTATTAGGGATATTTCCCCCTAAGACCTTCATATCATCTTGGTGTACCAAGCGAGAATGGGAGTAACTTGGTGATAGAGGAAGAGGAACTAATATACAGCCCCGATCCTTGAGTAGAACACAAGCAGCTGCCATGCCAAACTACTGTTAGTGTGGAAGCCGTAGTAAGGCTGGCCTGGCAGGTGGGTGTCTTTTCTTTTGTAGTGAGAGTTCTCTATTTCTGTAGAGGGAGGAGATATCATTGGACTACTTCGGACTTGGAGTTTTGGATGTGTCCTGCAGCAGCAAGACAGAATGGTAGGAATCAAAAGACCTCAGTTCTCATCCAAGCCATGCCACTAATTTAGACACTTTGAGCAAGTTACTTTTTTTTTCTTTCTCTTTTCTTTCTTTCTTTCTTTCTTTCTTTCTTTCTTTCTTTCTTTCTTTCTTTCTTCTTCTTTCTTTCTTCTTTCTTTCTCTTTATTCTTTTTTAGGGGAAGAAAGAGGGGCAGAGAGAGAATATTAAGCAGGATCCATGCCCAGCATGAGCCCGATGCAGAGCTTGATCTCACAACCCTGAGATCATGACCCAAGCCAAAACCAAGAGTCAGATGCTTAACTGACTGAGCCACCCAGGCACCCCAAGCAAGTTACTTTTGCAGCTTAGTTTCTTCTGTATACTGAAGAAATGGAACCACATTCATTCTTTGGTGATATGTTGTAGAAGAATCTAATGGATGATTGAGGATTGCAGAAATGGCATATTTCTTTTAAACTTTTCACCTTAAGATATTTTGTAACACAGTGTAGCATTAACTATGTGCTCTTAAAATACCTTTTACTAATATTTAATTTTTTATATTTACCCATGCATTATTCAGTATTTAAAACTTTTACACATATAAAGAGATTTTTATTCGGATACATAAATTTCAGAGTTTTCTATCTCTGTCAGTGGGTTTCATAAATTAATTTTGTAGTCATCAGCCTGAGCTTGGGTCGTACATGCTTTTCTCATGAAATTACATCCATAGATCAACTTCAAAAATTAGTAAATTATTGCTGTTAGTTATTTTATTTTTTCTCTTTTAAAATTTTTGTTTAAATTCTAGTTAGCTAACATACAGCATAATATTGGTTTCAGGAGTAGAATTCAGTGATTCATCACTTACATACAATACCCAGTGCTCATGCCATTAGTCATTTTTATTATTAGAAAATAAACTTTTGATTTTGAATTAAATTTTGTTTTTTTGTGCATTTAATGTGTGCATGTGTAAATTTTTTTAATCGTTTTATTTTTCATAGCCTTTGGTTTTCTCAAGCATAACTTACTCATGCACGGATTCATTTTTCAACAAATACCTACCTGAAGGCAGTGTTGTAAATGCCAGATATACAAGGGAACAAGGTCGAAACAGTTTCTGCCCTCATGGAGCTTATAATCTAGTAGCTGAGCCACTGGATAAACCAAAATATGCAACACCCTAGCTTATTTTCTGAAATAAAAATTCCATTTTTATAGTGACATGTTTTCAATGGCTACAGAATGTGGATATATCAATGAAAATATTAAATCACTGATTTAATAGCACTACTATAAACTTCACTGAGCTTTTCAGATTTTTTGTTTAAGGTTGGGTTAAAGAGCTCTTATTTCCTCCAGTCGTTTATCCTGAAAACATTCTCAGTATGATTCCAGTTTCTTTCTTTTTTTTTATTAATACAACTTGAAAGAAGCTGACAAGTGAACAAGAAATATTCAAGCATGCTCTATGCTAACTGATTTGTTCAAGAGGATGATTCATTTAATTTCATAAAGGCTCAGTGGGCCAGAACAGTAGATGACCAGGTCAGCAGAGGGAATGTAGGGGAGAAGAGGTCTGTGAGAAGGATCTATGTAACAAGCAACAATATTTAGTTTTTTAGAGCTGAAGTTCTGCTTGAGCAGTTCTGATGTTACCAGCGACAGTCATTTAAAGAGCTGCTGATGCCTCAGGGAAAACATTTTTAATGCTCCTTGTACTGTGTCATATATATTAAAACTCCGTCCCTTGCTTATATTACGATACTACATTGTGCCTGATTAAAACCTGTGCTTCTCGAGACTTCCAAATCAACGTTATTGAAATCTTTCCTCCTGCTCAAACTGCCTTGAATATGACTGAAATAAGAATCACCTGGTAAACAAAGCTGTAGAAGAGAATACCACTTAAAGACTTTAAAAATAAAGTGAATTTTATATACAATTATGTGAAATGTTAGAATATGTAAAATGACATGATGGGCTACAAATATTCTCGATATATTTATATTATTTCTTTTAGTATTTAACTTTGAATGATGACCTCAACGTGCAAATGATGTCATATTTCTAACAGATTGTATGACATTTTTATATTATTTTTATTGCCCATTGGTGTCCCTGGAGTAGATGATATATATCTTATATTAGATCGGGTAAAAAAATGATACATACTTTGGAAATCATAATGGTGGTGGTCAAGCATGTACAGTTATTCTACTTAGAGATTTATTTATCTGGATTGCAGAAAACAGTACAGTGCACAGCTAAAAAACCTCAGCTAAACCATTATCTTTAATTTTGCTTTCTTTTTCTTTTAAAGGAAACTTTAAAATTAAAGCAGTTCAAGTAAATGCTCTGTTGCAGGTGATAATTTGCAAGAGTGTAGTTTTATATTAAATGATTTATTTTGAGAATATATTCAGTTTTCCCAAGTAAGTCAGAGATGCATGCGTATTTGGAAACTTTTATATAGAGAACTAGGTGGTGCTGTTCTGTCATCTTTGTGTCTCGGTGACTTCTTTGGTCCTGTTTTTGATTCATTAAACACTTTCAAACAATAAGTGCATTAGGTAAGATATAGTCTCCTAGTAGCATTACTTTTTATTAACCAACTAAGTTTATATTGATCTTACATGCTTGTTTTCAGCACTATTTTCATAAAGCAGAAAAAACTTTCTTCCTAAGCAGTAACATTTATCATAGTTTACAACTTCTCTTTCTTTAACATTTAAGATGATCCAAAATCTTCAGATATTTAAATTATTATGTGTTTTAAAATGTTTTGTACTTGACTATTTTTTTTGCCAAAATTCTTACTATTAATTGAGTCAGATTTTAAAGTGGTAAACTTTTGTACAGTTTGAGTTGCGTTAATATAAAAATGCCATAAAATATATAAGCTCAAGGAAAGCACTTTCATTATTTGAAATAGTAAAAATTGAATTAAGCCTTTAAAGAAAAGAAATAAAATTTTCCTTGAAGAGAAATTGTTTGCTTAATTTACTTCTCTGTAAGAAAACTGACCTCAGTTAGGCTGTCAGTTAATTTTTTCATGTTTCAGGATATCATTAAGTTAGCTGTGCCTTCTGATGATCTTGCCATACCCAGTAGTCCGAAATAAAATAGCACACTTACCTCAAACCAAGTAACAAAAAAGCTACTCTGCTGCCCATGTATACTTAGTACACTGGTGTCTCTGAGGTATATTTTCTTGGTAAGAAGAGCTTCAGATACCTTTAGGTTTAGGAAATGCAGAAAAGAGAAAACTTAAAAGAATTACAAATTTTTCCATTAAAAATCATCTCATGTTATACACAAGCAATTGTTAACTTATGTTTTGTAATAACTTTACAATACCTTTGGAGAAGAGTATATCATATAATTTATTCTCCAATGAAAATCTGGATATAAAATCATGCTGAAGTACTTCAAGAGTTCTACCCAGGTGCCTCCTTGTGAATCACAGTTCTATCATTTTGACTGGGGACAAAAGTAATTTATGTCCTTTATTTCTGATGTAATAAATCCTCCTTGCTGCTATTTACATCATAAAACATTTAAGTTTTATCTTAATAGAAAAGTGAATGTTCTTTAGAAAACTCTTGGTGTTTTCTGTTATCTCACAAATCTTTTATCTGTGGAAGACAGAATCAATATGGAATTTCAGAATGGTTCCATGGCATGTCATCTTACAATGCAGAGATAATCTCTGAGATGAACATCTTCTAGACTAATAAACCTAAGTGAAAGTGCTCTTAGACTTCTGTACTCATGTCTGGCCTTCTGGCCTCACAAAATAAAATGGAAGTCACAAGTATTGAGATGAATGCCAGTGGGTAAACACTTGTCAAGTAAGAGTTCAGAATGGGGGAACTGTATAAGGGAACTGAGATTATTCATGCATAAGGAATGTCTTGATTTTCTATCAATTTTCCTAAGAAGGATTAGCTAAATCCCATTGTATACTGCCACCACCTTAAAATGTGAAGAAATCAAACAATAAATAGATAAAAAAAATTAAGATTATATAAAAAGTCGGTATTTATGTTTTCAGTTCTAATTATTTTTATTACAAAAATACTAGCTAGCTTTTTGATACTATCATTGTGAGAGTAAAGCTTAGACTAGACAAAGAATTTATGAAAGACAGTCACAGATTTGCTAATATCTACATGCTCAAAATATCTACATAATGATGAATAATCCACTTTTTGAAAGTGGACATTCTGGCAGTGATACTAATAAGAAGATATTCAACTTTAATATGTTAGGCACTAGATTTACATTATGGAAAGTTAAATGACACTATCATCAGGCCCAATGCTTTTTAGATAGCCTATTTTTAAAATATACCATACTCCAAATAAAGCATGGTATTTGGTGAAAATACCTAAATCCTAAGTGAATATATTTCAAAATGATTTTCCTTCCAGAATATAGAAAGTCTATAGTTTATTTTATTTCTTGAATGTCAAAAATACAAAAATGTATATTGTAACTTTGGTGACTGCTTATTATCTTAGAAGTAAAATCAGAAGGGAAGAGAGTAACACATTTCCAGCAGTATACTTTTTCTTTGGACCGAGGCTTCAAAATTAATACCAAAACTACTCCATGCATTTTTCATCATTTCTTGTGGTCATTATTTCTTGGAAAGCTGGTATTAGAAAAAGAGGTCTTTTTTACAATTATTTTTGATGAAGATTAATCTCAGGCAATGTAGCATCAGCCATTGGCTGTTAATAATCAGTGACAGCAAACAGATTATTTGGCATGTCATTTTTTTCAAAGACCCTCATCTTATCTTTCCAAATGCTCCTTTGGAAACTTCTGTAGAGGTTCCTTTTCATCTTGCCACATTTTATCACTGATGAAAGACTTATATCTCATGGATCTAAAGATGGTTTTTCACTTTAAAAAGTAGACTAAAGAAAAACAACAATAAGTAAGGGATTTCTGGACTTATTTTGCTATCAGAGCAGGATAGCAGAATATGTGAAAAAGTGATCATTACGAGAGTAAAAGCAACAGTATAGTGGAGTGGAGTGGAGAGGGTGGACGTAGATCTTTTGTAACTTTAAGCATATGTTTCTTTCAAAAAGAATCTCAAATGAGGCATGATATAAGGTTATAGTTAATATCAACCAATCAAATTTTTATGGACCCAGTGGATACAGACATCGAACGTGGTGAAAGAGATTAGCATAGAACTAAGAATTGCAGATGATCTTTAGTGCATCATGTCCAGAGCCTACCTATAGTGGGGTGGGACAAATAATGAAAACTTCTAACACTGTAACAAGTAAGTATAATTAATATTAACCACATATGATAAAAAATAACACCAGTGAATAAGCTTTGGGGGAAATATCTTACCACAAACTTAATATACTCTCATGTACAACTTACAACAAACTGAAAACTTTCTAAATATATCTCCCCTAGTTGGCTTTGTGTTAAGATCTAATATGTGTTAAGATTAATACTCTAGTCTTCTTACCTTGGTATTAATGTGAGTGGAGAAGATGGAAGACAGTAATTAGAAAGCACTTGCGTTTTGCAGGTCAGGCCTAGGAGAAGCGCTTCCTATTGTGGCTTTGCAGTTTACAAATTGTCAACTTTTCAAAAACTATTTTATTATTGGCTACATACATTCGGAGGTGAAACTGGGAAATACACACCACAGCAGAACAGTTCTTAAAAACAGAACAATGGTTTAAGCATTGATTTGTTTTCATGAGATACTGACTTCAAAACAAAACAAAACTTACAAAAGCAGTCTCTACATTTAATTCCTAATATGTCAATCAGCAGGGGTTCTAAAGGGAGAGTTGCTTCTTTCAAACCAAAATCTTTAAAACTGGGGAGAACTTGAGTTTAGAGAGCCACCTCTACTTATCCAAACCTCTAAAATAAAAACTTTTGAAAGAGAGTAAAGTCACTTGTAGAAAAAAAAATTGTCCTCATTTTACTTAAACAAAAATGGTGTAAATTACAGAGATATGACAAGCATTTAGAAATGAAAAAGTTGTATTTGGTAATCTAAACATCAAGAAATTAAGCTAAATGTGCTAATACTCTAAAGTAATCGCCCTGACGTTATCTAAGACTTTAGCATCACTCTCCAAAATTATCTCATTGTCTTATTATTTACATAATCTTCCTTTTCCATATAAACACCAAACTTTGTGAGTACAGGAATATTGTTTCCTTCCTGTTTTTATCTGTCTCTAGAACACTATCTGGCATGCACTTGTTTAATAATTTTTTGTTCATGGGGGGCGCCTGGGTGGCTCAGTCGTTAAGCGTCTGCCTTATGCTCAGGTCGTGGTCCCAGGGTCCTGGGATCGAGCCCCGCATCGGGCTCCCTGCTCAGCGGGAAGCCTGCTTCTCCCTCTCCCATTCCCCCTGCTTGTGTTCCCTCTCTCGCTGTGTCTCTCTCTGTCAAATAAATAAGTAAAATCTTTAAAAATAATAATAATACTTTTTTGTGTATGAACCAGTATGATGATCTTGATTTATTTTTTAAATAAAAGACTATTTTTTAAGCAACTTGCTATGGTGAACAGAAACCAAATTAACAGCTGTATTTAAAATATACCTAGTTAAGATTAGTTATAATTTAGTATCACTCTTTAAGTCCTTTTTTTAAAAACATATATTCCATATTTGATTATAGATCATTTATTTGAGAATGTTTGTAATTGTGTTTTGTTTAGACTTGAAATAAAGCACAGTACTGCTATTGGCTCATTTAAAACAATAAAGGAACACAGAGCAGAATAATTTACTTGCTAAAATGTCATAAGAACATTTTTTAAAAGTATTAACATATTTCCTATGTTAGCTGTTTATCGTTGCTAGTTCAGGGTGTGTGTGTGTGTGTGTGTGTGTGTGTATGTGTGTGTTCTTTATATCAGAAGTTTGTCTGAAGTCATGGAATTATAACTGCATTATGTGAAAAAAATAAAACCAAAGATTATAATAGGCCATAGGGGAAATTCTGTATAAGAAACCTGTTATAGCAAAATTGGATGAAAGTTTAAAATAAGCTCTGCTGTACTTTAGATTTAAACATGATCTCATTTCAACCCTATTGAAATCTTATTTCAGAGGCAGCATAGTGTAAATGGAAAGTACGAGGGATAGGGCATCAAGAATTAAAGTTCTGATGACTGAGCCACTGGCTCACCCTCACCTGGGGATACGACTCATCTCTCTATGGGTCAGTTATTCAGAGGGTGTTAGGCTTGGCTCATTTCCAAGGTCCTTTTCAACTTGAAGACTAACCAATTCAGCAGTTGAAGCAAATGGATATACTTTGCAAAGGTTAAGATATGATTATACCTTTATCATTAAGTGGAAGTTTGATTAGACAAAAGTGTTATCAAATGATAAACAAATACATTACTAGTGTGCTCATACAATTCTACTGATATATAATGTATTTTTAAAATTCATGGGCAAGGGGCGCCTGGGTGGCTCAGTCGTTCAGCGTCTGCCTTCGGCTCAGGTCATGATCTCCAGGTCCTGGGATCAAGCCCCGCATCAGGCTCCCTGCTCAGCGGGGAGTCTGCTTCTCCCTCTCCCTCGGCCTCTCCCCACTGCTCCTACTCTCTCTCTCTCTCTGTATCTCTCTGTCTCAAATAAATAAATTAAAAAAAATTCTATAAAATTCATGGGCATTATATGTGTATATAATTCTCATAGATTTATTGACATTTTGACATACTATTGACATACAAGTATATAGCCAATAAACCTGTTATATGATTCCATTTGTTTTAAAAGTGGCTGTGTATGTATAGATAATTCATTGCATTATGACTTTTCACCCTGGTCTCTAAAAAGAGAGACATAATATACCTAGAAGAGGGGCCACTGAAGAAATACTCATCTGTAAAACACTTCTAAGAAAAATCTTAAACTATTAGCCTTAAATGGAGAAATTATCAGCCTTAAATGGAGAAAAGAAGCTCAGTCATTCCAGGAATAGACTTCAATAAATGAAGATAATTTTACACTAAGTGCCATAAACAACTGTTTTTTATATTCATTAAGGCTCAAAACAAAGATAATGTTCTGAAACTACTCCAAGAGTGCTTTAGACTTTAATTAAGAAATAATTTCCAGGCAGGACAACTAGACTTTAGAATAGAAAGTGTGAAATACTTTCTTGGTGTCTAAAAGGATAAATGCATTTTTTCATCTTTACTGGATGATTTAAAAGTGTGCTCTCTTAATGATACAGTAAGAGAAGTGAAGGGCCTCAAATCATGAGATAGCTCTTCATGAAACCAGTTTGCACGAGTTGTAACTAATTCAAAATTTCACTTTTATCAAATAGAATTTGTTCTTAAAGGCAAATGCTTGTTATTTCCTTTGTAAGTATGTCATTAAATAAAGGTTGCATTGATTAACTTAGAGAGGATTTCATAATAACCTCTAATCATAATCATACAAAGAGTTAAATTCCCTTCATTATGGAGCAAGGCAAATGCAGAGTGTTTATAGGCGATCTAGAAGGTCAGTACTCAGACTAATTCACCGACAGCCCCAGATGCCTGGTTAAGCTGCCAACACAGTTGCTTTCCGAGTCTGCCAGAAAGTCAGCTGCAGCTGCAGGGAACATTCTTTTTTTTTGTCCTTTTTTTTTTTTCCCCACCCATTGCTAAGCCTGTGGATTTTACAATTGCCACGGAAAGAACAGAATTAGGAAATATAATTCAGGGTGATGATCACCTCACTTACCCTATTAATGTATTTCAAATTAATTTACTATGAACAGCAAAATATAAACAGATGAGAGTTTGTTTTGTTTTTTTTTTTTTTTTTGCACATGTGCATGTTCTCAGATCATTCATTTAGTAGCATTTTGGAAAGTAACCTGGTGAGACTGTCTTCCAGGCTCAATTCTATCTTTTCATTTGGGGGATTTCTAGTGTAACAAGAAGCAGCAGCAGCAGAAGTTACTGTTTCATGTTTTAGGTCGTATTGTTACCTGCAGTTAGAGCAACTTAACCGCACAGGGTACAGGTACAGTTGGGATGTTGTGACTTTGCAGGAACATAGGCCTGGCCTCTGCTCTTGATTTGCTGGTGTAACTTTGAGCAAGAGATTCTACCTCTCTGAGCCTAAGGTATTTCACCTAAAAAATGACAAGTGTGATATCCATCTCACAAGGAATTGTGAGGCTTAATTAACAAAGTAAAATTCCTGGTATCCTCTCCAGAAAATTATGGGCACTCAATAAATTATAGAGACATTGGGAGAAAAAAATTAAATGTAAAATCCAGAATTTGCATTAAGTCCTCAGAATTTTGGATGCACATTGCTCAGTGGTGTTTTGTAGGATATTTTTAATAGAGTATTATAGGAATTAAAGAAAAAGTTACTCTAATGAGAAAGTTTGGAGAACCTTGAAATAAATCACAGGAATATTAAAAAGGATATAGCATTATATTCTTCCATTTCAAAATCTAAGAAAGAATACAGTAAGAAGAAAAAGAGAGGATGTAATGGAGTATATTGCTGTTTATAAATCTATAAATAAGTATTGGGAGAAAAGTCACCAGAAATTGTTTTAACAGCAATATACTTTTGGATACTCGGGCATTTTGGATATTCAATAGCTGTAGAGACAACTGGAAGAGCATTTCTGTATTTGAGTATAGACAACTTCTACTTGCCTGTTTTTCTTTTCCTTCTTCTCTCCTTCCCTCCTCCCCTTCCTTCCTTCCTTCCCTCCTTCCAAGTAAATGGGAATGTATTATGAAGAGTCTTTTTCTGTTTTTTTAAACTACTAAGTATATTTCTGGAGTCATCTTACTTTTGTATAGATGGGTTTCAGGAAATCAAATATCAACAACATAGCCAAAAAATGTACTAGTGGGGACTGTTGCCAAAGTCTCTGGGGTGGTCAAATGCTTTTGCCTTTCTGGTTTCAAGTACAATTATATTTTAGTGGAAGACATTATTTTTAAACCACAAGGGAAACCCTGCTCACACTGTCTTATGTCTTGTTTTACGCAAGGTGTACAGAAAATCCACAACTATTTTTTTTTTAAAGATTTTATTTATTTATCCGAGACAGAGAGAATGAGAGAGACAGAGAGCACATGAGAAGGGGGAGGGTCAGAGGGAGAAGCAGGCTCCCCGCGGAGCAGGGAGCCCGACGCGGGACTCCATCCCAGGACTGCAGGATCATGACCTGAGCCGAAGGCAGTCGCCCAACCAACTGAGCCACCCAGGCACCCAGAAAATCCACAACTATTAAACTGCCATTTAAATAATCTAATCAAGTTGTTAAATGGCCATCCTGGAGTTTTGTAGCTGGCGTGCTAGGCATACATTTGGGAGACCAAGATTTGATACCTCCCCTCTCTATTGACTTAGCTAACTAAATCTGAGTAGTGTGGATATGTCTTTCTGATGTTGCCCTAAAAGGACACTATTCTTAGGGAAAAAAATAACTCTTTTCAGGATTTATCACTTTCAAGATCACAGAATATGTACATTGGCCAGCTTTTTTTTTTTTACTAAATGAAATATTAATTTGCTTTTCTAGATGTAGTCATAAAATGGAATCCATTTTTAGCATTTCAAAATTAATATATACCTATAAACTTTAAAATAGTGTTTTAAACACTATTTTAACTATTTTCTTAATGATGATTTATGCAGATGGTGTGTATCAACATGAACTAAATATCTGCATATAAAGCTAAAAATCCTGGACGAATATTTCTACCAACATATAAACAATTGCATTTTTAGGTTTTTATTATGTCACACACACACATACACATATCCCATTTTTAACTGAGTGAATATTATAGAAAAGGCAAAGATGTGCGGGTATATACTGAGGAAAGGATTAGGACTGGGTTACATTAATTTGCCTATATGTGTGAGTACTGTATATAATATGAAATATCATCTTTGTTCTTAAGCTGGAATTTAAACAATAATACTAGTCTGAAGACATGAAACTGATTTCTTAATAGACAATACACAATTATACTTTCAGCTAAAATAAAATAGATTAATTATTTGGCCCCCAAAGTATATCAAACATTAAAATATGAAATGGTAATGTATTGTACTAAAATATAGATAAAAATTACAAAGCATACAATTTTTAAAAAGGTTGTCTCTTTAGTTAAGAAGGCTCTTCATGGAACTTCTTTTGAAATGTAGCAGTTACACTTCCATATGTTCTATTTGAATTTTGAATATTAAAGCCTTGAAATTTTTCTGATGTTTCATTTTTGTGCTATAGGGCCACTTAAGTGGATAGTAAGAGGTATTTCATCAGTTTTTTTTATTTTGTACCAAATACTCTAGAAAGTGCATCTTCTTCTAATTTGTACGTGTCATCCTAAAAACAAATCCCTATAAATCAGTTTCTTCCTTCTCTTGGAGACTTCCTATCTACATCCATTTTTTGTTCACTGAAAATACAGATTTCCTTACTTCTGTGTAGTCATTTGGAATCTTACCATTATGTCTGGAATTCCACAGATGTCAATTTCTAATAAAACAAAAATTTATGAAAAATCTAATGGATAATTTCCAGAGAATATTGATGAAATAATACTTGTGCATTGCAAGGAAAGCTTTTATCTATGCGAAGTTCTTAGGGGTGTCAGAAATCATTGTGTACCTCCCTTTCTTTCTGCTGAGAGCCATGCAGGGAATTAGGAAATGAAGAGAAGTGCTCTGCACACAATGGCCTTTAGTGAATATTATTGATGACTAGACACCTGCTAGGATGTAAAGGCATTTAATCCATATTATTTCGCCTTTTAACTTGTCAACTCAGACATGGCAGCTAGAAGAGTTTTCTGTCAAACATTAGCCTTTGCATTGCATTACAATTTTCAGTTTTCATTCTTGCAATTTCAATGTATATATAACACACTGGGGCTTCAAATAATATAAACATTTGTAGCTATATGAAGGTGAACTGGAAAAAACATGTTCCATAATTAAACATTATCAAAACATTCAGAGAATGTGATATACATAGGTGCAATTGTCATCTTCCAAAAATTATTTTTTATAGAAAAAATTGCCCAACATTTTAAATCACCTTTGGACTTTCTATCTTCCCAAATGTTTTCTTCATTGTGGTTAATTTGTGTGCTATTAATGCAACACCAAGAATTTATTTTGTTTATCAATTTATTTGGAAGGATATTTTAAAAGGAAATTAATGCCAAGTATTTTCCTTTTTTATTTTTTTTAAGATTTTATTTATTTATTTGAAAGAGTGAGCATGAGAGGGAGGGGGAGAAGCAGGCTCCCTGCGGGACTCGATCCTGGGACTCTGGGATCATGACCTGGGCTGAAGGCAGACGCTTAACCGACTGAGCCACCCAGGTGCCCCATTGCCACATATGTTCCAGAGATGAGACTAGGTGGTGTATTTCCAGGAGATGAAAACAGTTTTTTCTGCAATGCAGAAATCTTTGTGTGTTCCATAGGTAGGTCAGTGTCTAATACATGGTAGACTGCCAATGTTACAACCTGAGAGATCAGTTCACTCAGACATGTTTCAATGAATATAGTTTTTATTTAATATTTTTTCTTGTGATAAGAATATAAACATTATATTTCAACTTTTGACCGTAAAGTAATGTACCCAGTAGATCCAGTATCTTCAGAAAATGTTTTGCAACTTTATAGGCAATTGGAAAATTCTTTTTACCACTTTTGATGGAAACCTTTCTATAATATATACCATGCCTTCTTTTATGGAAAATGCTAAAAATAATTTAACCTTTTCAAAGTCTCAGGGACATATTAGTGGTAGTCTGCTATACTAAACAACAGAGTCCTGCAAATATTTTTGAGCTTTTCTGTCTCTCTTCTAATTGTACATTGTACATGCTTTTTACAGTCACTTCCTTGACATCCTTTTACAATTTGATATTAAGAATGCAGATCAAAAAGGAAAAAAAAAGTGTTAAAAATCCACTTAAATAACATATTGATTGACTTATTTAATAAGGCACACACAAGAGCCTGAGGGAGAGTGCTGATTAATCCAACAAATCTAGCTACCCAGATCTGAATTGTTTCCCATGTTGCAACTCCTTACTTTTTTTTTTAAAGATTATTTATTTATTTAAGAGCAGGACATGGTGGGAGCACAAGCAGGTGGAGGGGCAGAGGGAGAGGGTAAGAGACAAGCAGACTCCCCACCAAGTGCTGAGCCGGAGCCTGGAGCCCGAGCCCGACATGGGGCTTGATCCCAGGACCCTGAGATCATGACCTGAGCCAATGGCAGACACTTAACCGACTTAGCCGCCCAGGTGACCCACAGCTCCTTATTTTTAACTACCTTCTGGATATCTTTACTGACAGATGTGTAGACACATAAAAACACAACAGGTCCCAAAACCGACGTCATTAATTCTTCCATTTGGCAGCCCCCTCCTAGCCCGCTGCAACTCTAGAATTCCCTATCTCAGTTAATGCCATTCTACCTGCCCAGACATTTATGCTAAAATAGCACTTGATGCTGTCCTTAACTTCTCCCTCTTCGTGATCTTCAACTTTAACTTAGTCCACGATCCCTGAGACGGGGCCTTTCTCTTTCACCTCCATTGCCAGGACCTTGTTTGGATTCTTGCATGTTTCACCTGTACTACTGCCTCATTCTTTCATCAGTCTGTCCCCACTCCTCCCACCCCTCACAGTCTCTAGGGTTATATTACAAAAAAAAAAAAAAAAGTCTGGTTACTTTTCATACAGGCTCTCTTTTTTCAACATGAAAGCACAGACTCTTGAGCATGACAAAAGACATTCTTATTCTGCCCCCAAAGGCTAACCACTAACTGGTAACCATCCCACCCACTTTCTGAGAGTCCTATTTCCATTGAACTTCCAGAATTTCCCAAGAAACACACATTTTATTTTTTTATTTTTTATTTTATTATTTTTTTTTAAAGATTTTATTTATTTATTTGAGAGAGAGAGAATGAGAGAGCACATGAGAGGGGGGAGGGTCAGAGGGAGAAGCAGACTCCCTGCCGAGCAGGGAGCCCGATGCAGGACTCGATTCAGGGACTCCAGGATCATGACCTGAGCCGAAGGCAGTCACTTAACCAACTGAGCCACCCAGGCGCCCAGAAACACACATTTTAATATGACTTTATGTCTTCCATACGCTAAACATGAACAGATAAATGAGTGTACTAATAATGTACTCGAAGTAATCTTGAAAAGAAGTCATATTTGATGCCCAGAGCTTTATGAGCACTCATTTCCTATGGTTAAATCATATGGGTAATAAGATTGTGAATCTGTTCTCTATAGACACCAGGAGAAGGAAACAAAATGAAACCAAAGTAAACAGAGTTTGAGGTTTTTTCCTTGTGGGTTCATGCTTCGGCCTCAGGAATTATTGTTCTATGCGTGATCCATTTTTTATATAACTCCTGTACTTAAAGCCCAAGTTGTGAATTTTATAGGTCTATGTATATGCATATAGTTTTAATATTTTAATATTTAGATTTTTTATGCCCTTATAAATGATATCATAATCATAAGTTAGTATTTGAAGTTAATATATTTTTAAAAAGGTATGGGCATTTCTGGTCAACAGATATTTTAATTCTTAATCAGATTTATGAAATAGTCAAAGTAAGGTTGATTAAAACTATTTAGGTACTACCTTTTTAGATAATATCATAAGATTTTTTTAACATCATTTTTATTAAGTCAATAGAATATAAAGAGTTTTAGCTTATACTTTGTTACAGATATTTGAATCACTCTAGAAATTAATTTTTAATTATGGCTCATTAATAATAAGATGAGTAGAGAAGAAAACTGCACATTCATTAATGTTTGCTTCTGTGATACAAAATTATGACACATATACCACTTAAGATATTTCGATATTTATTTCACTCTTCTAGATGTATAGGAAGTGAGCCATAATGTCACTAAAATAAACTGTTCTATAAATTTTTTTGCTCTTTAATAAAAGCAGTTATTTTAATAGCAGTGCTGACCCGATAATTGCTAGAGTGTCTAAATTGTATGTACTTCAGTTAATGCATCAGTAAGTGATGTACCTTCAATGCAATTAAAAGATTCTAATCTAACCTAAGAGAAGATCTTGTTCATATTGACTGCTTTAAATTCAGACTGTGATTTCATATTTTTAAAGTGGTCCATGGCTTAGTTGACCCCATTAGTGGGATACAACTCTTCTTTGGCGTAGCCAGATGCTACTGAGTAAGCATTTCTGAAAGCCTCTGAATGAACTTCATCAGACAACTACCATTCCATAATTTCAGAGAAGGGAAAAGACAATTAAGATATTTAGTATGGAGGTTGGGGAAATACTAGACTGAAGTGAGGGATAATAAATAATTTATCAAGTAACAATAGTTATTCCATTTGAAATGAACTTGATCTTAACCTTTTTACTTGATATTAACTTTTCCTGAAAGATATTTATTCAAATTTTATGAGATATTTGTGACCTGACTGGCAGAGTATTTAAAATTTTTTAGTTTTCCTATTATAGTTAATGTGGTGATGATACTTTTGTATACCTGCCAAGAGGATGTACTTCATGGGGATTGTGTATCTCTGAATGCAGGACAGTTGCCTCACTCCGTCTCTCACTACTATTATGAGGAATGCAATTCTCAAGTGAATATGGAAAGGGAGGTCTTAGTGGCCTGCCCGATAGGTATACCTATGGGTTAGAAAGTTGCTTCTTATTTTCTAATTGGAATGGATCTTGCATTTCTAAATCAGAGAGCAGATATAGGGGGAGGATGAAAGACTTCCTACCCACTTTAAGAAGGGTGTGGTTGGGTCACTATTTGGATTCTAGATCCATTGGTTTTGTATGAAGTAGAGCAATCTTGACTCTAGCCATGGTTATGTGTATGCATAGCCTGGCTGACTCACCAGATGCCCTCATTTAGGTGGTGTCTTGTCTTAGTGTTTGTATTGGGAGGTTGGGAGACACTGCACAAGGAACTCTGCCAGCCAGATGCCATTTTAAACTGCTAGTCTCTGCTTCTTTGTGCAACGCACGGTAAATTGCTGAGTATAAAGGATTTTCTCTATTGGCTATGAAGGAGAACTAAAGTTCAGTTCCAGTTCTCTTTCAAGAAATTTTCTCTGACATCCTGAGTCCCTCTTCTATAGGACTCTGAGTATACTTCACCACAGTCTTCATCGTATTATTATTAATGTGAATGTCTTGCCCACCACAGGACAGACCTTCTTAGGGCTAGCTTTTTAGTTTTACTTATCTTCTGTTTCATAATCTGCTCAAACTTGGTAGGCCTTCAGTAAGTGGTGTGAATTCAATTAAAATTGGCTAATCTGGCCTGATTGTGTCGATTATGTAACCACAATAGTATTAACTGTGATTATTAATGTGTGTTTACTAAAAGTTATGGTGTATATAGAACTTTCCAAACAGTCAGCAATTCATATTTGTTTATGCCTAGCCCAGCTGTCTCCCTGACTCCCTAGACCATGCAGTGACTTGCCATCTACTAATGTACCACAACTGCTCTGTGATGCATCTGTTTTCCTAATTGGTGGAACTGATAAGGATAAATGAGCCCAGTTCTCCCGTTGCAGGGGTGTATGTGCTGTCATAAACTCATGGAACACAGCCCTTATCTAGGGGTAGAAGGATGAGAATTATCTCGAGGGAGGGTCCTGATTTGGAGCTGTGACCCCAGACGGGGTGGGGGTGAGAAGAACACATGAGCTGTGTTAGTGATTCTCCCATGCTTCCCATCCACTTATTGACCACCACACATTCAGAGCCAGGCTGGGTGCTGCTTTTGCATTTCTTCCTGCCTGTTTCAGTTTCTGAGAAGTACAGAGAGAGGAACATTTTCTCCTCCTCAAGTACATCTTAGTTAGATGCCAGATTTTAGTATCCTTTGACTTGGCACCAGCTTCCATGCTCTACCTTTTATCTACTACTTCGATTTCCTTTTCCTTAACAGCATCCCCGGTCACATTGATGTGATTTTTCAGTAAATACTTGTTACTATCATATAAATTTAACTCTTTTCACCTTAATTACATTCTTAGGATCACACAGTGTACAGCTCGTCTTAGGTTCCCTTGCTTTGAAACCCTCATTTGCCATCTTTGAACATCCACATTTCTTTATAATTTTTGTCTTATTTATCCATCTACTACTCTGAGTCAAACTTATGTTTAACTGAGTTAGTTTGATCATATGGTTCCTGCTATTTAACCTTTTTGTAAAGCTTCAGACATTTTGGTTATACTATTTTTAACTCTGCAACCTTTTCCATACCTTTAAACTCAATCATGAAATCTTGTATTATCCATAAATTATTTCCTTACTCAAATAAAGGATGCAATTACTTTCTCTCTCCATCTATTGCCCTGAACTCTGCTCTGCCTTAACTTGGATCTCTAATATTTGTGATTTTTTAAGGCAAGTATTAATTAATTTAGAAAATGTCTACTGAATGCCTGCTATGTTCTAGATACAATTCTATGTCTGGTGATCTACACATGAACAAAAGACAAAGTAGGGACAGGACAGTGTCTTGATTAAGTGCCACCCATGGCTAATCTAGACTTTTTGTTCTCCCTTTGCTATTTATGTAAGCTTAGAGGCCAAGTGAAGCTTCTTCATATGAAAAAGTAAGTGAATTATACCACATCTCAAGTCTCTTGTGGCTTTAAAATTTAGTTATCTTTGTGTTGAGTGGAAGGAGATTTTAAAAAATGATTTATACTTAATGTGATACAAGGTTGGTAAAAATATTCCATAGGGTTTTCACCTAGATTTTAAGTACCTTCAGTTGGCTTGCCCTTTAAGACAGTTTTCATATAGTTGACCTTAAACCTGCATTAGTTTTCTACCAATTATCAGGTTATCATTTAAAAATATGTAGTTATTTAAATAGATAAGTCATTAACAATGACAAAATATTCTGCAAACAGCTTTGTAGCCGCTTTTGTGCATTTATAATGGACAAACTATCTCTGTTGTTGGAAATGGGTAGATGACTAAAGTTTTATCTTGCATTCTAGATTATATTTTTCTTCTTATGCTTTTCTATAGTGCTTATTTTCATACATTTACAAACAAATCATCGTTTAGCTAACATATCTTATAAAAACCAAGACTTGTCAAGTTTAGTTAGTTGTCAGTTTTCCAAATTTGGTCACAGTTAAGACTCTTAATAACCTGTGCTGCTTCCATTCAATTGCATGTGGCTTTGTGTATGCATCTTAGTTCCTTCAGCTGCCAAGCTGTGAACTTGAGTTTAATAGGACTATCTACCTCATAAAGTTAATGTGAGAATTAACTGAAATAATTTTTGTGACTTAGCACCATGCCTGTAACATGGTAGGGATTCTATAAATTTTAAGTATTATAATTATTTTCTTTCCTAACTCACTTATCATTTCTCCACCTACCTGTCACTAAAGGACTATTATAAAATAAAAGGGCAGTAAAAGAAAGAAGAAAGCCTAATCACTTAAAAATAAGATAGATAAACTAAGAACAAAATTTAATAGGGTTACAGGCTCTTATGAAGACAATTGATGAATACTTAAGTGCAGTACTTAATTCATTGAATATTGTATATTCTGACAATATTCTTCTGGAGGAAGTATTTAATATTTAATGATACCATTATATTTAATAAAACATGAGAGGGTATGGATTTTAAGAATATAATTCTATCCATTAACAGAAAATTTTCATGTAAATGAGTATCTGTATAATTGTCCTTAAAGACTAAGCACATTTACAGTATATTACAATGACCTCTAAAATCCGCGTCTAGGGGCGCCTGGGTGGCTCAGTTGGTTAAGCGACTGCC
>NC_138369.1:159482403-159504305 GCF_054177405.1 Leptonychotes weddellii | reverse complement strand
CCAACTCTGTAGGAGTACAGAGTTGGAGGAGAGATTCCTAAAGGAAAGGGGTTAGTTACCAAAAGAGATAGAAATGTGCCCATCTACCATCTAATGTTTTTTTTTTTATTCTTATGTTAATCCCCATACATTACATCATTAGTTTTAGATGTAGTGTTCCATGATTCATTGTTTGTGCATAACACCCAGTGCTCCATGCAGAATGTGCCCTCCTAAATACCCATTACCAGGCTAACCCATCCTCCCACCCCCTCCCCTCTAGAACCCTCAGTTTGTTTTTCAGAGTCCATTGTCTCTCATGGTTCTTCTACCCCTCCGATTTCCCCCCCTTCATTCTTCCCCTCCTGCTACCTTCTTCTTCTTCTTCTTCTTTTTTTCCTTAACATATATTGCATTATTTGTTTCAGAGGTACAGATCTGAGATTTAACAGTCTTGCACACTAATGTTTTGACTAATATTTTGAATCCTCCCGGTGTGGTTAGGTAACAGAAGCCACCTTAATGACCAAAGCTCTGCTGGCTCCCAAATCACGTGGAGTAATTTTCTGGACAAGGAAAAAGGAACACTAGGAGAAAAGAGATAGTGGAGATTGTAGGAGAAGAGGTGGTGGTAATAGTTAAGATCAAGTTACTGCATATCTTATTTGGGACTATCACAGTGTCAGTTTAAAGGGTAGCTCTTGATCTGCACACTGGTGGCCAGTGGTGTACATTAGGGGAGGAAGAGCAGAAAGTCATAAAGATGTGGGTTTTCCATGGAAAACACCTTGACTCCAGCATCCTGAAGTGAAAAATCTGAAAGTCATTATCAGAAGCACACTGGCTGATATGAACTGTCATTTTTCCTTTCAGAAATGTTCTAAAAGGAGTTAGGTTG
Organism: Leptonychotes weddellii; assembly: GCF_054177405.1. NCBI lineage: Eukaryota > Metazoa > Chordata > Mammalia > Carnivora > Phocidae > Leptonychotes > Leptonychotes weddellii. Next base: position 159,503,428 of record NC_138369.1, on the reverse strand, counting down.
CTTTACTTAACTTATTCCATGCTTGGTAGTCTTAGGGACCAGAACAAAGAATCAACTATGACCCTTGTTTCCTGCTATTATCTCTAAATGCACCTTAATGTGACATTAATATTAATATTGTAATAGGAATTGTAACACGAGAGTAACAAAATTAAGGTTAAAATTATTTTCTTCTGTTACAATCATATATCTTTAGTGATATGCTCACCAAATAATACCTATTCTTTGAAATTGTTATACTTGTTCAAAAGCTTGCAAATTAGTGTAAACTCAGGACCTGCTGAATATCCTTTCAGCATTATGAGATTCTGGAAAATGTGAATAGGATGTTTCACTTGTTAGGTAATTTTCCAGATGATTTTTTTTTTTGGTGCTGAGATAATTCACATGGCTTCCTTTCAAACACTTCAGGCTTGTCATGTACACTGTATTAGAGTGTGCAACATTTTTGAAGGAATTTGGCACAGACATCACATTTCTACTTTAACTCCCTGACTTTGAAGACTACCTGCCGACATCAGTATAAATACAACCTAATAAATATATTTTCACCAATTTTCAAAGTTTCCCTTATTTCAAGTGTCAATGTTGTTTGTGTTATGACAAGAGTAGTTTAATTAGATATGGTTTTTACTGATATTTTGAATAAATACATGTAGATTATATTTATAGCAAACCTCAACTTTTGCATATGATAGAGACAGCATTGATTCATATGTGATCATTTACTAAAGTGCACATTTAAAAGCTGGGTTTCAATTGATATTTTGTGCTCTTACATAAGTAGGAGAGTAGTTAAAATTCCCCTAAACCCTATAATTTATGTATTTATGTATTTATTTATTTATTTATTTATTTATATTTATATTTTTTTATTTTTAAAGATTTTATTTATTTTATTTGAGAGAGAGAAGGAGATAGAGAGAGCATGAGATGGGGGAGGTTCAGAGGGAGAAGCAGACTCCCTGCCGAGCAGGAAGCCCGATGCGGGTCTCGATCCAGGGACTCCAGGATCATGACCTGAGCCGAAGGCAGCCGCTTAACCAACTGAGCCACCCAGGCACCCCTAAACCCTATAATTTAGACGCTTAAAATTTAGAGCATTTCCTTTCAGTCTTTTTTTTTTTTTTACTGCTTTTTGGGGCTTAGTTGAGTTCATGTATTACATGCAATATTATATCCTGTCTCCCCCCTTACATTAGTGTAACATTACAATATGTAAATAGTGGATTAATAAACTGTTTAAAATTAAAATTTAATATTTTAGATACAACAAAAACTGTTTTTAACTAATTTAGGATATAAATTGTTCTAAATCGGAGCGCCTGGGTGGCTCAGTCGTTAAGCATCTGCCTTCGGCTCAGGTCATGATCCCAGGGTCCTGGGATTGAGCCCCGCATCGGGCTCCCTGCTCCGCGGGAGGCCTGCTTCTCCCTCTCCCACTCCCCCCTGCTTGTGTTCTCTCTCTCGCTGTGTCTCTCTCTGTCAAATAAATAAATAAAATCTTAAAAATAAAATTGTTCTAAATCCATCCGCAAACATTCATTAGTTTGTGACTTATTAAAAATCTTTTTACCTGATGAGTGCAAATAACTTTCAGAAACTAATTTTTTCTAAAATAGTTGAGGCAGCATGATATATGGGTTAGTCACATTTTATTATAGGACTATGTTGCTGATGACCTGTTATAATTTCAAACAAATATAATCCAAAACTGATCCTGATGGAGGTTGGCAAATGTATTTGTTAACCAGCATAAATGTAAATAGAGAAGAAATATAGTTTACAATTGATTCAGTCCACCAACTTTGAGATTATGCGATTCTTGGCAAATTTTATAATCTCTGAAATTAATATAATTTCAAAGAAAGTGAATTAAGAGAAAATTTGTACTAGTTGAGATTTGCTTAACTCAAATGTGACAGTACTATAGTGGAAAGAAACTTTGATTTGGATTTGAGAGCAGAACATCTGGCTTGGAATCAGATAAATTTAGGGTAAATTTAGGGAAGTTGCTTAATCTTTCCAAGCCTCAGTTTCTTCCTCTGTAAAAGGGGATGATAATAATACATATCTCAGGCAAATTGCGGCAGATTTATACACAGCTCTTGTCTAAGTACTTGGCCTATAAAAAAGATTAATGTTATACTATTTTCTTCCTTGATTGAGAGCATTTGACCATTCCTTTGGCCTCTTGTTTCCACAACTGGCTTTTAAGCATGTGTGAGAATTCTTCTGTGGAAGAAACTAGATTATTTGGGGTTAATCAAAGAAGACTGAAAGTTCAGAGGTGTTGAGACAAATGCCTGATGAATAATCCCAGTTTATTCTGTGATAAGATTTCTGATTTTTGATATTTGTTCTTGGGTGGATCAAGTGATGGGTTTCCCATGCCTATTGGTTCTTAGGAAGGGAACTGAGAAAACTGATAAAACTCCAGTAACAAGAGAGCCTGCAACAGTAACAAGAAAGACTACAACTTATTGTCTCAGTTTATTAGTAGAGATGTGAATGGATGTATGTAAAGGATCTTTCAGCTCAAGCAAAACCTGACACATCTACCTTCCCAACTCTGTTCCCTGCTGATATTGTTTACTTTGTGTCCAAGGTAATGTGAACAAAACTACATTTATTTAAATTAAAAAGTATTACACAGTTTGATGAAAAGTTAAGCATCTTGCACTAGAAATATAAACTGGGTGTAGCACTTGTTTTCATTGGAATAGAGTAGTAGCAAATAACAGATTTTAAATATTAAATTGCTTCATTAATGTTTAAAGTATGGCTATGAGGAAATAATAATGTGACTTATAAATATTAGTATGCTTAATTCCCATAATTTTTGCTTCATTATATTAAATTTGCTTTATAAAAATGACTTTATTATAGTACATATTATATTATCAATTATTCTGGATTGATCTTAATTAAACTGAATGAAAAAAAAACCTGTATTTTTAGCAGCTTTATCTAGTTATTTACATTGCTTTACTTTTTTGTATGTTTTAAAAAGTTAAGTTACTGATTCAATGGCTTTAATGGTGAAAATTATTATGCATTTTCTCTTATTAATTAAAATCATGACTTATGTAATTTATTCATGATTATATCCTTTATATATTAGATAGAAGGCGCATTGCCCCCAGAGTTTCTTCTCCCTTTGTCCAAAAGTTTTAGAATATCACCTATTTGTCTAATCTCTGTCTTCTAAATTAACAAAGCAGCATCATTTAAAAATACTCCAGTGACAAAATATTTTATGTCAACTCTACTTCAACTAAAAACAAAGCACAAGGATTAAGTATTTTTAAAAAGACTCAAGTGATATCCTTCAGATCAATTTTACTCAGTATGTTTGAATAAACCTATGGTACTTAAGGATTCCTTACAAATACAATGAATTAATTGAGATGGAAAGAAAAGAGAGGAGGACAATTAGTTTCAGAAAAATGTTTAGATGTTACACTTATTGAAAGACACTAAAATGAGTATTAACTGTTTCTCAAACCCTAAATCACCTGCAAATAATAAGAGGGGTTGCAATAAGCATCATTTGGATCACACCATGATTGTAACTATTTAGCAGAACTCTGTCCTGAAATCAAACTTTAAAAATCTTGCCATTTGCAACGACGTGGTTAGAACTGGAGAGTGTCATGCTGAGCGAAATAAGTCAATCAGAGAAAGACATGTATCATATGACCTCACTGATATGAGGAATTCTTAATCTCAGGGAACAAACTGAGGGTTGCTGGAGTGGTGGGGGTGGGAGAGATGGGGTGGCTGGGTGTTAGACATTGGGGAGGGTATGTGCTATGGTGAGTGCTGTGAATTGTGCAAGACTGTTGAATCACAGATCTGTACCTCTGAAACAAATAATACATTATATGTTAAAAAAAAAAGAAGAAGATAGCAGGAGGGGGAGTATGAAGGGGGGGAATCGGAGGGGGAGATGAACAATGAGAGATGATGGACTCTGAAAAACAAACCGAGGGTTCTAGAGGGGAGAGGGGTGGGAGGACGGGTTAGCCTTGTGATGGGTATTAAGAGGGCACATTCTGCATGGAGCACTGGGTGTTATACGCAAACAGTGAATCATGGAACACTGCATCAAAAACTAATGATGTAATGTATGGTGATTAACATAACATAATAATAAAAAATAGCATTTAACATTTTTCTCTATGCAATGTAATATTACTCAGCTATGAGAAAGGATGAATAACTACCGTTTGCATCGGCATGGATGGAACTGGAGGGGATTATGCTAAGTGAAATAAGTCAAGAAGAGAAAGACAATTATCATATGGTTTTGCTCATATGTGGAACATAAGGAATAGCGTGGAGGACCATAGGGGAAGGGAGGGAAAACTGGATGGGAAGAAATCAGAGAGGGAGACAAACCATGAGAGACTCTGGACCCCAGGAACCAAACTGAGGGTTACAGAAGGGAGGGGGGTGGGAGGATGGGGTTACCAGGTGATAGATATTAAGGAGGGCATAATATAATATAACTGGGTGTTATACACAACTAATGAATCATTGAACACTACATTAAAAACTAATTATATACTCTATGCTGGCTAATTAAACAAAATAATATAAATAAATAAATAAATAAAATAATTATATAAGAGGAGAATGAATAATAGATCATATAACACATGAAAATTAGAGACTTTAACTGATTAGACCAGTTTATTTTAATATTTAGTTATGAATATATGCATGCAAATACTTTTGTAAAATTATGTTTAACGCTACCTTTCTATAATCAATATATGTTCTCTAATACAGATATGTTTGTGCCATTTTCTTTGGTACTTGAAAATGATATAAACACCACACAAGCAGAGAATAAATAAGGCTGCTTAAAAAAATAAAAATAAAAATAAAATAAAATTTTTATTTATCTCAGCACTATTTGAAAATGCTTTATGTCACTTATTTCCTCTGATTTGTTCGAGAAAATTTGAAATTATTTTACTGCTTCCTGGGATGGATTTCTACATCTTGTGCTGTGTTGAGACATATGTGCTCATGTGGAATCATCTACTCTGTTAAATTGTGTCACTCTCATTATCATCCCCAGATTCATGTGATGCATTTATGGTTGAGAGTGACTCTATATCTCTCTAAGTGAGTTAACAAATATCTTAAATTTTCTTAATTTTTCACTAGTTTCTATATTTTCTGAATTACACAGAGTTGTCTGCTTCCTTTTAGAATTTATTTACAAGCCAAAAAATTTTACAGCATAAAGTATGGAAATCTGATTTTCTCATTTTTTGTGAATTTTGAGAAAAATATTGGCTACTTCTTAAGAAAAGAGAAAGATAATGTAAAAATGATTTTTAAGTAGTTTTTCTTTCCTGTCTGTTGTTTTGATTTTATATTTATTTTATGTATCATTTGTGAATATCGGCAATATTTGTTAATATGCTGCATGTCATTTGAATATTTGTACTCTTTATCTTCCTATGGTTTTAAACGCTATCAAACTTATCGTTACATATGGATGTAAGAAAAGAAAACCTTCTACGTTGATATATTGAAATAAAAAAAAAGCATGGTTCTCTTAGATAATAATGCAATGGGTGATCCTGGGTTCGCTTTCATTTGATAATAATCCAAGCAAAGGCTAAAGATAGTGGCACTCTCAATATGAGAATGCTGTTGCTGTGTGTTAAGGGAAGACCATTCTGAAACTCATTTCCTTGGTTGTCATCCTGATGAACCTCTTGTTATTTGACTGTGGAGTTAATTTTTCCCCATGTAAAATTGCAAACAGGCATTTTACTTGATGTTTTTGGGCTCTATGTCTTTGCAAGTGGAATATATCGTCTTAATTTGTTCATGATGGAAAAAGGCAGTATGTAGATTTCACAACAAAAATCAAATCTAAGCCTTCCTTTTCTGTTGTTTTCATTTTGAATCTACTTGAGGTACATAAGCTGTTTTTTATGAGGCTCAGATAATCGAATGAAGGAAATTATGTTGTGGTACTTGGTCACATAGCATGATCTTCTAGGAGTTCTCTTTCCATTAGAGTATCTTTATAAACTTAAAGATAATCTTGTAGTCATATTTTATAGCCCTAGCTTAAATTCATAAAAGGTTTTGATGCCAGTTTTAATATAGCAAGTATGTTTTCTGGAACCAATAATCCCCTTCAATTTTAAGGTCTTGATGTCCCATTTTTAATGCCTGAAGTACAGGACTAAAGGTAAACATTTCCCAATAAGAGACAGATACTGAGGAACAAAGCATAGAAACTATACAATTATTGATCAAAATGCAAACTGTGAAATTTTATTTTTTAATATTGTTTATAACAGAGCAAGAGTGTGGATTTGACTAACTTGCAGCTCTGTAAATATTTACAGTAAGTTTAGAGTATTGCAAACTAGTGCTAACAATTGTTTAGCAACTCCGGATTTCTCAGGCTTCATAACAGCCTTACACAGTTTGGCTTGCAGGTTTCCAGGAACAGACAGAGAGCAATGCATGTGTTCCTCTGTGATCGGGGGCAGGCAGCCAGAGGCTCAGATTTGCTGATTTCAATTTGGCACTAATAAATAGCCACCTGGCTGACTGCTAGTTATAGCTTTCACTACATAGAAGCAAATGCTTAAAAAGTACTTTGTATGTTACAACATTGTCTTTAGATAGTCCCCCTGATAGTTTGATCTCATAATCTGAGAGTAAGGATAAGATATAGAAAGTTGATGTGTGTATTTGGAGAAGGGCAAAATTTTCATCATAGAGCTAGAAAACTTTCCTTAAACATGATTACATTTATCACTGATTCACAAAGAATGCAGTAAGAATACCAAGCCATAAGGTATTCTTTTGTGAAGCTAATATTAACCTAGATCCTTCCCACTTCCTAAATGAAAACACCATTGGAAAGGTTTATATTATCCAACATTAGGTTAAAGCCAGGAAATACAGTTTATTCTCTTTATTTGCAGTGATTGTGTTCTATAAAGTATCTGAAACATTGATTTAGCAAATATTGAACCCTTGCTCCTTGGAAAAAGACAGGGGTAGATTTCTGTGGGTCTTTTGTCACAACATTTTTGTCAATGGATCAATATATAATTTTGTTTATGTGTTTCTGAAGACACCGTATTTAATATATATTGTTGATTCATTAACATTCATTAGCAATAAACTCATGGCAACAGCACTGTAACACATGACTGAATGAAGCTTATCTAACACATGTATTTTCTCCCTAAGGCACATCATGGCCTTCTTCTGCTCAGGAACCCCAGACAGCACTTTAGTGCTATGCTTGAAGCCATTTTAAAGAACAAAATCATCAACATGAAACACAGAAACATGAAAACAAGGCACAAATAGACCTTGAAAAGGACACTCTTTTAGGGTATGAAAACTAAAATAAGAAAGCAGAGTGCTGTCTTTTTCAACCTCAGTCGGGACTGTGTACATCAGACATCTGAATTTTTGTACTTCTCTGCATATATGTATCTGCAAATGACCCCAAAGACATTGCAAGTATCAATGTTAGGGTTACAAATAAATTTTCGTGAGTGGGCGAATTTGCAAATTATGAAATCTGGGAATAATGAGGATCGACTACCATATGTTGCCAAGCAGAATGGTTTTGAAATGTGTTTGTGTCTAAGATGACTGCATGGAGCTTTTAACTCTGGGAAGTAATTATAAAAGTTTTAAGTTGGAAGAAATATTGGGGATCAACTCGGTTCAAACTCCTATGGCATATGGAATTTTCTGTAAACTCTCTCTGAAAAATTAACATCGAATTTAAGCTTTAACATTTACCGTGATTGGGACACTATAAATTTCACAGGCATTGATTATGATTCTTGGCTGTCCTAATATAACCTATATTGGTTGATTCTACTTCTCATCTTTTAAAGCTACAGAGCACAAGTCCTTCCTTTGTTCACATAAAAAAATTGTAGAATTCCATGTTTGCTAATATGCTATTTTTAATTGAAATTTCTTTTTAAGATGACTTCTTAATACTTGTTTTGTTTTCTATGCCTTCCCCCAGTTGTTGAATTAAAAAAAAAAAAAAAGGCTGAATAGGACAGACCCAAGTATAAAGTCTTAAAGCCTTATGTCATGATTAAATATAACTTTTGGTTCAGTATTCTACGGATCAATTTACTGATACAAATTCACTTTTTAATTCTATATTCAGTTGCTTGGCCCAAATGTTTTTTTTGAAAACACACACACAAAGGTAGGGGTGTGTGTGTGTTCATACATATATATTTGTATAGATAGATACTTTTTACTCATCATTTGTAATTCTGGGGACATTACCAATAGGAAACAAAGTAAATGGCTTCACTGATGAAATTTAGTCTTATGAAGTATTAACTTCATATGATTGTTCAAATTTCATGATCAGTGCATTTTTCTCTACCTTCTGTCCACAAAATAAGAGACACTGTGGATTTTCTTATTGTTGCAATCATATTAACATAGCTAACTTAATCAGTACTTGGACTTATAAAATTTAATAGGCACATTGAGGTAGATAAAAATATAACTCTTTAGGGTAATCTATTTGGATTTCTATGTCTTATAATTGACCATTTGGCATTCTTTGTGTGTCTGTTTCCTTGCCTCCTTTCTCTATCTATTTAAGTCTTTAATTTCTTTTGAGTTACTCAAAATTCTTTTTAGATATCTGTTTTTTATTTTATTTTATTATGTTAATCATCATACATTACATCATTAGTTTTTGATGTAGTATTCCATGATTCATTGTTAGATATCTGTTTTTAATACCAAAAACTATTTTGTCTGTGACTCTACTATTCAATATTTTAATATTTTATCTTTTCCTAATTTTATTTGCAATATTATCTATCTATCTATCTATCTATCTATCTATCTATCTATCTATCTATCATCTATCTCTCTCGGGGCATAAGATCAGGAAAGCAAGTTCTTTTCCTTGCTCACATAGAGATGGTCATTTGTTAATCTGAATGACTCCACATCTGTATAGTTGTAAATAATAACAGAGGTGTATTAAAGACAAATGATATAAGACTCATATGATTAAAAGCATGATTAAAAGTATCTTCTAGAAGAAAGTATTGTTGATACTAATAGATTGATAGAAGAAAGGCATATTAAATAACCTTAAAGTACTAATATTCTCAAAAACTTTAAACTATTTTTCCCTTTGAACACAGTTTATTTTATGTGAAATTAAAAAAAAATTAAATATTCTCCATCCCACTGTCTTAGTCCATTAACATTCCTATAACAAAAATACCATAGACTGGGTGGCTTAAAACCAACAGAAGTTTATTTCTCATAGTCTTGGAGTCTGGGAAGTCCAAGATCATGGCATTGACATTCAGTATCCAGTAGGTACATACCTGCTTTCTTGTTCATAGATGTCTTTCTCGCTGTAACTTCACATGGTGGAAAGACCAGGAATCTCTCTGGGGTCTCTTTTCTAAAGGCACTAATCCCATTCATGAGAGATCTACCCTGATGGTCTACTCACCTCCCAAAGACCCCACCTGCAAATACTATTACTTTGGGCATTAGATTTCAACACATAAAATTTAGGAGGACAAAAGCATCCAGTCTATAGCAGCCTCTCTGTCCTAGACACAAATACCCTAATTTGAAATAGTTAAGTGCCTTCAAATGTTTGATTACATCTGCAGAAACACTCATTTGAGTCAAAACTGCTAAGTATTTCCCTGGTACTCTAATCTAGCCAAGAGAAGTTGGGGTGACTTCTTTGATTAATAAATATTTCTTAGGTAAATCAATGCTATTTAAATGTCACTCAGCGTTATGATTATATATTCTGTTGTTAGGATCATAAATTCTTTTTCCTTAGCATGCTTTGCCAAATCTGGTATTTATCTTAATCTAAGTTCATTTATGAATATTTCTGATGAACTTCTACCCTAATTATTGTCTATATCAATAATATATTTTCTGGCATGTTCTTTGCTTCCTTTTCCTCTGTCTCTGTTATCTGTGTATTCTGTTCTTTCCCCAGGGATACTTCTCCTTTACTTCCATGGTACCTTACTGTTATATACATTTCTGTCAGTGAGTGACAGCAAAGAGGAATTTCCTGGACTCTTGATCTTGTTAAAGTCAGTGTTACAAAGATCGGAATTAGAATGAGTTTCACTTTATTGCCCACCACAGTCAGAAGCAAACATATTGTAAAAGCATACAGATTTATTAAAAAGAAACATAGGCTGACCAATGTTCAGATATCTTTAAAAAAATTTCTGTGTTTCTAGAACTAGAGGTTATTTAGAGAATAATTTGCTAGAGTACATACTTCCCATTTTTGGTCTTTGCTTTTTATTTCTTTGCAACTTTTGCTTTCTAACAATGAAGCTAGTGAACATATCAAAATTGAAAGTGTCTTTGTGCAGAATTGTTTAGCAGAATTTCTAAGAAATGTTTTTTTACATGGCTTTCCTTTGAGAAACTTTATCATAAGAAAGATGCACCTGTTACCCACGACTTTTGGTGGCTAGAAGTAAAAGGGTCAAACATTAAAGAGGATGTTCTAATTTTCATTAAAATGATTTATTCCCAGTCTGAATTTTCCTTTATTCTCAATGTATTTGGTACAGAATGACATGATTTCTAAGAGTTAAAGGAAAACCTACTCTAGATTGTTCCTTGTTAAGAAGTAAATAATGTTTTTGCCACTGTGATCTTTGTTACTGTTTTTTTTGTTTTTTCCAAAGATGAAGTTTTTTTTGTTCAAAGGTGTTATGACTTACGGGGCTAGAGGTTTTGTGGAAAAGCTAGAAAAGTGACTGGAAGCATTGGAAATATTAGATGGCTAAGATAGAGAATTTACCATATTTGGTGAAAGCTAAGGATCAGACAGCAAAATGGAATCTATTTTTGGAAGTATAGTCTTGTGTTGCAATCTGTTAGGCCGTTAGAATTAGCAAGTTTTATTACTACCATTCTGTTACAACTGTGACTACTTAGACTAAAAAAAATGGTTTTCATGATTTTTCTGCTGTGATGTACATATTTCTTACATGGTATTGTGCAATAATAAAGGACTCTTAGGGAGTTCTTTGGTCTATTGTTTTACAAATAGCTCTTACCTTAGTGTTGAAAACTTTGTAAAGAAAGCATAACTAAGGGACGCCTGGGTGGCTCAGTCAGTTAAACGGCTGCCTTCAGCCTGGGTCTTGATCCCAGGGTCCTGGGATTGAGTCCCACATCGGTCTCCCTGCTCAGCAGGTAGCCTGCTTCTCCCTCTCTCTCCCTCTGCTTATGCTCTCTCTGTCAAATAAATAAAATCTTTAAAAAAAAAAACATAACTAAAATCTTAATTTTGAGCATTAGCTGTGGAAAGGAGATGGGAATTTATGCATTTAAAATTTTATTACTTACCTTATGGCCTTGAAATCAATGGTTTAACTCACTTGTGTATGTATGTTTCCTCATCAGTAAAATGTAGATAAGCTAATTTGAATGTGTAAGTGGTAATTATACCTTTGAAGTTGTAAAAGTAGAGATCTATAGTAACCATATTAATAATATTTGCAAGTAGGATAAAATATTCTTTTCAGTTCATAAACTTTTAAAGAAGCAGTTAAGTTGCCAGTTGCCCTTTATCCACAAAATAGGGTTGTGGTAACAAAATATCTTACATAATTAAATTATTGATTGATGACAATGTGAAGAAGTTAGGATTTTTTTAAGTTGGTCATTGTTCTTTATTCAAAAATTTGTTTTTCAAAAGTTGTCCAAATTATTTAGCGTTCCGGTTGTAGAAGAAGGAAGGAAGGCAAAGAATCTTTTGTTAATTAGCATACATATCACACAAATAGCCTTTTCTCATTCCACACATCCTTTCTAGAATTATTTTCCACTAGGCTCTTGTGTCTTGCCAAAGCAGACTCAGTACTCTTTGTTCATTCAATATTCAAGAAATATTTTATTTGTTTTAAGCACTTAGAAAATGGAAACCAAAATAAATTAAGGCCCTATCCTCAAAAAGCTTATCCTTTAAATAAGTCTGAGAAAAATAAATAAAACAATTTCAATATAAAGACATACTGCCACGATAAAGCTAAACACAGCTTCTGAGGTACATATGTGGGATGCCTAACCTAGATAAGGGATCAAGGTAAATTAAGGACATTTTCTTGGTAGGCTAATATTTCAGCTGGTGCTTTGGATGAGTGATCTTTAGCAGGGCCAGTGTTGAGCTAATGGGCAACCAATTGAAGGTCATGAACCAAGAGACGAATTTCAGGTAGCAAGTTTATCAATTAGTTGGATCCAAGATTTGATCCATTTCATGGATCGTGCTTATAGATTTTACTCAATTCTAAGATATACACAGTCAATTTTGTCTTTTAAGACTTTCCCTGGAAGGAATTTAGAAGATCTGCTAAAGGATGGTTAAGACTAATGTCTGCGAAAAGTAAAAGAAATTGGTAACTTGTTATGTCTGAGTTGAAGTGGCCAGTGGGCAGTTGAATGCTCTGGTCTGAAGGTCAGAAAACATGTCGGCCTAATGTTATGTGAAAACATTCTGTGTCAGTGGTAAATTTATAGCCCCTGGAATAAATATCTGGATTACCTTTACTTTCAGTGCCCTTGGTATCCAGAGATAGCAGAACTTCTGATTTGAGACCACCATCTCAGATTGTAATATTCTGGCGAAGCAGTTGGAAAACTTTTTAAAGGCTTTTAGTAAATATTTAGGCTTCCTGGCCATACAGTCTCTGTCGAAGCTACTCAACACTGCTGTTATAGCTGGAAAGCAGCCACAGACAAATGTAAATGAATGGATGTGGCTATGTTCCAATAAAACTTTATTTATAAAAGGAGGCAGATGGGTCTCTGGCTGTAGTTTGCCTCTTGGATCATGGCTAATAGATTAAAACCACAATACTTTAACTTCAGTACATTCAGTGGACAGAGTAGACCTTTAACTTTACTACATACACTAACTGGGAATATTTTTCCCCTTGGTCTCTTTTTTTAATATAATTAGTTATATCATGGGTCACAGAAAAGAAATCCAAATCGTATGGCAATAACTCAGGACAAATCCACTAGACAATTATAATAACAGCATTTTATGCATTCATAAAAGATGAACCAGCAGCATTGTCTATGAATGTGAAGTCCAGAGATGGCATAACATGAGTTATTTTACCAAAAAGCAGATGATTCTAATTTTTAATAAAATTTGTAGGTTTTTTTTTTTAAATATATATGTATCTGACATTCATTGAACTGATTTGGATTAGGTCTTGGTTGTGGATGCTATTATTATTGTTCTATCTTTCTTAATGGAATTGTATGTTCTTTTTTTCAATTACCAACTTGGAGTGGGTTAGCAACAAATTCTTAATTTTTCAACTTAAAATGGGATACAGTTATGACTTTACCATTAAATTATTTTCTTCTGGGATTTTAACTGAGTAGGAGTCTAATATTAATTCTAATTGCAGCTCTATGAATAAATACCAAAGAGAATGCTCTCCTACTAGTATGTATAGATGTATGGCCAGAAGTAATTGCAAACAGTCGTGGGAAAAGAAATGCTTTTAAGACTTTACTGAGACAGGGGCGCCTGGGTGGCTCAGTCATTAAGCGTCTGCCTTCGGCTCAGGTCATGATCCCAGGGTCCTGGGATCGAGCCCCGCATCGGGCTCCCTGCTCCGCCGGGAAGCCTGCTTCTCCCTCTCCCACTCCCCCTGCTTGTGTTCCCTCTCTCGCTGTGTCTCTCTCTGTCAAATAAATAAAATCTTAAAAAAAAAAAAAAAAAGACTTTACTGAGACACAGATGCAAACAATGTGGCTTAGCTGGAAAACTGTGAAATCGAAGCAGCCAGCTGATCAAACTTGCATACAGCTTTAAGGAATATTCTTTGCTTAAAAACAAACTTGAGTTGACTCTAAACCCCAAAGAGTTATAAACAGAAACCTGTCTTGAAAAGAGGGCTGGAGATTATAATCAAAGGGCATATTTTGTGTGTGCCCAGTGGGGAAAGCACTTTGGAAAGCCACCCAACCTTAGATCACATTCACTGTCAGACAGAATGTCTGCAAACCTGGAGGAAAACCTCAAAAGAGTCTCTTTTTTTCCCTAGTGGTATGTGAAAAAATAAAGATAAGGTTGGACATGTTTTTCTTTGAATTAGAATTAAACATATGATTTATTTTAGTTTGGAGAAAAAATGCAATTTCTTGAAGTCTAACTTTTTGAAATACAATTTATATACATAGATCTCAGGATGTATCTTCATAACAAATGCCAAGAACATGGTCAAGGATGGAAATGCTCCATTTGGTTATCCTCAGTTTGATTAACCTTTACAGAGGGTAACAATAATATTTATTGAATGCCAGGCTAATATGTGTACACTGAGATACATAATCTCATCTTCATCACTACATTTCAAAGTTAGTATTGAAGGATTATTAATACTTCTAAAGAACTTATTATAATAATAAAAATGTTAAAAAGATAAAATATAGTAAGGAAGTCACCCATGCCACTATTTTAATTTTTCTACTTTGTTTAAATATGCATGTCCTGCAGTGTTTCTGAAATTAGCAGCCTAATTTCTCTTACTTCATCTTGGCTGTCATACGTCCTTGCATCAAATATTCCTTAAAGTATTTTCCATCTGCCAATTAGTGTCCAAAAATATGTTTCTTAGATTTGAAAGTTTAATCACATTCATTCTTTCTGCATATTTACAGTACATATAATGAGTGCTGGCTATATATTAGAGTACTAGAATCACTCAATTTCTTTATGACAATACGTCTTCTGTAAGTGAAAGAAACATAAATAAAATACTAAGAAATATGAAAGAAGGTCAAGAGAAATCCATTCACTTAACAAGTATTTTTATCCCCTACTCAAGTAGTTTGCAAGCTTATGGATACAGAAAGATGAATGTGGCACAGTGCATCTTATTTAAGAATGTCCAGCTCTAGGGCAGAGCTCAGCAAGCTTTTCCTGAACAAGGACAGATAGTGAATATTTTAGGACTGTATTATATTTTATTTAGGTTTGTATTATATTTTATAGTTTCCGTGGCAACTACTCAATATTGCCACTGTTGCACAAAAGCATCCTTAGACAATATGTAAACAAATGAGTATGACTATGATAATATAAAACTTTATTTACAAAAACAGAGGGCCATATACGGGCCAGTGTCCAAAATTTATCAACCAACCACTGGTATGGTGCGTAATAGGGAAATATAAGGAAATTATTAAATTTAAATGTGATAGTACTAGAATAGAGGGGTTCAAAGGATGTAGAGCTTAAATTTCTCTGAGGGAATGCTTTACATAGAATGTGACATTTTAAATGCATACTAAAACAATGTGTAGAATTTAACTAGCTAGAGAACAGAGAGTAGCAAGTGAAAAGCCCTGAACACAAACCCCCAAAACACCACAAAATTCTGAAATCTGGCAACAGAGCCAGATGTGTGCCTAGAGGTGTGCAAGGCTGGCAATATTGTTAGTGTCTCTTATGGAATCCTAATGAACTTGGTGTTTGTTGACTAGCCATCAATGCTGTTAACATCAAGGGAGTGGAATGACAGTTCTGTGTTAGGAAAACACTTTTGGTACGAATTGGAAACGGAGGACCTGGCAGCCGTCACTGGTCTAGCTGGCTTTGTCAAAGGAGCTAATAGAAATGCAGAATTTCTGGGAATTTGGAAGTAAGGTTGGATATTTCAGGAGATTTCAGAACAGATAAATATTTCTATGTAGCTGTCTGAAAGGACTGAGCCTAGGAAGGATCCATGCTTCTGAGATCAGCTGGATCAGGTAGCCAAGACCCTGCCATTGGTGCATGCAAATTATGTTTGCAGATGATACCAACTCCAGAGTTTACTTCTGTTAGTTTTCAAATGATGTAATGCGATAAGAGACCCCTTAGCTAATTCCTAGCCATAAGTATTCATGTGTGAATTTTTCTGTTACTTCTTATATATATTATAAAGGGGTGCATTTGTTTTTATTTTATTTTGAAAATGCAGATATGAAAGAAGAGTATATCCGCTTTATTCCCAGTCAGATATGGTTTCATTTGATGGCAATACACTCAATTTTCAGTTAGATGTTGAATTACCTTATATTTTACATTTAACTTTCCATATTTGGTTCTAATTGTAAGGATGCTTTGTGCTCGGCTGCATACTAGGCCTACTTATTCTCAGAGTCTTATTGCCTGACAAGGTTTTAAACTTCATTGGAAAGTCTTGAAGTGGATTTTTTCATTATATCAGTAAGAAGAAAAACTGTAGAGAAGTAGGGGCAGAGAAGAGACAGACATAGAAATCAAAGGGAAAAAGAAAAAAAGGACATACATAATAACAAAAAGAGACAATAATTAATTGACTTCAAGAGTTGAAAATGGAAACATAAGGAATTAGAGATGATTAAAGCATATTTTTTTAATATACAGAAAGTGTGACATCCTTGAACATACGTCTTTTTTTTTTTAAAGATTTTATTTTATTTATTTATTAGAGAGAGAGAGAAACAGCATGAGAGGGGAGAGGGTCAGAGGGAGAAGCAGGCTCCCTGTCGAGCCGGGAGCCCGATGTGGGACTCGATCCCAGGACTCCAGGACCATGACCTGAGCCAAAGGCAGTCGCTTAACCAACTGAGCCACCCAGGCGCCCCGAACATACGTCTTTTTTTTTTGAAGATGCCAAGAAGAGTAGGCTCAGGCTCATGTTTTCCATCTCTGTACTAGTAGGATAGAGATAAGCCTGAATGAGTTAGAGACAATGATGACTTTATTCTTCATTTTAGAGAAAGGGTAGCAAGAAAAAGAGCAAGGAAGTTAGTATATTGAGATTAAGGGAAAAGATAACATAAAGTTGATAAAATTCATTGTTGGGATGCCCATGGTTCTAGTTTTCATTGCTTGGATAAACGTTTCTAGTGTATCTGCATGATTGAATCAACCTAGATGTCAGGAACATTTTAGACCAGGGCTTAATCTCAGATTGTAAATCACTCAGAGAGGTTGAGAATAAGTGAGCCTAAACTTTCTCTGCTAAGGTTTGTCATTTCTTTCAGTATATAGGGCTCCTAGGGCTTCTCTAATCTGATATTTTTAATCCCTCCCTGCTGACTCAGACACCTAGAGATGGCTTTAAAAGATTTAAAGAGAACAATATATAAGAATTACCGTGAGTGATGGGATCTGAGCGGAGGAGAGATTTTTATCTGAATGGTGGGCCTACTGAAGTTACAGCTCAAGAGAAGTCAGAAGTCCCAGGTTCTAATTTCAGAATTATAACTACCTAAATATGTAGCATTGGGTAATGCACTTAACCTCTCTGATCTTCATGTATAAAATAAGACAGGGCGAGATGACATTGATTCCAGTCACTTTATCTATTTCATTTTTTCTTTTTTCTTTTTTTTTTTAGTTTTTATTCAAACTCCAGCTAATTTACATATAGTATATTAGTTTCAGGTGTACACTTGAGCTTACATACAACACCCAGTGCTCATCACAACATGTGCACTCCTTAATACCCATCACCTATCTAAACACCAATTCTCGTGCCTTGGTAATATCGTATTTTAATTTTGAAGGTATAAAATTTATTATCAGGTCAACGATATAAAAAGATACTATATTCATTATTTCAACCCCCAAAGAGTCATACAGTGATCCGTTGACCCTTAACAAAAGAAAAATAATTTAGAGCTACATTTTTCTTTATGAGAACCCCTCATCACATTGGTAAATAGAGGGTATCTCAATAGGGATTTTGAAGAAAATAAGTAAAAACCCTCTTTATTTTTTTATTGTTACTTTTTACAGACACTTTAGACTTATTTATTTATTTGAGGGAGTGGGACAGAAGGAGAGGGAGAGACAGTCTTAAGCAGACTCCATGCTGAGCACAGTGCTGAGCACAAAGCCGTTGGTAGGGCTTGATCTCATGACCCTGAGATCATGACGTGAACCGAAACCAAAAGTGGGACGCTAACTGACCTTACCACGCAGATGCCCTGAAAACCCTCTTTAAAACGTAAACATCACTAAGATTTTTAGGTGTTAGTGAAAGTTGAATAATGAATAGAACTTGTATTAAAATAACCCAGCATCCCAATATATTACCACATTAGAGTTGTAAATTTACCACCCCGCATAAAAAAAGAGTATGATAAGAAGATGGCACAAAAATGAGGTTAAACTAATCTAAGAAAACTGAAACCTAATAGGATGTTTGATATAGTAAGTAGAACATATAATCCAGGAACATCAAAGTTCTATATTTTATTATACATGGGTACCAGCACTATAAAATGAACAGAGTAACTTAAGCCATCTTGAATCATGTTAAGAGCTAAGAGTACTTCTACCTCCAATATTCCATGATTCTATTACTGATACTGAAGGTGAAGTTAAATAATGTACCTCCTGATTCCAAGCACTTAGAACTCTATCAATTCTTGGCATTAAATTTGCCTTGAGAATAAAAAGAAAAAAAAAAAATCTTTGTATTTCTTAAAGACTCCTTGCTTAGGGCTGACTTTGACCTGTATTTGTTTCTCCTTTCCTCTGGCAGGTATTTAAAGATTGTCGTATGTGTCTTAGATAGTTGATAATTTCTTTCTTTCTAAATGTACTAGCTAATTCAATTACAATGAACATTGCAAAAATATTGAGGATTTTCTTATAAGCTTCCTGAAACATTTTTCTTCTTCAGTTTTATAAAATCATTCTCTTCATGCCATTTTTGACACATATGCCGACCTGCAGTATAGCTACCAATCTACCTGATTTATGTATCGTTGTAGTCTATAAGGTGTGTATGTCTATCTCTTTGTTCCTTGCACCATTTAGCAAGATGTTTTATTCAAATAGTATATTTTTAATTTATTTAGATAAGGTGTCCAGCTATGGCTTACTTATAGCAGGATTTTAATGGAAAATTTTTATTTCACAAACTTCAGAATTAATTATGGAATAAGATTAAGCTTCTTGATTGTGAAATTACATATAGCATCTGAAATAATTGTATAACTTAAAACAATAATGAAAATATGAATTCCATGTAGCATGTTGTACAATACAGTAATTTATATTAGAAGATATACAAAAAACAAAAATAAACATTATGTTTGTTTTCCAACAATTAAGTAGAATTTAGCCATCTTTTGACTATCAGAGGAGCACAGAGAATTTTAAATGTATAGAAGCCTGACACATTCTTGTTTTGAGCAGAAATACTGCTTACATGTAGAATACATTCAGCTATAATAGATTAAATTATTGATAAGACATTTGATTTAAACTCTACTAAAGAGTGTAGCCATTGAGATATAATGGCAAAGAGTATGTGTTTTTCTTTATCTTTTAAAGGGAGAAATATAAAAAATTATTTTTCAGCCATGACTTAATTAGGGGTAGTTTGGATGCAGAGCATGAAAACATTGTTACATCTATCTTTGTTATAGTCAACTTTCAGAAATGATGGTGGTTAATGAGTACTTGGGCTCCAACAATATTAATGGTATATTTCCTGTAGTAAATGTGAGGGCTTTTCCAGTCTCTTTATACTGTATTTAACTCTTTGCAAAAGGCTTTTTTCCCCTAAAAAGTGGCCTAACATTTATTTCTAAAATGTTTATCATTAATTAATTTTTTCTGCTGCCTTGATTTTCATTTTCTACAATACAAAATAGCATATGTAAAGTTTAAATATATATATGTATGTGTGTGTGTATATATATTTATAATATATTCTTTACAACATGAAAGAGATTCATATTTATTTAAAATATATTGGGTGATCACATGAAATATTCTGTAATATTTAAGGATTCACTTGATTTTCACTTTCAGTGATAAGAAAATACACAGCCATTCAAACGTTTTACATGCACTTATATAAAGTATAAAAATAATACAAAAAGCTTGTCTTTCTTCTAAAGAAGATATTCCATATTTATAAAAATGAAATATATATAATGAATTCAGTTAAAATTTATTTTTATATTATACAAATAGTAAATCATCTGATATTGACTTTATTAATAAAACCCCAGTATTATAGCATCATTTAGATTGATGGAGCCAATTATCTGCATTGCTGCAGGACAAAAAATGTACCAAGATTCATTTCTTTGATATATAATATACATTTGTTCTGTTTTCCATTGGTATTTTACTAGCAAAATATAAAATTTTGAAGATTAAAATTATATTAAAAGTGCTTTTTAATTTTCTAAGCATTTTTTAAGATAAATCTTTGGCATAGTGATGGATATATCATAATATTAATTTATATAAAATTATTTATTAATAAATGACTTTTTAAAATTCTATGATCTGACCCAATGTAAGAGGATTCCTATAACAGCACTGGGAAGAAAAAATAATAATAAGATTCATAGAATCATGGAGAAGAAAAACCTACAGTCTGTTGTTGGCCTGTAGCAAACCTAAAAACTGAGTTCAAGAAAACACAAGAAAGGAATCTGGGAAGAAGAATCTATTTTATCTTTTTTGTATGACCTTTGGCTCACTCCTGTTATGCCCAAAGAGCTGTTGAAAATTCTGTATTTCTGATCTTCACCTAGACATTGAAACTTACCTGAATTCCTTATTTTGAGAAACAGTAAATAGAACCAAATCCTTAAAACTATTTTATTTTATTTTATTTTTACTAATAGAAAAATTGTATTTACTTAGAAGCATTCAGAATGTTAACAAAACAGTTGCGACTTTTTCAATTACAGAGTGATACTCAGGTAACCGGACCACAATTATTTTGTGTAAGCTGCATCAGAGACAAGTGAAGATGGAAAAACTGCCATCCCCACATACAACTAATTTGTCCTGTGCCCCAACAAGAACTTGCTTTAAATTTCCATGCCAATGTACCACCCCACACTGTCCCAGGCAAGGTTAGTGGCTACTCAAATACCCCCAGGACAAGGCTCTCTAAAGACACATTCCGTAGTGTGTTAACTA
>NC_138369.1:159385504-159481903 GCF_054177405.1 Leptonychotes weddellii | reverse complement strand
TCTTCCAGCTCTCGGAGCACCCTTTAGAACACTCAGAGAAGTTCCCCGAAGCTTCTGGGTGCTGCTTGTGCTCCTCTCAGCAAGTCTGCACAAACAGTGCGTATGGGGACGTTTTGCTTCTCGGCTTCTTCGCATCTCCGTCGCCCGTGTTTAATTATTTTCCTCAGCGAGGCCGAGCGGCCCAGTGCACGTCGGGCTCCCGCTTGCCCCGCACCGTCTCTCCGGAGCTCAGCGTACTGCGTGCACTGTGAGAGCGGGAGCCAGAGGCAGCCTCAAAACATTTCATTGTATTTTATTTTTTTTTTAAATTATTTATTTATTTTTAAAAAGATTTTATTTACTTATTTGAGAGTGAGCAAGAGAGAGAACACTAGCAGGCGGAAGGGGAGAGGGAAAAGCAGACTCCCCACTGAGCTGGGAGCCCAAGGAGGGGCAGGATCCAGGACCTCAGGATCATGACCTGAGCTGAAGGCAGATGCCCAACTGACTGAGCCAGCCAGGTGCCCCCAAAACATTTTATTTTAAAGGAAAAGAAACATAACCCACAATTGTTATGGTTTTATGAGAGCCAAGAAGTCAGATCTTTAGAAGTAAGGAGTTGTAATTGATTTTATTAAATAAAGACTAAATTCTTATCATGTTAATGTTTATTTTGAGGTTATTTCATTAAGGTAGTAAATTAAATTTGTAGTCAACAAAATCCTTTTTAAAATATACATTATTACTTTCATAATAAACAGGCTTAATGGCAAAGTTTCTAGTATCTATGTATTCTATGTAGTTACTTGTTGCTGCATCACAAAGTATCCCAAAATATTTACTTTTTTACACAGTTCTTGAGGGTCAGTGATCTGAATGCAGGTTTGCTGGCTGGTTTTGGCTCAGGGACTCACATGGTTGCAGACGCTACAGTCATCTCAAGGCTCAAGTGGAGCTTCCAAGCTTATTCACAGGGTTGACGACAGGCTTCAGTTTGTCACAGGCCCAAGATCCTCACTGGTGTTTGGCTGGAAGCTTCAGTTCCTAGTCATGAAGACGTTGCTCAGGACTGCTTACAACACAGCAGCTTGCTTCTCCCAGAGTGAGAGAGCAAGAATGAATGAGCATGTGTGAGATGGGAGTCGTTGTCTTTATAAGCTAATGTAGGAAATGACATACTATCACCTCAGCTATATGCTACTAGTCACACAGAACAGCTCTGGTACAATCTGGATGTCGACCTAAAGATGTGAGTACTAGACAGTGGGAATCACTCGGAGCCACTTTGGAGCCTGCTCAGCATGTTCTATTTCTTTTTTGTTTACTTCTTAGAAACACAAAATTATCTTCTGTGATTTTTCATAGAAAAAGTTTTATAGTTTGATAATATAATACTTCCCTTATTTTTAAAAGTCTTTTTATTAGGGCATTACATTTTTATATTATACTACATATACATGCATGTATATATATATATAGAGAGAGAGAGAGAGATGTAATTTTATGTAGCTTTATATTATCTTACATAAATCAGAAAAAAATACTTGGCGGTTAGTTTCTGTGGTTGAACTATGCATTGGAAATCCATGGCACTGCTGAAAACTAAGTTGACAAGTTATAATTTATTAAAATTTTATTTCCTTATTTTTTCACTAGCTAAAAACCTACTAACCATCATACGATACTTCCTCAGAATGAATTTGCTTCATGATTATCTAACTCCATGCAAGTTTTAACTGCATCCCAAACAGCCCCATATATACTCTCAAGCATATATATTTAGACACTTTGGCATTTCAATTATTTCTAAAACAGTATCTTACCTTGAATGCTCTTCTGTATAAATGAACTTTTTTTTTGAGAGTAAAATATTATGCTAAGCACTTGAGGAATACAAAGATTATTATTATAATGCCTGTTCACAAGAAACTTTTAACTTCTTAGGGAAAAACAAATTCATGGGAAGATTCCATTACTTGACTGAGGTAAAATACATCATAAGGGAAGTAAGTGCAAAGAAAGTGCTTTGTGAATTCAAGGAAGAAGGTTTTCAAATGGCCTTTGGCAAGGAGAGGAAAAAATTATGCATTAAAACTCCTTTGAGCTAGGTCTTAAAGAATGTTTAAGGTTTCCAAAGGAATGAACTAAAATGGAGTTTTCCAGATGGAGAGTGTAGACCCAGCAGGAGTGGGAAGGTCTAGGGCATATTTGGGGAACGCACAATTGTCCTGTTTGACCGAAACTTACCTAGTAGATGTGATATGATTATAAAGACATCTCTGAGGGGCACCCCAGTGGCTCAGTTGGTTAAGTATCTGTCTTCGGCTCAGGTCATGATCTCAGGGTCCTGGGATGAGCCGGGCACTGGGCTCTCTGCTCAGTGTGGAGCCTGCTGCTCCGTCTTCTCTTCCCCCCACTTGTGCTTGCTCCTCTCTCTCAAATAAATAAATAAAATCTTAAACACACACACACACACACAAACAAAGGCATCTCTGAGAGTATTGGGAATGATTTTAAACACTAGTTTGAGAAGTTAATACTTAATTTGGGAGGGAATAGAGATAAATTTCCAACAAGAGAGGCAGGAGCAGATATGTGCTTAGATTAATCTAGAGCATATATCTGAATGAATTAAAATAGGAAAAGATAGGTGAAAATTCATTAGGCAAAGAAAGAAGTCCAGAAGGATATAAAGTAACTGTTAGCAGAGCAGATTTGCTCCTATGATGTTCCCGGTGAGAATGGGAAGAAGGAGCTGAAGTGAGAAATATGTGGAGACACTAATAACATGAATAAATGTGTTTTTTAATAGGCAAAGAAAAGTAAATATGTGTATATATATATATATATATATATATATATATATATTCCAAATATGTCTAACCAATTGGGACAATTGGAAAAGGGAGAAATAAGGAGAGAAGCTGGCTTATACAATGTAATTATGAAGTTGAATTTTAGCCAGCAGATGCTGGATTCAGTATATCCTCCTTTGCATATTTTAAACACAAGTAAACACCTGACAATCTGTAGTTCAAGAAAAACTTGGAACTAGAGCCAACGACTACAGTTTTGAACAGAGGTAAAATTAGGGTAAGTAGGAATATAAATAGGTAAGACAAATATAGAGTGAAGAGGCAAGCTCAACGACTTTATCTATCATGAGGATGGGGCAACAAATGAGACCCACCAAAGAGTGGAATGGAGCATTCAACGAAATAATTTTTTAGAATGATATACCTAAAATTTAAAGCATTTGAAGGAACAGGCAATTAGCAACTTGTGATGCTACAGAGAATTTTAGAAGGTGGACAGATTAAAAAAGAAAGACATTATATCTAATTATCTGAAAGCAGTTTGTAAAGAAGTAATGAAAGAAGACGAATATGTACATGTCTCACTATAGTCATTTCTTTGCAGTGTGTGTGTGTGTGTTTATTTGTGCACATGTATTTGTATATATATACACATATATGTAGGTGCCATTAAGAATATGTAAAGGAAACAGCTTAATGGAAAAGCACGGAATTTGGTATGAGAAGTAGTGAGTTTATTCTTAGGTTTGGAATTTATCTTTGTGTAAATGAGAGGAAAGTAAGTGATGACTCTTAAGTCCTATTTTAACCGTCTAAAATGGAGGAAGTGATACTACCTCCTCACTAAGCCTCTTGAGAGCAGTAAATAAACTCATGGATAATTTGAAGTTGCTAGGGTAACTTAACTTAGACCAGCATATTCTTTTTTTTTTTTAGATTTTATTTATTTGAGAAAGCGAGAATGAGAGAGAGAGAGCACATGAGAGGGGGGAGGGTCAGAGGGAGAAGCAGGCTCCCCGCCGAGCAGGGAGCCCGATGCGGGACTCGATCCCGGGACTCCAGGATCATGACCTGAGCCGAAGGCAGTCGCTTAACCAATGGAGCCACCCAGGCGCCCCTGTGCCCTCTCTTATGGCAAGAATAAGTGACAAATAACATTCACTTCCAATATTATTTAATAACCATAAGTTATATCTTTTAATTAGGATACACTAACTGATGTAAGAAACAACTCCAGAATCTCAACGATTTAACACAATGAAGTTCAGGACTCGCTTTGGCAGCATATATACTAAAACACAATGAAGTTCATTTCTCACTTCACAGTTTGATGAGGTTTGTAAAACCCTCCTCCACACAGTAATTCAGGACCCTAGACTGTCTCTATTTTGTGGATCAGTGATCTTGTGGCTTTAAGATCCCCATGTCTGTTGTTACCTGCCAGTGATAAAAAGGAAAGAGCATTGGGAAGGTACATTGGATACTTAACTGCCTGGCACAGAAATGGACACATCATTCCATTGGCTAGAACTAGTCACATGGACCAACTTAGATACAAAGGCACTAGGAAGTGTAGTTTCTGGCTAAAATATAGTTAAGGACAAGGAAAATGAAACTTAGATGGTCAGTATAGAGTGACCAACCCTTTTGGTATGCCCAAAACTTTCCCAGTGTTAGCACTGAAAGCTCTGCATCCTGGGAATCCCCTGAGTCCTTAGCAAACCAGGACAGTTGGCTGTTCTAGCACCATCAACAATCAATGCCAAAGGCTTCAATAATATACCTTACTAATATAAACTTAAATTTTATAGTAGAGAAACAAGAATAGCAATAAGAACTCAAGATATTATCCAGGCATTGTAGCTTTATCCCAAAACTAGCCCAGGGAATAAGCCACTGTTATAATCATCTTCATTAACTGAGGGCCAGCAATGTGCCAAGCAAACTCTATATTATTGCTAAGAGAAGAGCCCTGTAAAGTAAACAAAATACTCCATTTACAGTATGGAGCTTGAGGCTCAGAAGGGTTAACTGAGATCCAAAATCACATTCCAGTAAGAGGCAGACAAGATTCTAAAAGAGCTGTAAATGCCAAGTTTCTTTCTTTTCCTTCAGGTCACTCGTCTTAGTAGATAATACAAACACACACACACACACACACACACACACACACACACGTATATTTGAAGTGACATGAACTCCTAACAATACTTTTTAAACTGTACAAATGTAATCATTTCCCAAACAGAGATACCGTGGTTGATTAACCATTGAGGTTTGAAATACAATTTATTTTCTGGGACAGTTCATTTTTTTTTCTTCTGTTAATAATAGATTGGGAGGGGGTTTAATATAAAGTAAATATAATATAAAAACTAAACCTAAACTAAGTAATTGATGCTTTAAAATATCAAGATTGTTATGGCAATCAGATCCTACTTATGTTGCCTGGTGGTTTTAGTAAGAGACATTTTGAGTCCCTATTGAAAATAGTAGATGCCATCCAGTAGAGCTCTTTAATAAAGTTAAATATTTTTTACCGACATTTGCTGTAAGATTAGAAAAGAAATGCTTTGGCTGCTTGGATCAGAGTTTCCAAACAATAATTATGGAACAATTTAAAAATTAAGATAGGTACCCAAACGTCAGCAACAAGTCACAAGGTATAATGAACACATCAACCAAATTTGAAGTAAAATGGTATTATGCATACATTTATACATGTAATAAACAATTTCATTTTATTAATGATTTATACTTTACAAATGAATGAAACAGATATATAAAAAACATCTGATTAAGAATAAAAAATACAAAGTAATGAAGATAAAGAGAAATATCTTTCATTTGGAATTTTTGTTTATAATACTCAGTTTAAAAAAAATCACTTAAAATGAGAACATCATTCTATGTCTCTATTACATATCAGACTAATATTAAGCATGAGGTTGACAAATCAGATAGAGCATCATGTGCATGTGCATGTGTGTGTATGCACATATAATAAACATGTGTGTATATATGTTCAAATACATTTTATTATCATTGCAGCATAATACAAAAATGCCATTTTGTAGCAGATGGGAAAATTAGAACTATATATTTTGTGTACTTCTCAGATCATGCAAGGATTCATCTTATATATTTTTTTTCTTTAGAAACAAAGCTGTTTAGGGCACCTGGGTGGCTCAGTTGGTTAAGCGACTGCCTTCGGCTCAGGTCATGATCCTGGAGTCCCGGGATCGAGTCCCGCATCGGGCTCCCTGCTGAGCAGGGAGTCTGCTTCTCCCTCTGACCCTCCCCCTCTCGTGCTCTCTCTCTCTCTCTCTCATTCTCTTGCTCTCAAATAAATAAAATCTTTAAAAAAAAAAAGAAACAAAGCTGCTTATATCATCTTCACAATGAAATAGTCCAAATTTTGTTTTTTCTGTTTCTATTATGGATTCTACTTTTCATTTTCAACATGGATTGCCAGTTAGTTGGTAAATGCTTCTTATACATCAATGAACAAAAGTAACAAGTTAGTGCATTGGGTGATTTTGCAGGCCACATCTTGGAATTTATCAAGAATGGAACCATTTCTGAAAAGGATAAACATTATGGAATAAGCCTAGTTTTAGAACTATGAATAAGTTTTTTCCCTTCTACTATTTAAAATACACTATAGAGGAAAATATTGCTAGCATTTCTTTATGTCATGTTTGTAAAGTACAGATTATAATCTCACAGAACTCAGTTTGGAAATTGTTAATGGAATTATGTTGTCTCATCTCTTCCACCATGTCTTTCCCATGCAGTGACTAATGCATTCCAACATGCATACCGTTCCAATAAAAATCCTGTGTATTTCTGTCAGTGTGGCTAAATTACTAACAGAGGGAACAAAATGATATAAGAATAAAATGGCTTAAACACCAGGGGCTTATAGAAGTTATTGGATAAAAAGTTGCGGGGGCGGGGTGGGGGGGCAGCCTGACATGACAGTGTCAGGAATAGCGCCAGAATAACACTGTCTTCTGTATTTGTTAACTGGAATTCCCTTGAGAGCACTCAGCTTCCCCAAATTCCCAAATGCATGTTCTAAGCATCTTTGGTCTTTATGGCATATTTTACCCTGATTATTCATGTTTATATTTACAGCGTGGGTACGCTTTATGCTTGTAATTTCAGGACCTGTGGTGACAAAAGTACAATCCTGATTTATGGAGTAGCATGGGAAGTGGTCCTCTTTGGGTCTTTCCCATTTTCCTAGTAGTCTTTATTCAAGAGCAAAGGTAGAGATTCTGCTCCTTCAGAGAAGACTTTGAAGAGCTTTAATTGTTATTTAGTTCTCAAACTCTACCAATAAATTGCTTTTACATGTCATCCTTACTAAATTCTTGACCTGAAATGCTTTCCCTTTCTTCTCCACTGGATGAGTCTCCAAATCACTCTTTCTCTCTCTTCTGTCACTGCATGTTGTGTGAACCACTCCTAGAACTTTGCCACAAAACACTGAAATTCTAATGTGTTTTTTTTTTGTCTCACTGTTTTTTGAATTCTGTTAAGGCAGAGGTCATGTCTTATCCCCTGCTGTGTATCCATCTATGTCTACATCATGTAATAGAGATGCAATAAATACCTGTTGAAAAAATGAATACACAAACAAAAGAATTGACTTCATTTACTTTTATCTAAATCCTAAATACAGTGCATCATTAAGACTCCTGAAGTGTTATTTTAGACCCTCTTATTTTATTATATTGTATGGAACTTATTTGAACCCCACATTTCTTCAAATATCTGTTATAGAAATCATCTTCACAGTTATGTTTTAGATTTCCTAAGATTAGTGTGTTAGTCTATATGAAACAGCAAAGCCCATTCAATTGCCTAAATGCTTTCACAATAAGCATAACACAAAGCCAGTGTTTCTACTAAAAAAAGACTTCTGAATTAAGTACCATTAATGTGGAAGAGAATTCCGGAATTGTTTGATTTTAAAATTGTTTGAGTGGGACTCAGATCAGATTCTAGAAACAGAGTCATACTGAAGATTTAACTTAGTGTTGTTACTCTTGTGGTTTTATTTGTTTGTTTATTTATTTATTTGATCCTGCTGCAGCTAGGAAATCCTCTATATCATTTGTACTTATTACCTCATTAGGATTGGGTTGTGGGGTATTTTTTCCTTTTAATGGGTCTTTATTTTATCAAACATGCTCTTTTTTTTTTTAAAGATTTTATTTATTTATTTATTTGAAGAGAGAGACACAGCGAGAGAGGGAACACAAGCAGGGGAAGTGGCAGAGGGAGAAGCAGGCTTCCCGCCAAGCAGGGAGCCCGACGCAGGGCTCGATCCCAGGACCCTGGGATCATGACCTGAGCCAAAGGCAGACGCTTAATGACTGAGCCACCCAGGCGCCCCAAACATGCTCTTTATTTGATATTTCTCAGGCAATTTTTCTCTTTCTTCTCTTCCTGAAACAGGGTTGTATAGATTGCACCAATTTTATGTTGTTGTTGTTTTTATCCACTGCCCCATCAGTTTTCCCAGTAGGTTTATTACTAGTTGTGTAGATTGGATTTCTTGTTTCATGAGTCCAGAAAGAAAAGATCTCAGCCTCTCTCTACTTGAACTGGAATTTTTTAAAATTCAAACCATCATTTTATTCAAACAAAGAATATAAAGCATCTGTTACTATTTAAAACAATAACTGTTATAGCTTCAAACACTCAGAAGTGGCATAGATTAATGTTTTAACATAGAATAAGTGGCAGTCCCTGCTAAATAAAATACACATGTGAATAGTATTCCATGCTCTTTTAGTTATTGATTTTTATCATCACTTTTTTCTCAATTTAGTGTTCTGTATTTTAAAATTAGATGTTTGCAATAGTTGAGTTCTATTGCATTATACTTACTTTTCTATGTGCTTAAGAATATCTTCACCGTCCTTTGGGAGCCTGGGTGGCTCAGTCGTTAAGTGTCTGCCTTCAGCTCAGGTCATGATCCCAGGGTCCTAGGATGGAGTCCCACATCGGGCTCCCTGCTCAGCAGGAAGCCTGCTTCTCCCTCTCCCACTCCCCCTGCTTGTGTTCCCTCTCTCGCTGTCTCTCTCTCTCTGTGGAAAAATAAATAAAATCTTTAAAAAAAAAAAGAACATCTTCACCATCCAGAATAATTTATTATTCATATTAATTAAGAAGAATTTGGAATTTGCTCCTCTAGTTAGATAATACACATATAGTGATATTTTCATTAGTTTCCCATATGATTTTCAAATAAAAAATAAATTAATTTGTCTTTCTTATATTTTGGAGGGCCTAAATATGAAGGTACCAAATATACATTCACTTTCACCAACTACAGCACTTTCAAACTTTAGTGAATCAAAAGTACAGAACTAGAGTGTTCCATTGACACAGTGAGTAAACACATTTTTGTCTTCTAATATGAGAGCTGCAAATACCTTACAAATTATATGTCATCAAAGGAAAAATGCAAATAACAGTAGCCATCATTTAATGACAACACTGGGAGCACATTGTCCTGTTCCTTCTTTCAATTCATCTTCAGGTAGATTCTTTATAGTGAGTCATATTACTCTTAACAATTTTACAGGTGGGAAAGGGAACCTTGGAGAATTTAAACTCAGTTGCTCAAAATTATATAGCTAATCTAGAAGTCAGTATTCAAACTCTAGGTCTGCTGGTTCCAAAACCTGCCCCCTAAACCATTATCCTCTACTGCCTCTGCAATGACTGTTAGTAAGTTCCTACAACTTCCGATGGTGCATAGCATGATTATGGCATATATGCAAATATTCCACTTTATTCGTCTGATCAAAACTAAATTGATATACTCTAATCTATAATTATAATCTAACAAAATATGTAAACCAACTTATGAAACCATTTATGAGATGTTAATAAATCTATAGTGGGTTATAATAAGGGACACTTATAGTTTTATAGTTTTTTTTTTTCTTTTTTAACTGTTTACTGACACAGAGAGTTATGAATGGAAATACATTAACTAAACCATTATTTTAAACCACTAAAAGTTTAAACAATGAAGTAAATGAAGCAATTTCTGAATTCCCATATACATAGATATTTATTTGATTCTGAAAGGATATATTGGTTAATATGTGATATTTAGTAATAAGCTTATTCAAAAGCGTATAAATATTCAAGGAAATATGAAATCCAATGATTGAATTAAGGCATGAATAAGTTTTGGTTGACGTTTTCTTTTTTTGTTGTTTCATTAAATATAAATCTAGATAAATATCATTCAGCCTTGAAACAATATATTTAAGCCAGGTTTGTCTATATCTAATTAAAATTAACTTACTCTTTGTCAATTGAGTCTGAAAGAAATACACCACTTAACATTCCTTATTCAGTTCATTTTTTGAGAGTCCAAAAATTCAGTGATCTGTGAAACCATGAGGTAATTTTGTCCAAGTGAAACAAGGTTCTTTCATGTTTCAGTTGTGTCAGTTAAAATTATTTTTGGTTATGTTATCTGGAATATAACTTCTGACTGTGTTCTTAAGGTTCTTGGCAGGTTAACTCAGGTCATGTGAATGTAGTTATAGTCAAAAAAATTTGCTTATTCAAATTCAAAATCATGGAAAGTTTGAACATACACTTTCTTTAAGAATAGATCAGTCCAAGGGCTCCTGGGTGGCTCAGTCAGTTAAGCGTCTGGCTCTGGATTTTGGCTCAGGTCATCATCTCAGGGTTGTGGTATCAAGCCCTGCGTTGGGCTCCATGCTGGGCATAGAGCCTACTTGGGATTCTCTCTCCCAAATAAACAAATAAATAAATAAATAAAATGTTCAAAAAAAAAAAAAAGAATGAATTAGTCCAAGTTTCAAAGATAATATATTCTTCACCCTCTAGGGTCATTTATTCTCTTTTCAAGTAAACTTTAGGAAATTTTGACCATATTTCAACAAAATATAGCTGACTTAATAAGATATATTACTTCAGTCTGACAACTTGGGCTTCTTAGCTTTTTCTCTAGTCATTGACCATTCATATGTCCTCTTCTGCTC
This sequence comes from Leptonychotes weddellii, assembly GCF_054177405.1. Lineage (NCBI taxonomy): Eukaryota > Metazoa > Chordata > Mammalia > Carnivora > Phocidae > Leptonychotes > Leptonychotes weddellii. Next base: position 159,471,060 of record NC_138369.1, on the reverse strand, counting down.
ACCAGGGAATATTCACAAACATTGAACAATGCAGTTAATAATATCTAAGTAAATGTAGTAGTGCATTTGGATTTATAATGTATTATTATACATGCTAGTTCCCCTGGCTCTCAAAACATATCTGTGGAATAAGCATTGTAGGTTATTTCTTCTAAGTTTGCTCAAATGATGAGATGGAGCTAATATTAAAGTTACGTTTTCGCTATTTTGTGTTTCATAAAACACATTACTTCTAGAATTCCAGAGATGGCAGAAAGCTTTTGGATCATTGATCTAAACTCTTCTTTAATGGATGAGAAAAATTAGGTCCATAAAAGCGTAGTGACTTGCTCCAAGGTATAAAGGTTTTGTGGCTCCCAGTCTTGTTTACCTTCTCCTCACCTTGCCAACACATTATTCAAAGTTAGTGCTCGAGGACTTTGTGGTCAGGCCAGTAAATGACAGAACACTAAATATGTGGCAGATCTAACTCAGTTTGTGTGACTCTCAGACTTGCAGAAGTAGTAAGAGTAAATATTTTCTTTCAGAAGAATTTATATTACTTTCAAGAGTAAGATTTCATAGCACAGATTAAGATTTCTTTGTGAATTTTGTTTTGATTTCCAAAAATATTTCTATCATTTTGCACTGATGTTCAACATATGAATTGGAGATCATATGTTGTTTCATTTATATGGACAAATTAGTTACTTAATATGGCACTGTGGGGCGCCTGGGTGGCTCAGTTGGTTGGGCGACTGCCTTCAGCTCAGGTCATGATCCTGGAGTCCTGGGATCGAGTCCCGCATCGGGCTCCCTGCTTGGCGGGGAGTCTGCTTCTCCCTCTGACCCTCCTCCCTCTCATACTCTCTGTCTCTCATTCTCTCTCTCTCAAAATAAATAAATAAAATCTTTAAAAAAAAAAAATATATGGCACTGTGAAGCCAGTTGCTGTAATGAGATGTAAAATGATGATTGTTTTATTTTAAAAAATTAAAATATTTTGCAAATATATTTATATGCAAATAATTGTATAGTTTTCAATCTGATTCAGAAGTATTTCTAATAAGGCTAAATAAAGCATTTCCAATTATTTAATTTGTTATTTTTAATTTGATAGTTTATGAAACATTGAGATTAATCCTTGTAGTTTTGCATTTTCTCTAAATTATGTTAATTTTCCTTTGTGTATGTACTACCGATCTTCATGATTTATTACACTAAATTGAATTTTAAGAGAAATTGAAAATAAAATGCATCGGTGAAGCATATCTTCTACGTGTACCCCAAAAGGCAATGTAGGAAAAATTGCAACAGTTCTTGAAAACATCCTTAATTGAATAGAGAAGTTGCCTTGGGGGAATTGAGCAACAAGTTCTTTACTGTCAGAGCAGGCAACATTTTTGAGAAAGCCTTGTTTTTGTATTGGGTTGAAATTATGATAGGAATATAACTACACGTTCTGCATTAATCTACTTTGTTGAAAATGGAGATACTTGGTTTTATTTTCAACATGCTGGTGTGGACACCCTGTAGTAAATTGCTTGTAAGAAACTATTTTATGTACTGCCTTAATCCAATTTGTGGCAATGAGAGACTAATGAAATTTAGACATCAGGTTTTTGCAGGATATCTGTCTCTTAGTATATCTTTTTCTATTTAGTGTTCTTTGTATTTAGTCATGGGATGATTTTAGGACCCTATTCTTAGCTTCTTTTAAAAACCTCCTTAGGGGGGCGCCTGGGTGGCTCAGTCAGTTAAGCGTCTGCCTTCGGCTCAGGTCATGATCCCAGGGTCCTGGGATCGAGCGCCACATCGGGCTCTCTGCTCGGCGGGAACCCTGCCTTTCCCTCTCCTACTCCCCCTGCTTGTGTTCCCTCTCTCGCTGTGTCTCTCTCTGTCAAATAAATCAATAAAATCTTTAAAAAAGGTATGTAGGTGGGACAATTGAGAAGTTCCATTGAAGTAATTTTTATTATGCTATAAATACATAATTCTCATAATAATATAATGCTTTATAATCATGCTTTGTACTTGATTTATGCTCTTTTATATTTCAGAATATATTTTATTTTTATATTTCTAAATTTAAAAATGAGTGAAGGTATTTTTTACAAAGGCATTTATTTTGATTTGAAAATTGGAATGTTGTCAGAATAATAAAGTTTAATATTTTCAGGTAAGGTATCCTAAGCCAGACATTGTATAAAGAATTTTAATAAAATATTTTATTCAGTCCTAGAATCAAACTTTTGGAGTAGTTATATTATAGACATCAGAACAGTGAGGTTAGTGATTTTGTCTATGGTTGCACAGCGTGGTAGTGGCAAAGACGTGCTGAATCCAGGTCAGCTGACATATTTGCCCTAACCAGTCTTAACTTTAACATAAATCTCTATCATAAAATTAGTTCTCTATAGTTTCATTTTTTAAAGATTTTATTTATTTATTTGACAGAGAGAGAGAGAGTGCACTAGTGGGGGAATGGCAGAGGGAGGGGGAGAAGCAGGCTCCCCCACCAAGTAGGGAGCCTGATGTGGGGCTCAATCCCAGGACCCTGGGATCATGACCTGAGCTGAAGGCAGACGCTTAACCAGCTGAGCCACCCAGGCGCCCCCATTGTTTCATTTTTTTAAAAAGTTCTAGTTATATATGAGCATACAGAATGCTTTTTTTCCTTCAAAGTATGTTGCTATAGCACTTTAAAAAATAATACACAGTTTTAAAGGAGACAGATGGAAAAAAATAAATACTCCTTGAATTCCTTATATATGAGAGGCACTGTGTTAGTTCTTTACACAGATTTCCCATTTAATCCTCTGTAGGATAATTTGAACTGGATATTGTTGTTCTCACTTTACAGATGAGGAGACCTATCCTCAGAGAGTTTAAACATTTTATCAAAGCTACACAAATGACATATGATAAAGGCAAGATTTAAATTCAGTGCAGTAGAACATCATTAGCTTTGTTCTTTACATTGAACCAAGCGTGTGTAACTGTGATTTTCTCCCTAAAACACCTTTCTCAAAATGGGGAGAGAATCAGTAATGACTAATGAATTATTAACAAGTGTCAAGTTTGTAGAAGATATTTTCATCAGTGTATTCTCATTTTGTTTCCACAAATCATGTGATGTAGGAATCATGTTCATTTTACTACTAAGAAAACTGAGGATCAGAAGATTCATATAATTTACCTAGTCTTAGAATACCAATCAGTACCTTTACATATAAATTCATGTTATTTCAAAGTCTCTGAAGACCCTGCTTTTGGATGTCTCTCTTTTTTTAAGATTTTGTATTTATTTATTTGACACAGAGAGAGAGCACACACAAGCAGGGGGAGCAGCAGAGGGAGAGGGAGAAGCCCGATGCGGGGCTCGATCCCAGGACCCTAAGATCATGACCTGAGTCAAAGGCAGATGCTTAACCGACTGAGCCACCCAGATGCCCCTGGGTGTGTCTTTTAATACAGAGAAAAACAAATATATTTCAGTATGTTCAAAGAAGGGAATAGAAAACTGGTGCTATTTGGGGTCAGTGTACACAGGACTGATATACTCAGCTATGTAAGAATGAAAAATCCCATCTCCTTATTAGACAAATCTGAATTTTTCTAACAACAGAGTGAAAACCGATGACATCACAAAACAAGGTAAAATAATCCTCTTATTGCTAATTTCCATATCAGGACTGTCATAAATTTGTCATTCAACTTTAAAAAAAATTCAAAATTATTATCCATATCCCTAGAATATGGCTTATTAATTGGATATTCAAATTTATTCACATATAGTTTTACTGAAATATAATAATTTAAATATTTCAAAACTTTAATAGCATTTATTTCTTTCTTCACTTACAGATTTTAGACCAAAACTTGGTTACTTCAGCTCTAGTTATTAAGTAGAATTATACTCTAAAATTCTACTTCTACTTGAAGAACAGAAACTATTTTTGAAAGGTTTTTTTTTTTTTTTTAATGAATGGGAGAATTTGTACTTCTGGATTTTTTGGTTTTAAATAAATTTGGTATTGAAAGTTTTGTCATTTTACTGGTGTTCCCTGTGTCCAATAGCAATACACTAACTGCAGTTTATTCAGGTATTTTGACCATTTATTTACTATATTGTTTACTATGGTTAGCATTTCATCAATCCAAATAAAATTTGAAGTGTAACCCAAAAACTGACTTTATATGATCTGGTAGTAGTAATTTATTCAGATGGGACAAGGGTCTCTTTCTTGAGGCTCTTTCTCTTACGTGATGTCCATTTTTTTTTTTTAATGTGATGTCCATTTGATAAAAGTAGATGCTAATTGTTTTTTCTCAGTGAATTTACTTTGCCAAATCTCACAAGGTAAGAAAGGGTATGTCTTGGGCAGTAGGGATCTTCAAAGGAATAGATATCAGCAGTGGCCATGGCCATTCATGTAGTGATTCTGTCTCAATAGAGTGAGCAGTGAGTTCCTCACCTTCATGGATTTTCCATAGAATATTCACTCAATGCAGGAGTTTAGTTGACATTTATCTTCAGGATTGTCATACTTATTTACTTCAGGCCTCATCCTTTAGACCCATTCCCAACCTGTTCATCTCCCTTCAAACTCTCAGTATTCTCCTCTCTATAAACACTTTCTATTGCCATAAAATTGAATCCTCACCTTGAATTTGACTAGTGACACTTGTTCTTATCCAACACTTTCACAGAATATCTCTGTGCCTTCATACTTTGTATTTTACACAGGTGGCAGGGCTGATATTATAATAGTACTTCTTCACTCACTTACCCTCTTATATGGTAAGAAATTACCATGCCATTGATTTGTCTACTTAACAGAACAATCAAACTTTTCAAACATGATCTTCCTTGACTTCCTGTGACCACCCTCCCCACCAGTATATATATATATATATATATATAGGTGTCTTTTCTACCTTTCTGTCTCAGAGGAAGAGAATGCCATTTATAGCCCATACCTTTTCTTCCTAGCCAGATTTTTAACTCTCGTTCACCTGGCTCCTCCATAATCTTGGTTTGTCAGTTAATTTCTGTTTTCTAAAACTTTTTCTGTCACTCCCTAAGACATTCCCATCCTAAAAATCTAAATCTCTTTTCATTTTGCAAATCACTCTGAGTTGCAGCAAAAAACAGATGGGATACTAAAATTAGTTTAAGTCAAATTTTATAAAGGGGCTATTTACAGAGGTGTAGGCTGGGGGTAGGGAAAGGATAAGGGACAGTGAAGTTCTAGGGACTAATAATAGTGAGGTACTTGACCATCAAAAGCTGAAAATGTGAGAAGAGTGTATAGTTCCTGGACCAGGAGGCAGAGAAAGGGCTGCCTGAGATCGGCATGATGTTTGTTTGATGAACACAGCCACTATCCTATTGACAGATATGGAGCTAGGGCAATAAATGCCCTGAAATCAAAAATCTTAATTTTTCTTCCTTCTTTGGTCTCCTACCAGTGTTTTCCATTGACTTAACCCATCAGGCAGTTAGAGGACAAAGGAACTGTTCGAAGTAGTATGTCAGTCTTTCAGAGCATAGAGCACGTTAGAGAAGGATGGACGTTTAATCTGGATGGACAAATAAAAGATATTCACCATATCTTGATTTTCTTTATCTTCTTAGCTCTTCCGAGCAAGTCGTTGATTTTAGAACATAAGGTACTTTTGGGGGAGGCTGTCTGGACAGCTGCACATTGTTCCTCAAGCCCAGGCTGATTTTCCTTTTCTTTTCAAGCTGCTGAAATCCATCTCCAATTCAAATGTTTATTTTCTAATGTTATTTTCTCATTTTTACTGGGTGGTTCATCACCCCCTGTCTTAGTTTCCCATAAAATATTCACACATCTCCAGCATAGGAATTTTTCCATTTTGTGATCCTGCAAGTACCATTATACCAGGACTGTATCTCATTTGTCTTTGTATGTTTTGTACCTATTGTTCCTTGGTCCATGTTAGAGACTCAAAAATTATTTGTTTCACTAATTTGTGCCCCAGTACTGAGTTCCCTACTGATAACCGCTATACTAATGTTATCTATATGCCAAATACAGTTTGTCATGGGTAATCTGTATGGGAAATAAATTAATAAGTGGTTCTACTTGGAATGAAAATCACTTTCTAGAAGGTTCAATAGTCCAAATTACTATATTTTATCTTGAGTTACATAAATTGGAAAGGATGACCTAGAAACAAGGTCACAAAGATAACATTAGCATCAAAGACAATTCAAGGGAATTCATGGGCAGAGGACCATATTGCCTTTTTGGAAAAGCAGTCTTTCTTTCTCCAATGCTGTTATTGCAAAAGCACATAGACAGGAAAAGTTATATAGGGACACTCAGAATCAAGAGACAAATTTACCACTAAAGACACATGCAGAATATACTAAAATTATAGTGTTGTTTTTATGAGAAATGTGAAAGAAATGATCTAGTGCAGTATAACAGTTTTGAATTTAAATATACAAATTTTGTCTACTGTGTGACTTTCTCTTTAATGTTATCCATCAATCATTTATGCATTTAAATGAAATGCTTAGCTGCCCCTCCTTTTAATCACCTGAGAAATGAGTCTGCATTTTTGTAGTGAGAATGGTGCTCAGGTAGGTTTTGGCAAATTGATCATGTGGAATATCATCTTTTGACTTTTAGGAATAGTTCTTTCAAATGATATCATTGTTCACATGTATATGGGCATTCCTGCATTCCTGCCTGACTTACCTTGACAGAGACAATGAAATGGACTAAATATGTATGCTGTGATTTCAATGTCCTTCCTTACTGCCCGATTAAGGGAAGATTCCACATTAACCTTGTCATGACAATTTTAAGAACATTTCTTTTTCTTAATAAACCCTGTCTTAGCTTTTTCCCTTATGCTGAGAGATTTTCAATATATGTTTGTTCTATATATCTTTTTTTCATAGTTATCAGTGTTTTGAATTTGGAAAAGATAGGAAAAAAAGTGCTGCTTTCTTTATTTATCTTTGCAGATAAAGAAACACAGCCGATTCGCTTTGCTTTTGTTTTTATTTAAGCCAAATAGAAAGATATGTCTCTATTTTTATGTGCTATCATTTTTGGTTTTTGAGTTGATAAAGTCACATTGTTTTCACAAAAAAAAAAAAAGTGAAATTAACTAGTTGTGAGGACTATATTCTCTAGCTGTCAACAGTAATTAAAAGGTGGTTCTATTCCCTAACCACACATTACATTTCACACTTTCCTGATTGGATTTTACTCCCAAGGTGCTCATTGAATGGGAATTTAAAGTTTATTTTTAGGTAACTCCTTTGTGTTTATACTGTTTACTTTCAAATTCTTGGAGACAGCTATAAGTAAATGCCAACATAGAGAATTTTCAACATTCTGAATAAAGTTGTTATGTTTGTTGAAATATATCCAAGAAAAGCATTATCTCCTTTCTCTACTCACTCTTCAAAAATGTTAACATAAATCTCTCTGTTCTTTCTTGTATTCTAGTCATATTCCCTTTGTTTCATGATGGGGTTATGAGGCTGGATAATAGAATTATCACAGCAAATAAAATGATAAGGAAGAAATTACCTTAAAAAGGGAACATTCATAATGGAGAAAGAAAGAGACACAAAAGCAAGGAAAAGAATGACAGTTTGAGGTTTCATCGAAGTGTTTAGAGACCAATTAAACATTTCTGAATATATGTGGCTTGTTTGTGGGAAAAAGGAAATGGTAAGTATCAAAAGGAGAAATGGCCCAAGTGGTTAGGAGTCAAAAGCACCTGTAGATTAACCACACTCAGAGTGCCGCAGGGTAGTTATAAAACCCACTTCTCTATTTTCTTTTATTGGATATATGCATGTCTTCATTTGTATGTGTCCATTTATAAGATAGTAATATTGGCTTCCCAATGTTTCTGGTCATTATATTTATCTACCCTATTTTTCAAATAGTAACTCTTCCAGAACTTTCCAATGTTTTTCCTTTAAGGTATTTTTCGGGAAAAGATATATTCATTATTTTAAGCCGTCTGAAGTAACAGAATGAATAAAAATAACTACTGTTTTTGTCTACCTACTATGTACAAGGCATAGTGCTAATCATTCTTCCTGTAATATGTATTACTCATTACATTAACTTTAGGATCCAGGTTTATAAATTTACAAATCCCTAGTTTACAAATTATACAAAAAGAGAAATATGCCTTTTAGATAATAGATATGTAAGAATGCTAAGTTCTGATTATCCTATATTGTTCTTGCTCTCTCCCTACTTTTATTTTTATTCAGTGTATACCCCCCTGTAGTTTGAAGAACTGTCGATAGTTCCAGCATAATGCATGGCATTTTTTTTTAATTTAAATTCAATTTCATTAACATACAGTGCATTATTAGTTTCAGGAGTAGAATTTAGTGATCCGTCAGTTGCATATAACACACAGTGATCATCACATCAAGTGCCTCTTTAATGCCCATCACCCAGTTACCCCATCCCCCCAGCAACCCTCCAGCAACCCTCAGTTTATTTCCTAGAGTTCAGCATCTTAAAGCAATATGTGGAATTTAAACTGGAGGAACATGTGAAAGAAATAATTGTTAGGGAGGATGTTTGAAAATAAACAAGATAAATTTTAAATAATTAGAAGTAATTGATTCGGGGATAAAGAGGAAAAGAAATTAACTAAGCATCCTGGCTATTGGCAAGTATAATGGTTATAATTAACTTCTCTACTCAATTGGGATATGAAGATAATTACTAAAATTCATTAGATCCTCTCACCTAGTTCAGGTACCTCTCTTACAACAACAATATTTGAAAAGATTCCTTCAGCTTAAGAGTACATAAGGTGAGAAAATGACACCTGGTGTCATTTTTTTTATTGTTTTTGTATTGTTTCTGGTAAAGCCACTGTATGGGACTGGTAGTAACACACTATTCCACTTTACTGTCATTGCAGTGTTGGCTGTAGCCAAGAGTAGTAAAGGGGATATATACCTATACATAAAGGTCTCAGTTAGGTAAATTCGTGTATTTCCCTGCCCCTGGTTCTCTTACCCATATTTTCCACTTTGCATGGTGGGCATGCCGACTCACCAGAAGAATGCCAATGTGTACAATCTGCAAGGACACTCCCTATTTCTATGTGGGGTTGCCCAAAGTTCACTCTGGAAAATACAAGCTCTAAGGGCTGGATTAGAGATCACCAACTGAATGTCACCCTTGCCTTTTCTATTTTTGTTCTTAGTTGCTTCAGATAGAAAACGTTTTTTCTTTCTATTCAAGTACTGCAGGAGGTGCAACAAGCTTTTGTTACCCCTTTCAAATGATGTCTGCATAGGACTTCTGCCTCTGTAGTGGCTTGGAGGGTGGGAGTCTCCATCCCTGTCTCTTTAAAAGGGTATCATCCAGCCTGACCGTGTGGTAGACCCTTCTCCCTTACTCAGAAAGCCTTTTATTTATGTCTGTTTCCTTTATCTTATTACCTTATCTATGCCTTGGGAGAGAACCTTGCCTAGAGACTCTGCTACTTAACAATTTGAAAGAGGAGTCGCCTCATAGCCTCTGCATATGAGAAAGTCATCCTCCTTCCATCTAGAAGTGACTGTCCACAGACCCTTCTTTTTTCTCTCCATTCCGTCCTTTAGTCTTTCTTTTCAATCTCCCTTTCTTGCTTTAACATTTTTCTTCTTCCATTTCATACCATTTTTTAATTACGAAGGAGCTAACATTTCCATCACTGGTGGCCTGAAAACTAAAACATAAAAAAGAGAAAATAACCTATTGAATTATTAGAGGTCAAAGTGAGGACAAAAGAAAGCTTCTTAAAATAGGCAAAGTAAAAATATGAAGGCCCGGTATAGTTTGCATTCTTTTTTAGTACTTAATTAAACGATGATTCCATTACTTACTTAACTTCCTCTGAAATTTTGAAAATCCAGTTCAATTTCAGTTTCACAAATATTAAGCATGAGCACGAAGAACTGAAAGAACAGAGTCCGGTCAACATTTCAAATTTGAGACCTTAGGCACATTTTTTTCACAGTGATATCTTCACATATAAAGTGAAGATTACTCCTGTACCACAAAGTATTATGTGAAAATTTTTAAAAAAAAATTTTGTATGATATGTATATAGTTCAATTCATGCTCTAGAACATAGTAAGTACTCAATAGGAACTTAGTTTGGCTGACTTTATTGTGTCTTATACAATATGAATAAGACATATTCATATTGCATGCTATGTGTCTCAGGGGATACCTGGATAATACCATGTTTAAGAATTATCAGCTATGTTTGTTACAAAGTGCAGACTCCCTAGGTCTGATGCTGGATCCAGGAATATACATTTGTAAATCAATCCCAATAGCTTGTTCTGCTACTACTGAAAGACAGACCTCATTGATTAGATCCTGAGACATGGGATTTACATCTTCCTTAGCCCAGCTGAATCTTCGATGCTTACTAGCATGTAACCCTATTCTAGTTATCAAAACTCTTTAAGCTTATTTTGTTAAATATTTTATTTATTTATTTATTTATTTATTTATTTATTTATTTAAGAGAGAGAGAGAGAGAGTACAAGCCAGGGAGAGAGGCAGAGCGAGGAGAAGCAGACTCCCCGCTGAGCAGGGAGCCCAACGCGGGGCTCAATCCCAGGATCCTGGGATCATGACCTGAGCCGAAGGCAGATGCTTAACTGACTGAACCACGCAGGAGCCCCCACTTTAAGCTTATTTTATTTATTTTTTTATTTTTATTTTTTTAAAGATTTTATTTATTGGACAAGAGAGAGACACAGCGAGAGAGGGAACACAAGCAGGGGGAGTACGAGAGGGAGAAGCAGGCTTCCCACGGAGCAGGGAGTCTGATGTGGGGCTCGATCCCAGGACCCTGGGATCATGACCCGAGCCGAAGGCAGACGCTTAATGAGAGAGCCACCCAGGCGCCCCTAAGCTTATTTTAATGGGGAAAAATGAGTTTTATATTTAGCATATAGTAAGCACTCAGCAAATCACACAATTATAATCTAGTGGAAATACTTCTACATAAAGAAATAATTAGTTAATAATTTAATAATTTAATTCTCAGAGTTGACTATAACACCAAGATTAAAGAAGAAATACGGTTCTGACCTGGCGTTATCTATATTACAAATACAAATGTAACAACTTTTCTACCCCCTTGGCATTATAAACCCATTCATGAGTGGAGGAGTTTGCATCAAAGATGGGCTTCTAAAAGTATTTTCAAAACTCCTTCATTTTGAAAAAATAAAATAAAACAAAAATCCTCCTTCACTTTGTATACTTTGTTATTTCTTTATTTTCCACAAAAGGATAAAACATAACACACGCACATACACACTTACAGAGAGAAATGACCTTCAATAAATGAATGCATTTGATACTTTTGTGATATTATTGATGCTAAGAGAACACTAGGAAAATATTTGGCAAATTGTGCAACTTTTTTGTGATTTCTAAAAAAATGTGATGCCTTTGACTTAAATTGACTAGTAGTGAGGATAAAGTCTAAATACCTTAGTTCTGTTTTACAATCCAGCCCTCTACCATTATGGTTCTAGTAATTAAGTTCAAGATTTTCACAAATAACCTATGTATTGTATAAATTTTTCTTAAAGTTGTAGTATACTTTTAAAAAAAGTATTTTAATGATATTTAAATGATGGTTAATTATAGCTGCACAAATTTTAGTTTCTTATTTTATCTGTCTTCCCCTCAACCTGTATTTTTCTTTCTGAGTCCCTTTAATGCTGCTTTTCTTGAAAGAAAAATACAAAGGCAAGTACAGAATGAAGAGGTCAGTAAGAGAGTTTGTTCCTTCTTTAATGTTGCTAGCTTCTAGTTAAGTTAAATACTGAAGAAGAAATCAACTGTTTTCTCCTCTACTTTCAACATCCAGAAGCCCAGTGTGGTCCTGTCACTTGCTGCTGCCTGTCTTAACTGGGTGGTACTAACAGTGAGCCAGAAAAAATAATAGTGATAAATTGGCATCACCCAGCCATGGTCTTGGCTTGACTTAATAAAAAGCAAAGATTCCAAGCCTCAGATTGATTTCAATAAGACCAAGCTTTCAGGCAGTATAAATGAAAGAGGTTCCAAAATTTTCAGTTCAATGAGGATAAAATTCCATGAGTTTTCACATAATGAGAAATATGAGCACACAAGTATTGAATATTCAGGAGACTAATGATGAGCCTGAAAACAAAGGAATATTTCATACAAAGATTTTGAAAAACACAAAGGCAATGTGACCTCTTCACAATTAAAATTACATTTTGGTCTTGTGCTTTTTCTAAACTTTGCATCAAGATATGAAAAACTGAAGTTACTAAATGCATAAAGTATTTGAACCAATGCAGACTTCAGGCTCTTAAGCTGATCAGAGAATTAAATGTTCCTTATTTAGAACATTCTTTAAATCACTTATTTGTTCCTTGCCTTTGTTAATTTGTTTGCTTGTTTGTTCATTTGAATCAACAAGTCTATCCTTGTTCCATTGCTGTTGTTACCTGGAACTAAAATGATAGAGACTCATTAATACAGATTAGTGTCTGAAAGCGAGCAACACTTATAGATAGCAATTCTTGTTTTCCTTTTCCAAATATTCTCTTGAGTGAAGAAAAGCCAAGGGGCTAGTTGCTAGAGGAGAATTAAGCCATCTCAAACAAACAATAGGCTTAATCCTTTTTCACTCTGGTGTGTATAAAGGAGCAGATTACCCATCCTTGGAATAGATGTTCTGCTACTTTGCATTCTGATTATGGTAGCTGATGGCAACAAAGAAGCACAGTCCCAAAGTTTAATAATAATGCATATTTTCATTCTCTCAGAAACAAAGTGATAAATGCTCACGATACTCAGCACTTTAATCTCTGCTGAGATGGCATACTTTAAACCCAGCAGAAAGAATACATAAATCGGAGTCTATATGCAGGCAGATTTTATTACATGAACATTTTATTACATGATGTAAGAAATGATACTACAGGAGTTTGGCATGAAGTCAAAACTCGTTGTACAAGATCAGATTTAAATATAGTATCATGTTTTAATCTATTTTTGCCTTTGTCAATTTGACAGTCATCTTTTGTCTTGTAATTAAATATCAGTTTGGACCCTCAGGCCTCTGAGACAAATTGGTTGTATTCTTATATGTTAAACACTGACTTAATTCAGCTCAATCTTTTAATTCTTCTTCCTTTAATTACTTAGTAGCTCAAACTAATAACTGGTTTTGTTTCTTTAAACTTATCATGTACTCTTGCCAAAGCAAATTGCTATATCTGATTTCATGTGAACGGCAAGTTGCTTAGCAACTTAAATCTGCCTTATATCTCATCTTTTTGCATGCTCTTTAATCTCTAAATTTTTATCAGGGTGTAATTTTAGTCATATATCTATATTTATTCAGATTTTTTTTTTTATTCACACAATGAGCAGTTTGTTCTCCATTGAGTTTGTCGATACGTGCTTGTGTGGGGCAGGGGGCGAGGAAGAGAGAGAGACAGAAAGAGAGAGTAAGAGACAAAAGTGGGAGTTCAGAAGAGGAAAGAGAAGAGAATAGGAGAATGCATTTACAATATCCTATTCTTGCATCTTTTAGGCTCTTAACTTCTTAGTCCTTTTCCACCTTTCGTATGTGCTTCACGTGTCCTGTTTTGTGTTCTAGGTACCAAGGCTCTTGTTTCTCATGTTAAGGAGTGGAGATTTAGTCATTGATAGTAGTTCCTGAACTATTTCATGCATAATTGACATTCAGGCTCAGAAGACTTTTTAAAAGAGATCCGATTCCGAGTCTTAGGTGGATTTATCCTCAGAGAGAAATTATCCCTTTGGGAGGTTTGTCATCTCTGGCAGGAAGAAAATGGTGTTACTATTTCGTACTTTCATTGTGTTGTGGCAGATAGGCGGTGACTTTTCAGCCGGGTCCATAGGCTAATTGTAGAAATGATGGGAAGTGTCAGAATTTAAAGAAAAAAATGTCTTAAAGTAAGTGACAGTTGTCACTTTGCTTATTTTCTGCTATTTGCTGTAATAGGCACCAAACTATAAAGGAACACTTGAAGGAGAATAAAGATTTGTTTCACACATGCATAATACTGAAAGGAAATGAGCTTTAAATATTGGTGTAGCTTCCTTCAGAATGTGATTACCCTATATTACCCTATCAGTCACTCTTCTTCATCAAGGACCAAAAATAATTTCTCCAGCAACTCTCCGTTCTTCCATACCCACTCTCATAAATGCATACTCAGAGGTGCGTTGCTAAAAAATCAGGAAAACAAATGGCGACAGGGAGAGTGAGTGCCCATTAATTTTGTGCTTTCTTTTTGAGACCAACTGCTTCAACCTGCTATTATTTGTCTCAGGCGTGAAAGCAATCTTCAAGCTTAAAACTGTGAATTGTTGCTTTCAACTTTATTTTTTTTATTTTACTTATTTTGTCATTTTTTAGATTGGGACTCCAATTTAAATAAGGCAGTGACAATGCTTGTTTAATGAACACTGAATTAATTTCAGATTTTGAAATTGGAGTTGCTTTTGACAGTTTAATATTTTCTCCACTCTGCTTTTTTCCATTCCTTTTTAGAAGTTCTGCCATATGGGGTGCCTGGATGACTCAGCTGGTTAAACATCTGACTTCAGCTCAGGTCATCATCTTGGGGTCCTGGGATCAAGCTCCGCTTCCAACTCCCCACTCAATGGGGAGCCTGCTTCTCCCTCTCCCTCTGCCCCTACCCCTGCTTATGCACTCTCTCTCTCTCTCTCAAATAAATAAATGAAATTAAAAGAAAAAAAGAAGTTCTGCAAAATATAACTAAATCTTTTTTGTTCACACTTCATTTCTTCTGCATCTCTATCATTTGTAAAATTTCAAAGGGATAGTTAGTTTCTTTTCTATTACTTTAAAATAAATGGCATATGGAAGTGTCTCTTTCTATGTTCACTGCAACAGAATGGTATTATCTAGCCCAAATGACACCTCGCTTGATAGCTGCATATGAATGGTAGCAGTCCCAAACCCCTTCGAAACTGCTCTCCTAGTGATTTGAGTAAGTAACTTAAAGGGAAGTGTGTGTCCATATATGCTTGTAAAATATGCCTGTCAATATGAGGTACCTTGTGGCTTTCCCCAAACCTCCATCACCATCTGCCTTTCCTGGTTGTTTATACTTAACCTTGTCAGAATGCCCAAATCCAGTTGAAGATATCATACCTCTGCCATTACTGGAGATGTAAAACTTAGTATCTATACAATGGAGCTATATCTGCATGCTCCCAAACTTCTAATTCTTTGAGCACCAGAAGAGAGCTTCGGTTCTAGTCATAAACAGGAAGAGTAATTTCTTCCCCACTTTAAGCATATGATGTCCCTTGACCTGTAAATCTCTTTGTGCTAGAGACTCACAATGCGAAAGAACACATAGTGGTTCAACAGTGTGTCCCTCAAAATCCTTGTGACCCGACTAAGGACATGTACTATTCCTTCCATCAATTTGCCGTACTTTAGCTTCTTGATCAATGAAACTTCTCCCCTTCCACCTAATACTACAAAGGCTCCTATGCCTATGATTTAAGATGAATAGATTCAGGGGCTTGTGTGTTCAATGTGAGGGAAAGAATGTTTCTTATTAGTAGCAGCCAGCCAAAATCATGGTCAATACAGGGGCATATCTATTCAGTGGTAAATGAATTAATCTCCAAAGAGTTTGGGAATGTGAGATTTAAAATGTAATCCTCAAAGCAGTTTGGTTTTTCTGCTTGGTGATGATCTGTTACAGCACTGAGTGATAAAATTTCCTTCTGGCAAAGGATTTCAGGTCAGTTGGAAGGGTCTGTCCGCTCTCCATTATAGAGGGATACATTCCAGAAGAAATTAGCTGGGGTTGGTATATCAACTTTCTAAAATTGCTTCCTCTCAGCAATGAGGATATTCTTTGATGTAAGTTGTATTTCTCTCTTACACTTTCTGCCAAGTCTTTTCTGGGCTAAGATATTGTATACTGTTTTTACCTTTTAGGAAAGACTTACCAATCAGACAGGGATGGTTCCAGGGACGTCAGTTGCCAAGAAAAATCAGTGAAATTCTTGGGTGGATATTTGGCATCTAAGCTAAGAACATCCCGTTTATTAAAAAAAAAACAAAACAAAACAAAACAAACTTTTAGTGATTTTTTTTTTTTGAAAGAATCTCAACTGAGAGCCAGCTTGTGAATGGATATGGATTAGAAAAAATAATCCCTTAAACTGATGTTTCCCACACTCTTCAAAAGCGGACCCATACAAAGAATGTCCTTTGGTTCATTACAGCTGTCACCGCATACAGTGCCTGGCACTCTCTGAAATGTCACCATGACTCTACATGACCCGGTATGCAGGGGATATTCTTTTAAAAAGCTACCCCATCTTTGACTGTTAGGCTGGACTTTTTTACAGTTGTTTCCCAGCAGCCCATTGCTTTATTGCATCCTTTGATGTTGCTGTTCAGTGTATCTTTCAAATATTTATTCTGATACCTAGCTTCAGTTACCCTACTTTAACTCACAGGATAATGGGGGAAATCCTGAACCTGGATATACTATTAATATGGCACAAGAGCTATTTAACCTGGCATTTGCTCTAGGAACTCATGATAGAAAACCTGACCTGGCAATTTCATGTTAGATATTAGTCACATAAAACACAAATTTAAAAGTAGGAAATAGAATGTTCTATTCACATAACCCTTCAAATGATGTCCAGTTTTTGGTCCAGGTTGTTCACATATCACGCTCCTTGTTTTCATGTTTCTTTCTTTTTTTTTTTTTAAGATTTATTTATTTATTTGAGAGAGAGAGCGAGCAGGAGGGAGCGGCCGAGGGTGAGGGAGAGAGAGAATCCCAAGCAGATTCCCCGCTGAATGGGGAGCTTGACACGGGGCTCAGTCCCACAACCCCAAGATCCTATGACCCCAAGATCATGACCTGAACTGAAATGGAGAGTCCAACACTTAACCAACTGAGCCACCAGGCGCTCCTTGTTTTCAGGTTTCTTGACGCAGCTATATTGTGTTCTGCAATGAGGGCTGTGTAAAAGACAATCTGTTCAATGTGGGAAAAAAAATTAGGAATTTTATTTCTATTTTTATCCCATCTTATTTTAAAATTGATTTTATGTATATTGTATAATATTTCCAATGAATGTGTAGGGTAGTGTATGTGTATGTTTTATAAATAAAAATATGAATATGTGGGGCATGTGTGCAGACTTTCATTTATTTTATTTGCTATGAATATGCAATCAAAGGTAGGAGACAAAATTGATGACATCTTTTAAAACTGTTTTACTAAGGAGATATATTGGTAAATGCCCGGCACTCCCCTGATGTAAGAAGGTATATGGTATCAGTTTCATGGAGCATGACTTGAATCTTTTCTCTTAAAAAGGTTATGTATTGGAAACAAAATTCATATAATTTAACTAGACAACATTCCATAATCTCTTATGTATTTTTAGTATTGGTCTATTCAGCAACATTCCTAAGTAACCATCTTAGGGACATTGATAATGTCTTTTCCAGTTGAAAGAGTGTCTCAAAAGATTGAAAAGTGAGAAGATAGAAGAAGCCAGCGCAGGTGGTTATGTTAATTAAAACCGTATTATCTATGTTTTGATTATAAGTAGTGGTTGATGCATTGGGAAACTTGCAAACAATGTGCACAAATCCCATTCCTGAGAGGTCTAATTATTTTTAAGGAAGTTTAATAATTCTGACTACACTGTCAGTCATAAGTCGTACTCGTTCAATTGGCCCCTGGTGGTGATTTGTTTAAAATAGCCAAAGGACCTTTTCATGTTGCATTATTCCAAAATATATACAAAGATTCAGTGAACCAAAACTTCACTTCTCCTTCAGCTGCCATACTCCCAAATCCATTATGAATTTCTTTCATTTTTTTCAAGAGATAAATCCATTAATTCATTGCAACCCTAGGCATGAAATTAAACTACCATTTCCACAACCAACAGCAAAAACCCATGGGGTCAATTATAGTTATTGGTCTGTTTTGTTGATTGTATCTTTTAAAATGTAAAGTACAGTATATCAGTTGCCAATATTCAGTTATAATTAAATTTTTCAGCATGTAAACATCTACTAATTAGTAGAAAAATGCAAATTTTCCTTATCTCTAAAAGAATAAATCAAATCAAAGGATGAATTTACAGAGAACTATAATTTTAAAATAACATCTTAAAATTGTCATGTTTTGTGACTATAAAAATGACTA
Source organism: Leptonychotes weddellii (assembly GCF_054177405.1). Classification (NCBI taxonomy): domain Eukaryota; kingdom Metazoa; phylum Chordata; class Mammalia; order Carnivora; family Phocidae; genus Leptonychotes; species Leptonychotes weddellii. The sequence continues at coordinate 159,452,792 of NC_138369.1, read as the reverse complement.
AATATAACTTAGAAAAATGATGTAATTAATACAAAACAGTTTTTTGCAATTACCTCTTGGCTACAGTAATTTTCATAGACAGACTAATGTAAAATATTTTTTAGAAGATTACCTAACATAGAGTTAAATAGTGAAAATGTAGCTCTTAAAATACTATTAACTACATGTAGATGCTATTGTTACAGTAGCTCAACTAATGGTTAGGTTGTATACTATATTCTCTTTTCAATGATTAGCACATCACAAATCTAGGTGAGAATTTTTCCATGACCCCAAAAATATCTTAACAATTATCCACAATAGTGAACAATTGCTTAGCATACTTTTTTAAAAATAAGAGGAAATGAGGACTTCTGCAGATGTATTTTTATAACATAGAGTCAATTAAATAAAGATATTTAATAAGCTACATGATGAGTGATGTCAAAAAAGATTTAGCAATATTTTCCATAAGTTTACTTTTCTTTTTATATTATGTTCCTTCCTGCAGTAAATCCTATCCAATATTCAGTCATCGTATATCTTGGCTCCATCCCTTTTTCATTATTTCTGTGAGCAGAGACACTGAATTTGCTTCTGTTGTAGACCAGTGATGGTCCTTGTTGGCCACTCCTTCACCATGCTATTGTCCTTCGTGTCCTACAGATTTTTCATACACAGAGCATATACACACATACACATCCAAATTATTATTCTGATGAGAAGATAATCAGTTTTCTACTCTTATTTTATAAACTACTACAATGGGTCCCATATGTCTTAAAATGGAAATTGTGATATAGATCCTAATAGTGAGTTCTATAATTCTGGTCACAGATAAAAAAGCTTTCCAACAATGAAAATTATAATAAGGGGTTCCCTAAGGCTATTTCAATTTACTAATAATAGGTTACAATAAGGGGGAATTCTCACAGACATCTATATATTGCTCTTTTTAAAAAATTGAAGCAAAGTTAAGGAACAAGAGTTTGTAATCAGAGTACTGTACTAAGGAAAGAAAATTATAAACGGGAGTAAAATGTATTAACAGTGACATACATACTATAATCTATAAACAATGCTAATATTTTTGCATAAATTATTTAATCTTCACATATGCTTTTAAAATTAATATTCATTTTTACATACAAGAAAACTAAGGCTAAGTTGCTAAAGATTATAAAATACTTTATCCGATGGTTTAATTCAAATCCTATATCCAATTCTTATAAACCAAGTTACATATCATCACTCATAACTCAGCCATGACCAACTTTGAGTTATCAAGAAAACCATGATATAAAAATTGAATTTTGACTAAAGTTATAATTTACAGACTAATACCTATGTTTTAATTCATGTATATCTACTATGCACTTACGGGATACATATAATTTGCTAAGCATGGTGTTATGTACTTGTAGGAAAAATAAAAATAAAAATCTAAAAACATTTTTTAAGAAACTCTCAATTCATTGGAGGACTAGTTCAGATTTAGTGTTATGATAAGAGGGTTTATGTGTATTGATTTATAAAGGAAGAAATATGTCATGTTATAAGTAATAGGAGAGGGATTTGATTTGGTTTATATAATAGATGAAGTTTTACATCTGTCTGGAAGATTGATTACAAGTTGGTGGACAAAGGGGCTTGAAGAAAATATCCAGATAGATGAAAACATTCAGATTCAAGAGATTGTAAAAGTCCCTACTAAAACTGTACTTGTACATAGTAGGGAATGTAAATTAAGACAAAAAGTGGGCAAGGGCAAAATTTCCCAGAACTTATATTCCATGGTGAGAAATTTGCACTATGCAGGGGTAAAATGATTATAATGACAACTGAGAACTACTATCCAGAAAGCAGAAATAAAATATCATAGCAGGAATCAAACTTGAGAAAAGAAAGTCAGTTTGATGGTTGCAATAATCAAGATAAGGTGCCCTTAAGATTTGAATTGGGACAATTGTAATAAGAACAGAGAAGCAGAGCTCAAAAGTTCTCAAGATGAAGTTAGGAGGTGTAATTGAGAAGACTTGGTGACTGATTACATGCAGTGTGAGGAAGAGGCAGTTGATGAAGTTCCCAAGATTCCAGATAATGTATAAGAGAGTATGATGAGTTCCACTTGGGGATAGCTGAGTTTGAGATTCTGTGAAACATAAAAAGAGATGATTAGTAGCCAGCCTTGTATATGGTCGAAAATGGGGTCAAATTAGAAAGAGAAAATTCAGAATCCATAATGATAGCTAAGTTCTGGGCATGGGGAAAGCCAGAAGGGAGGAGTTTTTTAAGGGAATCCTGAAAGGAAACGATGACAAGAATTGAATATATGGAAATACAACATTTAAAAAGTGATTATCATTAGGAAAAAAAAAGTAGATAGTGGGAAGGAAACTACATGGTCTTAACGAGAATGGAATAAGTAATGAGGAAAGTTACAGGGAGAAGTAAGTGGTTAATTGTGTCAAGTAATACAGTGGTTCATTATGATGAAGATAATAGATAAGTGAGTGGTTCATTGAGTTTGGCAATTTGATCATTGGAGACCTTTGTGGGAATAGTTTCAGGAAAGTAGTAAGAATGGAAGTCATCTTCTCTGGGTCTCATGAATTGAAAAAGAAGCGGTAGAGCAAGGAGTCTAATATTTTTCAAGAACTTGAATGTCAGAAGCGATAAAGATAATTTAACTTATGTCGGTTTCATGTTTAATGTTTTCTTTCATTTAATTTATCTGTTTCCTTGTGATCTGAATGCATTATTAGCAGTTCTGCACAGAATCTATATTTAGATTGAAGAAACTGTTTAAAAATATAAATATTAACACCAAGATGATGTGGTGTTCAGTTGTTCCTGAAAACGAATAATAAGGTGAACATTAGGTAGATAATTAAATTCTCATCCAACTTTTTCTGTAACATAATTTTCAGTGATTTAATGTTAGCTTTTTTCTACTATATTTTTGCATTTTAAAAATGCAATTTAGACATGTTTCTATAATATAGTTTTGCTTTGCCATTTTACCATCTTTTTTTTTTTTAAAGATTTTATTTATTTATTTGAGACAGAGAGAATGAGAGAGAGAGAGAGCACATGAGAGGGGGGAGGGTCAGAGGCAGAAGCAGGCTCCCTGCCGAGCAGGGAGCCCGATGCGGGACTCGATTCCGGGACTCCAGGATCATGACCTGAGCCGAAGGCAGTCGCTTAACCAACTGAGCCACCCAGGCACCCGCCATTTTACCATCTTAAGCTAGAATTATATCTTATAATTAAAAGATGTTTTCTTGGGGCGCCTGGGTGGCTCAGTCGTTAAGCATCTGCCTTCGGCTCAGGTCATGATCCAGGGTCCTGGGATCGAGCCCCGCACCGGGCTCCCTGCTGGGCGGAGAGCCTGCTTCTTCCTCTCCCACTTCCCCTGCTTGTGTTCCCTCTCTCGCTGTGTCTCTCTCTGTCAAATAAATAAAATCTTTAAAAAAAAAAAAAAGATGTTTTCTTTGGTGTGAGGTTTCTAATGTGTGTAATAATATTAATATATTATAACCGACATATAATATTAACAGCATAAGCTACCTTCAATAGCAAAAACTTGGAGATCACACGCTATCATAATCAGAAGTTCAGGATTTGAATCCTGGTTATTCCAAGAATTAGCACCTAATGTTTATCAGGTTACTTAGCCTCAGTTTTCTTGTATAAAAATAGGAAATTAATTCCAAACCCATTTGTAAAGATTAAACAAAATAATTTATGGAAAACTTTGCATAGTTTCCAGAATAAATGCTTAATAAATTGTTTTTTTTCCTTTTTAAATTTTCGATCCCAGCCGGGTGTCTGAATTCTAAACAAACGCTCCTTATTATTTTTTCCTAAGAATCTTTTCTTTTAAAAGAATAGGTTACAGGTAAATGTTGCATAAAGTGCCTTAGGAAAACTGTTTTTTAGAATTCCCAATGCTTGGCAAAATATACATTTCATAGTAAGATAAATTCTTTTCAAATGACTCCCCTAAAATATTTTTGTACAACTAGATACTTTATAGGTAAACTCTTGAAGAATTTTAAAGCAGAAACACCTTTCTCACATGAGAACAAACATAGAACATATTACATATTTTTAAATTTTATGTGTACTGGCTAATACTAGAAGTAGTTGGGCTACCTATGAGTCTTTGTGAAAAATTTTTACAGGTCTTTATGTCAAATATTATGACAGAAATAAGAATGAAAAGCATTTGGGAAGATAATATAAATTTAATTGGTTTAAACTCTAAACAAAATGTATGTTTTCAGATTTCAAGGTTCTAACCCAATAAAAATGAATTTCTGATTTCTAAAATTTGAATGCAGTGTTAGATTGTAACTATGCAGTTATCTTGTCCACCACAAAACAACAGCAAATGGATAAAGATTTTTGATTTGTAGGAAGACAAAGATTGAGGGCTGTCACATTTAATAGGAATCCTCAACTGACCTCTCCATCTCCCCACTAGTCACACACTGGATTGGCCTTCCTCATTCGTGACCGCTAAAAGAGCGATACATTCTTCTGTCACTCTATCAGTCCTCTTGAGGATCAGTGAGCTCTGTAGAGGGCTTCTGAGGCAGATGCTGAGGAAATAGAGTGTTTCCCAGGCCATGCAGTGTGAAGTGGACAGTTATGGATTACTGGACATTGCTCATCATGCTCACTGATAGGAACCCATTGGGCCCTGGTAACTCTCATGGGATCCCAGCTGCTACTCAAGCCTGAATGCTGAGGTAAGAGGCTCAAACTGCCTTTGCACCAAGGAGTCAGGGGATCTGTATCTTGAAGTATACCTCCATCTCACATGCAAAACACTAGTTGGGCAAGTATGGTCTAGAGTAAATAGGAAATATAATTAAATAAAATATATCAAGATAAATACAACTCTAGAAAGTGACCAAAATATCAAAACTTGGCATGGACTCAAATGGAATACATTTGAAGATTTCCCCATGACTTATATGATAATAAGTCAGCAGTCATTTACAGAGAGCTCTACGGTTTTCTAAGCATATTTTCTCTCATTAGATATCAAAACTAAAACCAAAAGCCCATCAAGTAGGAAAGGAGATATTTTGGGGAAATGGAGAAGTGAAAAATCTAGAAGTTAAATGACTTGCCCAAACATTAAAAAGGCCTATAAGTAGCAGACACATTGCTAGAATCCAGTTAATCTCAGGTATTCAAGCTAATTATATGAAGTTCTGCCATGAACTATATCTGCATATAATTCTATATTCCTGAAATTTAGAAATAATGTATTCAAATTGTGGAAACTATGTAAAATTGTCATTTCTCACTCTTCCCTCAACTCCTTTAAAAAATATGACTGTGATGCATAATTCCTGTCTAAAAAGAAAGGACATGAAGCTGTGGATTCTTCAAGTTACATATTACAGGCACACATGACCAAGGGGGCAAGGATAAGCCCCTTTCTCATGTCAGTTTAGACTTGGCATGAGGGAGTATTCAAGGACTGTCAGAATTCACTCAACTGCTGCTGAAAAGCCTGCCAGACTGCTTCATGCTATTCTTAAAGGAAAGAGCAAAAAAAGCTTCAGGCCTTTCCAAAGCTTACATGGAGACTAGCCAGACTTCTGGGATTCGGAATGGCTTGATGACTTTCTCATCTGCCACTTGAGCTGCCCTGACATTCAGAAACTTTGAATAAGTCCTTTTAGGTGTAAATTTAAGGTCATTAAGTGATCTAACTATAGTTTGAAAAAATTAAGTTCTGCTTTATATTACCATCCCCAAGAGAATTGATCATGGCTGAGGGTAATATGAAGGCATTCAACTATTCCAATTAGAGAAGATATCTTCATTGTTTAAGTGTAGAATGCTTCTTTATTTTCCCCTCCACATAAATAATTTGCAATTATATTAAATATGGAAATATTCAGATATATGTATATGGGCACTTTAGTTGGAGTAGAGAATTGTTGATTTAAACTATTACTAGAGATATTTCTGAAATCTCATTTTATCAAGGTCAAAACTATTCCCATAATATAGCTAACTGAGATGATATCCAAGATCCCATGTTTTGGGGGGCTGGGTTGCTGGTGGTTTCAGAGCATCTTAGGAAGACTACGGATGGGAGAAATGGTGATATCACCACATATTTTTTTTTAATTGCCAATATGCATCTTAAATACCCAGAAGTAGAATCCAGCCTCCTCTGAAAGCAAAGTGGTGGACATGTCCTCCTCATCTCCATACATAACATCTATTTCTTCCTGAGGTAAACTTTAATGATTTGTTCAATTTGTTTCTCTTCCACAGTGTTCTTAACATTTGCTTTGATTGATCTCATTGTTAAAACAAATAATGATGAAAAAAGGTAGTTGGGACTGGGAAGTAAAACCTATAAATTATTTCTGTAGGGTAGTTGGAACACAGACTCCCCTTTGAGATACTAAAGATGAAGGGAATTCTTCTTCCAGTTATACCATTTGCTTCCCAGGGCCTAAAACTGCCTGGACTAGGTAAGGATGAGGGTAAAGATACCATTAAAGTTAAGATTATACATGAATTGAGGAAAATCTCTTATAACATGGATGAGTCTGTGGAAAGTATCCAATTCTTTTCTATCCAATGACTGTTGACTTAAATACAACATTGACTTAAATTGTTAGCCTATCCCATAGGACCCACAACAACCAAGGGTTTTGTACAGGAGCTCCATAAATATTTGCATGACAAAATTTACTTGATTCCTAATTTATGTAACTTGTAATTTTAAAACCATTCTACTTTTAAAACATGTATTTCAATTAGTTTAGATTTGCAAAATGTTTATGTTAAGTGTATACAGCAATGTCTTTTATATTACAAAAACCATATAATTACATTTTTCAGACATGGAAAATGAATTAGTGCAGCATTATAAGTGATGACAAATTTTCTTGTTTGTTCTAATTTCAATGAATAGCAACAGTAAACTTCCTTGGCACAACTCAGAATAGCTCATTTGGCTCTGAATGCAAAAACTTCAGTTAGTGTGAAGGGACCAGTACTGTATTAAGGAAATGAAATCACATTTTAAGATCCTGATAGACAAATATTTGTACCAAGGATTTTCCAGGAGAATACCAAATATGGTTCAAAATTATTAGTGACAGGAAATGTATTTGCTATGCTAGCAAAAAAAAAAATGATTTAATTTATATAATGAAGGTTAAACTTTTTATAGTTTAACCAAAAGTTTGGAGTTATTATTAGCTCAAAAGTAGTTAACTACATCACCAGGCTGTCAAAAACATTAATGGAAAATTTGGGTAAATACACATATAACATCTTGTTACCAAAAGGTGATAATGTTCTCTGGCTCATCCCTCCAGTCTGGAGACTGTATTAAAATATTATAGTAACAAACTGAATTGTATGTATAGGAAAATTTTTCAAGAAATCAAGGAAAAAACAAACTGACAAATTAATCATAAGAAATGAGAATAATTTAGGAGAAGGTGAAATTTGTAATATCCAACCTCACAGTTTATAAACATTAGAGGGGTCTAATGTGAAAAATGGATAGTCTCATTCCAGAGGATGATTGTTAGGCAAATGAGGCAAAGAAACATTGTATAAAGGATAATATTCTAGAAATTATATTTGTTCTTTCAGTGAGAAGCCTATTCTAGCTGTAGTGAATTCCTAATCTGTGGAGGGGATGAAGTAGAATTTGGGATCAGATAATAATTTGTGGAAGAATTGATTCAGATATTGGTTTAAACTAGATGAACTTAAATGTCCCTTCTTACACTGAAGTTCTCTGACTATGTAAAACTTTTTATAAATATGTCTCTACCATCTGGAATGGCTGCCACCCTCATGTTTAATTGGGACAGCCAATCAAATTCTGAGGTCTCTTTTCAGATGGAAATGTTTTTAGTTAATTGAATTTCTTATTTTAACAGAACAGATTCTTGTAGTCCTCATGATTGCAATGAACCTTCTGTGATATTTCGTCTGTTAAAAGAGCTAAGTAATTTCAAAATGCTTATCTAATTATCACACTAATCATCTACTGTAAGATATAGTTAAATTTGTTGTCCTCAGTATTTACGTAGAGCCTATTAGGTATAAAGCAAATATTAAATAAGATTCTTTGAATTAGGAAGAGCATCATAAAGATGCAAGGAGGAAAAAAGGAAAACAAGGTAAAGAAAAAGAAAGAAAGAAAAAAAAAGCTGCTTTAACTGGTAAATCAGGAAAAGCTTCATGGGGGATAATGGGAGAGGTGTGAGAAATGAGAATTATCTGAATCTTCAGGGACAGAGAAAACTGTATAGTATAGGAAACTATACTATATCAGTATAGGAAACAGTTAAAGGAATAGAAAGGAGGAAGAATAAAAGGCATATAGTAAGTTGTGGCTTCAGGAAGCTGAGAACTCTGGAGATCCGATTGAGGATCTCAGGAACGGCTTTGTTAAGACTTAGACATTTTGTACTTAACTCCGCAGGCAACACGGAATGATTAAGGGCTTTGAGTAGGTGAAGTGGAGGATTATCCATTACAAAGGTTAATTTTATGAATGATGTGGCATGAATTAAAAGGGGGGAAAGCCTGACTTCAGAATAACCAGTTCTGAGGTTATTAAAATTGTCTGAGAATTTTGAAAAACTGGTGCTGGTTGGAGAGGAGAAAAATGTTCTTTGTCCCTAAGTCATGTTTGGAAACCCTTGAATGCTTTTGGTTAGAAAAAGACCCACCCAGAAGAGCACTTATAACCATTTCGGCAGCAAATGTAGAGATATAGACTTTATCTTGGGAAAGATGTGCAAGTACTCTTGATGATAAATGACACTTGCTTGGGAACGCTACTTAAAAACATAAAACAATTGCTTTTCTTTGTGATGCTTGATGTACTTGAGTAAATAGCCCCAAGTCTATATGGATCTTGGGAAAGAAATATTTATTAAATATTTGAGAGGCTTCATTGGTGTGAAAAATGATCATGACTACCACAGCAAGCAGTAGATAGAGGCCCCATAAACGGAATGCTTAATGTACTTAATATCAAGTGCTGAAAGTGTTTTAATTTTGTCCCTAATGCACCGAAAGTGTTTTTATACTACAGAATTTGATGGGTCCTGTCACTGTACTTCTGCCATGACCTCACAGGACCATCATTCTGTTCATTTCTTTCAGTGCATTCTTACTTATAATAATGAACTAAAAGGCAAGTAGAGTCATCCAAGGTTTAGATAAATGAGAAAGAACTATGTAGTCTTAAAATTGAGGGTTCAACTGATTGTTCATAGACCCGTTTGAAAACCAGTACGACAACATGTTTTAGGGCTTAATCACACCGCATATGGATCAAGGACACAAAACTATTCATGTGGCATGCTTGTTATTCTAATGCAGCCTTTGGAAACTTTCTTTTCCAAGTCATGAAAAATCTGTTTTCAGACATATCATCAAGTTAATAAAATGAAATTGCATGCATGCCTTACTTTCCCATCATCATCCACATTATTAGAAAGTGAGTGTCATCATCAAGTAGGATTTATTAAAAGCTCACATGCACTAAGTGCTTTCATTTTAAATTCAAGTGAGGATTCTCTTACATATTTTATATGCATATTTTGGCAGTGTGTCTATTATTGAGCTTTTATGACAGTTTTTAGTGTCTGATGTAATTTCTGAATTATTTGCTCCTTATCACTGGGTGTCCACTGTAGCCGAGTAGCGTAACTTCTTCCATTGCAGACACCAGTTTGTCCCTATTAGCTACACATGCTGGTCTCCTATTAGCTTTTTTCTTCTATTTTAGAAATAATGTTACAAGGAGTTCCAGTTAATGATGCTGTAGGATGGTGGGATACGTTTCTGTTACCTGATAGTCAAAGTGAGATCCATGGACCCTCTTTGAGTAGCATTGGCATCACCTGGAAATTGTTAAAATGCAGCATCTCAGACCCTAACCCAGAGCTATTGAATCCGAAGCTGCACGGAAATTAAATCCCCATGTGATTCATATGCTGTAAGGTTTGAGAAGCACCACTTAATATTTAGTTTCCATTGTAAACTAGTTTGAAATCAAATTATTATAGTCAAGGTTTGTAACAAGATAGTTGGGTGCTCTTCACTTCTCTGTGAATATCAAATCTAACCATATCAATATGGGGGACTTTAACGTTTTTATCCATGAGACTGCTGAACCACTCAAGTGAAAGTTATTATACAAATTAATTATTCCTTAAGTGATAGCTCCTGAGAATATGTCTAGCACCTTCTCTTCTTAATATCCACTGTTGCTTTCACCTTTGCAAGGTAATTTTTTAAATAGTATCATCTGTTAACAAAGTGCAGTACTAATTCATCGCGAATGAGAGTGGACATTTAGCACTAAAATAGCAAAAATGTAGTTATTGATAATGTTTTGAGCATGGGACAGTAAAAGGAACACAGGATGGAAGGTGAGAAGAAATGGTTTATAGTCTTAACTCTGTCTTGTGTTAGTTATGTGCTGTGAGGTAAATTACTTGAAGATTTAGAGTCTCAGTTTCTTCCTACTTAAGATAAAGGAATGAGCTTACACTAGAATTCATCTAATATTTTCAATGATAAGATTTTAAGGATAATATTCACAATAAGAATTTTTATTCATGTTTAATTATAAGTACATACTGAAATCTCCATATTACTAGGATTTCATGTATATAAAAAGGCAAGGGTGTTAAGGTTAAAGATAGATTTAGATTCAGACGCACCTGCCATTTACACAAAGTTGTTTGGCACTAAGCAATTTATTTTACTTTTATACTTAATATCTCTACAGAGCTGTTGTGAGAATTAAATGAGATAATATTTATAATATGTCCCCTAGTACAGTGCCTTACACATAAAGGTCATTAATTGGCTCTTATCACCGCTTTTCATCTTCTGTAACTAAAATAGCAAAATAGCAAAAATGTAGTTATTGATAATGTTTTGGAGAACATTACATTTAGACATGAATACTCATTATTCTTCATAACATTGGTATCTACACGACATACATGATTGCTAATTTTAAAATGCTTTCAAGCCTTGAGTAGTGTGATAATCAAATATGCCTATAATTATAAGATTTTTAAACTGAGTATATTCATCTGATATGTTCTTGATCCTAGAATAGCAGTTTATGGCTCTAAGTTGTCTGATATTATTAGTTGATTTCTGGTGGATTCTGAGGGAAAGAAGTAAATCAAATGTATAGATTTGTGGGTTTTTTTTTTTTAAGATTTTATTTATTTATTTGACAGAGAGAGATAGCGAGAGCAGGAACACAAGCAGGGGGAGTCGGAGAGGGAGAAGTAGGCTTCCCGACGAGCAGGGAGCCCGATGTGGGACTCGATCCCAGGACCCTGGGATCATGACCTGAGCCAAAGGCAGACACTTAACGACTGAGCCACCCAGGCACCCTAGACTTGTGGTTTTAAATATGACTGCTCAGTATAATCACCTGCTAAGGTTTTTAAAAGTATCCATGTCCAGGCCCTACTTGCAGTTTCAGAATAAATTGGTCTGGGGTAGTTCTTAGGCATCAAGTTTTTAAAAGCGCTTATGTAATTCTAATGTGCAACTACAGTTGAGAATCTCTGGTGCAGATAAGCTCTTGAATTCATTGTTGGCAAATGCTATAAATGAACAGAATATATTGACAGATTTCTTAAACAGATGAAATTCAAGCCCTGTTAACAACTTATATGTGAATACACTTATTATGCACAAACATGCTCACCCATCAAATCTAAGGAAATACTTGGTAAAATCCAAACAACATATTTTCAGTGAAAAAATTCTATAAACAACAGCAGAAAAGTCATTTAAGGATAATTATTAATTAAAAACTCATCATTTTCTGAAATGCTTTGTTATTAGAGTAACTTCCCATTGGTTCATGTGGTGTTACAGTCCTTCATTTAAAAAATAAAAAGTTTTATGCCATCTTCATTCTTACGTAAATTCGGGATACATATCAAGACAATCAGAAAATTATTAATTAAGTGATTAGATTAGGATCTACTGTTATTATAAATATTTGATTTAGTTACTATTTAAATATGGAATCAGATTTTCAAGATTTAACAGTATTTGTGACTGGGATTTTTCTCTTCATTGTTAGCACATCTTAAAACGTTCACAAGCGCCCATACTTAAATGTTCAAGGTTATGCAGGATATACTTGCTTATTAACAAATAAGCAAGACTCAGAAAATTTACCATAATTTGATCTAAAGACAAACTAGAATAAGACAGTTTTAATATAGTAGATTGTTGCCTCTGATGCCTTCTAATACAAAGGAATTGAATCAATTCATGTGTTGCATGATTCATAGCTTGTTTCTAGAAGACTGATGCTTAGCGGATTTCCTGAATGTGGATCTTTTTATTGGGGAAGAGTTTTTCCCCCAGTATACTTGAATTTTCTCCAGAAATTTTTGTTTTTGTTAAATAGTATTTTTACTGGAGGATTTTTTTCCCCCAAAGTGGGTATTAGACATTTTTCAAAAGCCTTCTGACTCTTAAGATTTAGATAGATTCATTGTCTTGAAATGGTGCAGCAAACAATTCTCATAGAATCTTTAAATAGAATTACATTGTCTCAGTCTTTCTCTCTTTCTTTCTCTCTTTTCTGTCTCTCTCCTATATGTATGTGTTTACACATGCACATGTGTGCAAACTAGCAAAGAATAATTATTTGACTATAAATTTTATGAAGTACAAAATTGGTTTGCTCAGATAATCAAACTCTAAATTTGTTATCAATTTAGCAGACAAAAAAAATGAAAATAGTTGCATAAAAAGAGAATCTTCCTAGGCCAACGTGAGCTAAAAAAAGGGGAGTGGTATTAATAGATATGTGTATAAGTGGAAGTATAAATATATAAATGTATGAATGTACTTATAAGTGCATACATTTACCTAATATTGAGATTTTTTGATATGCCCAAATTTGCTACTTTTTTGTTAAAATGATTTATAAAGTAATCTTACTATCATATATATATTTAGAATAGAATTTTATTCTTTTTTTATTCTCTTATTGCTTAAATCATATTAACTGGTATTTCTTATATAAAGGGAAGTATCAAAAGGCTTAATTTAAAAAAAACTACATTTCTGGGGTCCCTGGGTGGCTCAGTCGGTTAAGTGACCAGCTCTTGATTTCAGCTCAGGTCATGATCTCAGGGTCCTGATATCGAGTCCCATGTCCTGCTCCATGCTCACTGGGGAGTCTGATTGAGGACTCTCTCTCCCCCTCCCACTGTGCCCCTCCCCCTGCTCACATGCTCTCTCTCTCTCTCAAATAAATAAATAAATCTTTAAAAAAACCCACTATATTTCTGTAAAGTCATAGATACACCTTACAAAAGGAAGTGAAGATAAACAGGTTTAGAATATCAGGGAACCATTATTTTTTTGTGAGGTTTTTGTTCTCTGTACTGTAATTCATTGATAAAGTATGATAATAGACACTAGGGAACAGACAAAATAAATCAAATGAAGGCTCTATTCCTGATGACAAATACAATCTTGTGGCTCAGCTCTTATTTTATAGATAGGCTAATTATCATACACAGAAAATAAATTTGAAATAGATCATACACATAGGTAGTTAAAAGGGGAGCAGGGATAAAAGTCAGTTCTTTCCCTTCATATCTCACTTTGCTACTCTAATTTCAGTAACTATTTCAGTCTTTCTGATTTCCTTTGTCAAACTCCTGGGGATCCTGATTCAAAATGCATGATACATTTTTGTACTCTTCAGGCTTTCATTGATGCTAAAAATAAATATTGATTTTATTCCTGCTTAAAAATCCTAATATATGTCCTAATCATAAAAATTAAGAATAATTTAATTTGGAGTTATCTCATGGTAAATGAGTTTTGTTTAAAAACATTTATTTTAAGCTTTATATATTTTTATCCAAATCACTAATCAAAAATATCTGTCCTTAAAATTTCTGTTCTGCTGAAATTTTAAACCAGGAATACAAATTCCAGCCTTTAGATTTTACATGGTAGCTAACAATGCTCATTTTTATTTCATCTTGGAATCTTTTTTTGTTTGTTTTTTGTTTTTTGTTTTTAGATTTTTATTTATTTGCGAGAGAGAGAATGACAGACAGAGAACATGAGAGGGAGGAGGGTTAGAGGGAGAAACAGACTCCCTGCCGAACAGGGAGCCCGATGTGGGACTTGATCCCGGGACTCCAGGATCATGACCTGAGCCGAAGGCAGTCGCTTAACCAACTGAGCCACCCAGGTGCCCTTTTTTGTTTGTTTGTTTTTTGTTTTTTTTTTTTAGATTTTTATTTATTTGCGAGAGAGAGAATGAGAGACAGACAGCATGAGAGGGAGGAGGGTTAGAGGGAGAAGCAGACTCCCTGCCGAGCAGGGAGCCGGAATCTTTTTTTTGTAATGTAAGAATATTTTAAGTTTTAAAATTGAAGTTTTAAAGTTGTAGGTTAAACAAAGGATAATTTTAATTTATATAATTGATAAATATCTATTAGAATACCTCTTAACGTCTTAGGAAAACAATTGTATCTTGATAAATAATATTCTTGAAAGTGCAACAGACAACCTAAGATCAAATGCAAAATATAGTGGAAATTCCACTGCATCCTGAACAATACAAGTGTGCTATTGCTACATTATTCACCTTTTTTTTTTTAAGGATCTAGCTAATGCACAATTATAGTAAAATATGTAAAATTTTAACTATTAAAAAGAAGTGTTCATTATTTGCAGATGATATGATAGCCTCAAAATTCCAAGGGAATCAATGAACAAACTATTAGAATTAATAAGAGAATCCATCAGGGTGTATAGATACAAGATCAACCTACTCAAATCAATACTGTTACTTTATATCAACAATAACCAGTTAAAACATAATAGAAAAAAATCCCATCCAAAATAGCAATAAATGAGAATACATCTAATAAGAAATGCACAAAAATTAAAATTACTGAGCTAGGAGCAGTTACTGAAGAACCATTCTTCTATAATAATGATAACAAAGATTCCCTACTAGAAATGACAAATACTTGTTCCTAAAACGTTGCTTTAAAATGAACATTTCTAAGTTAAATCATACTTCCCCAAAGACTTTCATAGCAATATGAGAGTAATTTCTATCAGAAACTATGAACCACCAGCAAAGTATTTACTACTAAAATGCTTTTTTTTAAATGGAGAAAAATACTACTGCCAATTAGTTAGAATGCTCATTGGTAGCCATGGACATGCAAAGGAGACCATTTATAAGGGGTTATCCTCAACATTACAGTCAAAGTCAAGGATGCATATAAGTGGTCGGCATGTACCTAAAATAGTACATAATTATGTATCATGTAATACATGTATCTAGGTAGCAGTAGATTACAGCCTGGGAACAAGTCACAATTGACAGTCATGGACAGTCTAACAGAGGAGAAATGGAGGAGAGTTTTAATTATTGTCACTAGGCAGGGCTTCATTTGCTACTTTATTCTTCCAGTCCAAATGTAAGTAGTATCTCTAACTGCATCAGGCACATTAATGAAGCTGTGGGAAAAATAGATATAATACAGTGTACAATATAGTTTATTTGTGTTTGGCATGGGAATGAAGTAGGGCTTTTTTATTGTTTTATTGTGTGTTTTTTTAAATATTTTTTGATTACTTATTGTTGATTTGCTTAGCTGCATAATTCCTTCCATTCAGAATCCTACAGTACAAATGATAGCAATAGTGGTAAAGATATTGTGTTAGAACTTTTTTTTTAAGAACATACTGTAAGAAAACAACTTTTCAGTATCTGATACAGGAGAGTAGAAAGTTCCAATTAATAACTAGAAGCTCACACACACACACACACATTCAGACCCCTGCTCCCAACACACAATTTGTTTCCAAACTTCTAGTCAGTTGCTATTGTAACTAATTTCTCATTTTTTCAAAGAAAAATAAAACTTGTACCATCAACACTGAGCTTTAATATTCCAGGTTTAAATTTGGAGGAAAAAAGCTCATTCATGAATACTATTTTCAGCAGAGCATTGCAGACCTAAACAGATAAACACAAAAATTAAATATATAAGGGGCACCTGGGTGGCTCACATGGTTAAGCATCTGCCTTCGGCTCAGGTCATGATCCCAGGGTCCTGGGATCGAGTCCCACATCGGGCTCCCTGCTCCTTGGGAGCCTGCTTCTCCCTCTGCCTCTCTCTCTCTCTCTGTCTCTCATGAATAAATAAATAAAATCTTTAAAAAAAAAAATTAAATATATGAAAAACAGTTTGACCAGAGTTTCCCAAAATCCTTTTTTTGCCATTATGTAATAGCACTAGTAATTAAGCATATGCATTTTTAATTTATTTTTATTTTTTAAAGGCAATTCATATATATTTTTTAAGATCTATTTTTAGATTTATTTACTTATTTGAGAGCAAGAGAGTGTGTGTGTGTGTGCCAGCGGGGGGGGGGGAGGGGGTGGCTGAGAGATAGAATCTCAAGCAGACTCCCTACAAGCAAGGAGCCTATTGAGTGGAGCTCTATCTCATAACCCTTACTTAGATCATGACCTGAGCCAAAACCAAGAGTTCGCGGCTCAACCAACTGAGCCACCCAGGCACCCCGCATATGTGTTTTTTTTTTTTAATGTGTTTTAAATGTTTAAAAAAAAATGTTTACATGTATTCTTATTTAAAATAAAGTGGAAAGACTTAAAGGACAAGGTCTATTCCAAGTAATAATTTGAAATTATTTAGTTTTTAAATGTTATAGTTATTTTTATTATTTATTTATTATTATTTTGTTTTTATTTAAAAACTCTTAATTATTTAAAAAGCTCGTAATAAGTGATATAATGGGATAAAAACTTATTAAGATAAGGGATAAAAATGCACTAATACAATATTTTAAGTTTTAAAAAATATATGGATACTCTTATTTTGAATTTTTGAATGCTCAGATTTTAGTTTAAATGTGACAACTTTAAAGAATTGCCATAACATGAAAATTCAGAAGATACTCAGCCCTAATGACAATTATATGAACTTATTTTAAACTTATTTAAAATTAAATCTCATTATGAACTTATTTTAAAATTAAAACCTACAAGTCATGTAAGAAATATATCAGATACTATTTATGTATATTTATTTATTATTTTCTTGTATAATGTTTATTTTTAATTTGCTATAAATTGTTTTACTATTAGACTATTGGTTACTATGGATTATTTTGATTTAAATTGAGGCATCATTTAGGAATTAAAGTGTCTAAAATTTCAACTTTTTAAATTCTTAAAATTGTTGAGTAAGAAACACAGTATTCAGGAATCACTTGTTTACCTGATTTAAACTCCAAATATATTTACAAGCACAAAATACAATTAACTTTAATATTGTACTATTAAATATTACTCTGCAATTTTTTAATGTAACTGCAATGTTAATAAAAACAAACTTTAAAATGTGTGATATATTCCTTGTAAGGTAAAACTAACTCATCTCTGAGTCATAGAAAATACATATTATATTTCTATCAAACTACAATAAGCTTTTGATAGAAATTAATTAATTGAATCTTCTTAACTAATAATTTAAGTGACTTTTAAAAATTGTTTTGATTTAAATCATGCTCACTCTAACTTGGGATATATGTTTCCTGAATTTAATTTCTAATGATCCAAAGCAAAAAAATCAAAGAAAAGGCTCTAGTGTGATAATCAGCAAATAGAGCAGATTTTAGAAATACAGAGCTAATGGCACATACTAAATGTCATAGTTACAGGCATATATGAGATGACGTAAGTCTCACTAACAAACTTGTATATTTTGAAACATCCAACATTTGGATCATAAAACAAGACAAAGTTATGAAATTTGAATCATGAGTTAGAATGAAAGAAAAGAGAACTAATAATATTACAAACTTTCAGTGGGCTCTCATTTTAGTTGGCTTTAAAAAGAAATTAATCAGGTGCCTTCGGGAAAAAGGGAATTGTATTTGAAGTGGGCTATTTTATTAATATTTTAAAATGGAATAAAGATTTTTTTTAAACTAGTCAATTATCTGGAAATGAGAACAGGAGTTCCATCTTGACAAGCAGAATGTCTTAAAATAAATACTGGGGGTGTATTAAAACTCATTAGAAAATGCATGGAAAAAATTTCCTGTTTCACTTGACAGCTCACTCTAACGCATTAGCAGCTTCCTCCTGGGTGTTGGAATTAATTCTGCCACAAATATATTTAGTATGTTTCAGGTCTCCTCCCCAGTAGGTTTCCGCACTTCATTCTTCAAGTTATTGCTGCTTTTCTGTATCTCGTGCTGTGTAGAGAAATGATAAGATATTGAAGGAAAACCGATTACTTTGGATAGTCAACATAATCTGTTCAATTGTTTTTGGTACGGTGCTTCTTTTCCCCAAGGAATTCTCAGAGCATTTCTCTGCCTTTGCTAACCTTGCTCCAGGAAGCAAATTTGTATGAATTGTTATGCATTCTGTTTCCAGTGTGAGATGGAATTGGACTAATATTACTCTTGTCACTCATTCTCCAAAGAATACTTTGTTTCATACCAGTAGGAATGAAGATTTTGAGATATTCTTTGAAGAAGAATATTGGAAGAGGACATGTCCTAAAAATGAACTATTTACATGATTCTGACATAGGCTTGCTTTCTCTTCTTGTTTGTTTTTGCCCAAGGATGATCAAATGATCTACTTTTCCCTTGAGATCATCTATTCTTTTCTTTGATAGGACTTTTTGGACTCACGTTTTAGGGAAGATAAATGGAATCTTATGCAAAATAATAAAAGAGACTCTCAGATATTTTACCCTGAACTGTAATTTGCAGTTGCTAAGTAGAGCTATATATTTTCACTGGGTTTGTGATCATAGCCACCATTTTTCTTAATCTTGCCTCTTTGTGGTCTCACTTTGTTCATAAAGAGAAAGGGCTATTTTTCTTTGAGAACAGCTTCCTACCTCAGGAAACTTTAGAGAAATCATCATTTTTGGGGAGTAGTTAGGTATAGTGGCAATAATATATGTTTGAGTGCTTGTTGTTCAGACTAGACTACATTATAGTTTTATTCTTCCTTCTTCTTTACTGGCTGAGTGAATAATGGATGGTAACTGTTCTCCTAGAAAGGTGGACCACAAATGCTATTGGTTTAGCAATAATTTTAGCAATTTAGCAATTTTAGCTGCATAATTCCTTCCATTCAGAATCCTACAGTACAAATGATAGCAATAGTGGTAAAGATATTGTGTTAGAACTTTTTTTTTAAGAACATACTGTAAGAAAACAACTTTTCAGTATCTGATACAGGAGAATAGAAAGTAAAATTTAACTGGCAATGTGTACGTTTTCTCTTCACCAGTGTGCCTTATGTCACTGGCTGGATGTGTGTTCAAAATAGTATTTACATAACATATATATATGTCATATATATGACATATATATATAAGAGAGGAGGGAGGGGTGGGAGAAAGAGGGAGAAAGAATGTTATAAAAGGGAGATTTGGAAAGGTATCCTTATTTCTACAGACATAGAGGCTTAAAGTAAAATTACATCATATAAGAGGGATTATAAAACTCTTTTTTAATAGATAATACTAATTTTTCCCTTAATTTGCAAATTAGTAAACTTTCATTTATCATGAAAATAAATAGTGCAATGATGGTTGTAATCTGAAATAGTTTTATCTGTGTTTCTCTGAATAATTTTGCATTTAATTTGGAGATTTAAAATTTCTTTCATGTGGATCTACTAAATGGAATCAAGTTGAAACTATATAATATATCCTAAAACCAATACAATTTTAGTCTACAAGATAGACTTCCATTTCAAAACACACTAGGTTGATATTCCATTTCAATTTAAAATTAATTAGCTCTTGATAATTGAGGTTTAACTGCTATTAACTGTTTCTCTTTTTTTAAAAATCATTTTTCTTTCCAGTCCCTAGATTTCTCATTTGTAAAATAAATAGATTGAAAAAAAAATTTAAATGTACCTTCATGCTCTTAACCTCCTTGATTTATAACTGTCCTTATAAACTGTATCAAGCTCATAATTTGCTCTCTAAAAGAATGATTTCAAGCATTGGAAGATCTAAATAAGATTATTTCTTTTGTAGCCTCTTCAAAATCCAAATTTGCCTAATGTTGAATGATTGAAAACTGACCTTAAAGTTTGTGCTGATATTCATCCTTTTGTTCATGAGCAGGTAACTTATGCCATAGAATGTGTATATGATTCATTCCGACCATCTTCACAAAGGAATTATTTGCTTAGCAATCAGCTTCAATTGTGTATACCACGGAATCAGATACTCAACTTTACTTTCGTCCAGATTTGGATTATATAAAAAATACAATTATTTACTTTCAACAATAACATTATTTTCTGTAAAGCATAACAACTTATTAAGAACCTACTCCCATGCCATACAATGTTCTAGGGGGTAAGCAAATAAGCAATACAAGCGATCAGCCATGTTTTGCTCTCTTTGAGGTTTCATTTGAGTCTGTCTGTGTGGATGGTGTGGGGATGGGGTTAGACAATAAACAATTGAATGAGTACATGGGGTAAAATGCTATAATAAATTAAAACAAACTACAGAGACATAGAGTAACTGGCAGGCTACTTCAGATACTGTAGTCTGGGAGGTAAGTTTGAAGAGGTGGTCTTTGTCATCCTTACTGTTACTATCCTTGAAGCACAGATGGGAGAGTAATCTGATAAGGGCCATGTCAAAGTTTTTCTGGCTTTCTATTGCCTTAGACTGTAGCAGGTGTTCCTAAAGCCTGCGAACCATTAGAGACATTGGGTAGGCCAAAACTAATAGATACCCCCCAACTAGGAATGGAACCCTGGAGTCTGTACTTCCAAGAATTCTCAAAGTGACATAACATTCAAACGTATGCAGAAACTATTTGGGGTTCAAACTGTTGAATGATGTTTTGACTTTATAACCTGATACCACCAATCTTTTCAGCCTTTCCTCCTAAACACAATAAACCCTCTTCCCCCACACACAGTAGTGATATACATATGCTGATGTGCATATATATCATCATCAGGCTGTTATATTTTCTCCTGACTGGATTGCCATGCTAGCAAAAGCACATGAATTCCTCTACTGTCTATTCTACCACTGCGTACTACCTAACTCCTTCCCTGGTAAACTCTTGTTGACCCTTCAAAGTCCAATTAATTTTTATCTCCTTTGTGACATATCATAGGGTGGCCTAAGAGTGCAATTTCCTTTATGCTCTCATAGCATTCTGTGTATGTCTTTATTTCAACATTTATTCCATGTTATTTCCACTCAATTTTTCTTTAAAGTAAGATTAGGTAACTTTTTAATCCAAGCAAATAAACCTTTCAAAACTAGAGAGATTGCCAGAATGTTAGCACAGGGGTGGGCCAGAGAAGTTTTGCTCTGGGATGGCTTGAGAATAACAGACTCAAAGGTAATAAAAGTGAGTTTCAGTACAATAAGAGTTATTAATTTTGCTAACTGGAAATTATGGTATACCTTAGTCGTAACTACTTCCAATTTCTTCTTAATAGTTTCCTCATATCTGCTTCGTTAATGGGGTTTGATCAATCAATGTACTCTTACAAAATAATTTCAAAAATAATATGAGTGAAAAAATCCATGTTTTTAAAAATTTTGATTCACCATTTTTACATCATTTGGTTTTTCTTTAGTTGAAAAATATTCTTGATATTTTACTTAAAATTAAGTTGTTTTATGGGATTTCTTACTGAATATTTTTTTCTAATGTAGTGGTAGCTATCTTTTATTCCTTAACATTAACAGGCCTATAATTCACACTTTACTTTGCCTTAGATTATTTTGCAGCACTGTTGTATGAATAGACTCCTCCAATGCCTTCAGAAAATCAACCTCACAAGAAGTCTAATGTTACATAGTCCAAGTTTTCATTCCAGTCTAATTAAGCAACATAAGATAAATTTATTTAGTGATTTTTTTTCATTGATACTTAGTACTGCTTTCAAGGCAAAACCTCTTTGCAAATATTCTGTAAAATTCCTTAACCCAGTTTCTCCTTGAGGTATTTTTTACAGACTAAGCCATTAATTGTCATGTCATTCCTCATTTGTCCTCTTTTGTATATCATGTTTTCTCTTATTTCTCTCATTTCCCTGAGGTCTTGAAATGCTACAGGGAGATTTGTTTTTCATTTCATAGTACTATATTAGTATTATTAGTATATTTAAGATATAGTAGTAATCATTTCATCTAGGTTAATATATAAGTAAGCTTAAGAAAATTGTTAGTTTAAAAAAAAGAAAATTATTGATTAAAACCCCTCTATCCTCTTTTTAATTGATATACTGGCTTATATCTCTTTTTAAATTTTATTCACTGATTGCATTTATTTGACTGAATTTTCCTAACGGTAATTGATATCTAGATTCTCAATATTAAATACTTTATAAAAGTGCTATTGCTTTTAGGAAAGTGCAACTAATATTGGCATTGCCTTTAGTAATTTAGAAGCACTGTGAACCCAATTTGTGTGTGTGTGTGTGTGTATTAAATATTCTGAGAAAATGCTTTCCAAAGGCCTACTTTTCAAAGGAGGAACAAAAAGTGTTAGCTTTTGATTATAATATGAAACATTGACTTCTTGATATACTTACTGTAAGACTTGTAATAAGAACATGTATTTCATTTAGGCTTGGAAGTTTATGGAATATATTCATAATTCTCTGCTTTTATGTAAAACATGTAAAGAGAAGGGGTCCCTTAGTGGTTCTATCCAGAGAAGAAGAAACAATGTGACATCCGGCAACAGTGGCCCACAGTGTTGTAACTGGAAGCTGTTGTAACTTCCACAGAAGCATCATTAATGTCCATTCACAAGATAGTTTTCTTTGTTTTCTTTTACAAGCTTGTCAATGGAGTTCCATTTTCATTTACTATCTCTTACAGGTGTTTCTGTCAAATAATTATTTTTCCATCTAGGGAAACCAGTTTCTCATCATGGATAGAATTATTCTAAGCTGTCTTTTATTTTTGAAATATTTATTTATGTTTCTCAAGAAATTCAGTTCATGTAATTCTCAATAAAGTGAGAAGTAAATAAAATACATGTAAGCCATCTTTGTGCATAAGGCATTGTGACAATGTTAGGGACTCTTTATTTAATCATTTTTACCATCAGATATCCTCCTGAGGGGTGTGTGTGTGTGTGTGTGTATGTGTGTTTTTCTTCTTTTGTTTTTCTTTTGTTTGGGGTGGGTAGAGGGAAGAGAGTTGATTCAGGTCAGCAAATTCCCAAACTAAATATATATACACACACACCTATATATGTATATATATTTATATGTATATAAATATTTATATGTGTATATATATGCCCAAGGTAACAAAATATTTACACATATGTGTATATATGTGTGTATGTGTGTATGTGTATATATATATATATATATATATATATATATGCCCAAGGTAGCAAAATATTGTCTTTGTTTTCCTAAACACTGTTTTTAAAGCAGACTAAAGATTCATTCTCATGGGTAGACATTCAGCAAGCTTTCAATTATAATATTTTCCTAGCAGCTTTAACAATGGAGAAATTATGGTGGGTATATCTATTGACACACTGATTCCCTCCTAAACAAAACTCTCTCTATCCAACAGTTTATCTATCCCACCATCTATCCATTCCCCCAGTGCAGGGAAAATGCACACTAATGAGCTGAAGAAACTGTGGGAAGACAACAGCTGTAGGAATATACTCCAGATACACAAAGCTGGAGTTCTATAAGGTACAGGATCAGTCCACATCACTTGGAGAGCTCCATACATTAAGTTAGATCTGGAGGTTGAAATGTACCTGGGAAACACAAAGTTAGGACTTAGGACACTGAGGAAATAAGATATAGTCCCAATGGCCTATTTAGTCAGAAAATACATTGAGAATAATGCTCACCAGCAGTTCCTCAGGCACTGTGTGATCTAACTTAGTTATGTCTATAATCTTCCACATGATCCCTGATGTAGTGGTGGCTTGGGAACTATTTATACAAGTGCTCAGAATAAAATGATTTTCTAATCACAAATATTTAAAATGTTTTAAGAACATCTACAAGATATAGGATATACTTCATGTAAATTTTGTGGTTTTGTTTGATTTTGTATGTAGCATTTGTTGCGAGATTGCTTCATATGGGATCTTTAACTTATACCACATATTTTTCTGAAGATTGTCCTATGGTAGTGAATTAGTCACTTTCAAATAAGCTAGACTCACACCAGTGATTTGGAGTCATAGAATCTTTGTCTCATCAATCTCATGAACCCATTTAGGCCCCATTTCAAGAGTAGTTTTAAGTCTGTTTCTAAATATGTATTCTATTTTTATATTATGCCAATCAAATATGCTCTCAAAGGGAAGCTGAGTGAATTGCTCAGTTATGGCCATTGATGTCTTTTCCCTCAATTTCAGGACCAGTGCTTTTGAATTACTGTGGGCAAAACTTGAATGTTCCCCATGGGGAAGAATAATGGAAGAGAGGAAAAAAAAAAAAAAAAGATTTGATACTACAGATTTAGAGTTCAGTATTTTATCTTAAATCTTTGTTCCCTTGACTGTAGTTATGGAGTTATATTCATTTGTGATTTGTCAACAATTTTAAAACCTTGCATTTGTTTTATTTGCCCATTTAAAAATCATCTCTGCCAAAAATTTCATATTTTTGTCAAAAACCCAGATACTTTTGCATAATATACAAATGTAATTATCAAAATGTGATACAATAAATAAGACTCATCCATTCAAAAAAATTTTTAAGAGTTAGGACACTCTTTTATTTATTTTTATTTTTTTATAAAGATTTTTATTTATTTATTTGACAGAGACACAGCAAGAGAGGGAACACCAGCAAGGGGAATGGGAGAGGGAGAATCAGGCTCCCCACGGAGCAGGGAACCCGATGAGGGGCTCAATCCCAGGACCCTGGGATCATGACCTGAGCCAAAGGCAGACACTTAAGGACTGAGCCACCCAGGTGGACACTCTTTTAAACATAAGTTAAACATGAATATTTTTTCTTTTAGTTGTTTTAAGCATTCTAATGAGTATTAAAATCTTCCTTTAATGATAATTTTTATACAAAAGTTAGAAAATCAATGCTAAATTAGAATATTTACTTTTTGATTGTCTACACTATTTGTAATTCGTGGTGTACTTATCTATAAATAGCAGTTATTACAAAGAAATGGATATCAGTCATACCTTAGACAAATTACAGCTCTGTCAAACCTGGCAATAAAAATTCTATGGATTTTTTTACACGTATATCAATTTTCTTAATGACCAAACGTGACACAACTGTTAGTACAGTTTTATTTTTTGGGTGTGTGTCTGAATAAGCTGATATAATTATCCTAAACGTGACGATGGCTGTTGTGAACTAGACTATGTGTTGTTTTTTTCTGGCCAGGATTTGGATTTTTTTACCGTCATCTTGATTTGTTTTGTTTTTGGCAAATTTCAAAATTTCATACTTCTCTCTGATAGCAGCATTCTAATGCAATCACATGGCAGTCGTTGTTTTCTATACAACTTCTTCCTGGTTACCGAGTTTCCATTTTAGACCAGCAGAACATTTGCCTAAAGCATTTTATCATACATAAATGTTCAGAGCATGTTAAATCCTGACATTTTTTTATTATGCACCCTACCTGATTTTATCTGTTGTTGTTCTTCTCTTTCGCCAGCTAAGATGTGCTTTTTTATCTCAAAATGTGGTGATTGTGTGGGCTGAAAGTATTGATCTGTCAGCATATGGCCAAATAGTTGGAGGTGAATGTGAGCAAACTAAGAGAAAATCAACGTGAATTTCTCTTTTATTCATTTAAAACAATTTCTGAAATATACAGCATGGCTGCACTTCATATCAAATTATCCTTATGGAGAGACTAGATTCTGTTCCTTTAGGTTACCTAGAACCATATGCTCAGGACATTAAATGGGAAAATAGTTTCATCTGTTATCTTTAAACACTTCAACCTAAGGAAAAAGCAATTTTAGATTACCTTTTCAAGGGTTTCTGTTTTCAAATAAAAATTTATTTCTATACAAGCAGGAAAGTCTTTTTCACTATATTCTGAACTTTAAAATGAATGAAGGAAGGTTAAATTAAAAAATAAAGTGTATTACTTCCTGCACCTGATGTAAATGCCTAAGACTAATACTCCCAAGGTGTGGTTTAAAAAGGAAATATAATGTAATTCAGAACGTTTTAGCTAGATGTATAAACCACAGCATCATAAGTGGTTCCTAAAAGAGTTGTCTAGAATTGTCCTCGAAAGCTAACATTAGGAAGATAGCCAGCAATTCCTGGATTAAATAAGCATGAATCTGACTTTGTATAGTAATCTTACTTATAATTTAACAATTTTCTTATGAGTTTCCAGGAAAAAAAAGTTCTATTTTTGGAAGGGCTCTGAATTTTGTGATAGCATCAGAGCATAATAGTTAATGACATGAATCTGAGTCCTAGGACCTCGATTCCAAACCTGACCCTTCTATGTAGTAGCCATGGGATCTTCAGCAAGCTACTTAAGAACTTTGTGTCTCAGTGCTGCCAGGTATGCAAGGGAGATCTTTTTAGTGTCAAACTCATAAGGTTTCCATTTAATATTTTAAAATATTTTGAATGTCTTGTATGGTGGCTAGCATAGAATAAACTCTCTATAAGCAATGTTAAATAATAGACACATATTAAAATACTTTTAAAAGTGTTTGCTCACAAAATAGAAAATATATCTATTGATATAAATTTTTAAAAATAAAGTATGTGTGGTAGGATGAGAGGAAAAGAAAGGAGAGAAAGGAAGGGAAAGGAGGAAGGAAGAAAGAGAGGGGAATGGGAGAGAGGAAAAGCAAGGAAGAGATTGGCCTCAGGGACAGTTGCCAGGACAAATCTTTATAATTCGTGGTGGAGAGGGCATATTATTTTTTGTGCAACTAAATTTCTTATGTAGTAAATTTTTCCCACATAAGGGAATGAAAAAACCTAAATAATAACAGAAGTGCTCCCCAAATTTGTCCTGTCAATATCAGGATTCTTGTGTTCAACTCTGTATTCTCAAAAAAGAAATATGACCTCAAGGATCTGTTAAAAAGGTTTTCTATAGATTATCTTATAGGTGGTCTTCAGTTTGTTTCATCATGGTGAATATGAAATCATATGTACTTTGGATTTTAAGATCTTCGGTGACAATACATGTATTTTTTAAAGGGGATGGGTAATTAAGTCAAAATAACTAATAAAATTTGTAAAAGTTCACATGAATTGAGCCTAGACTCTATGTTTAACTGAAAATAAGAACAGAATTCAACTTTCTTTTGTTATGTATTATATGTGATTCTTTGTAAAAGCTGTTAATATATGGTCATTTTTTAGGGCAAAGAGATATGTTTAATTAGAAAGCATAGCTCTATCAGTAAGTTCATTTTCTGGTTATTTTTTAATCACCACAGTTAGGAGCTATAGCATTAGATTTTCTTCTATGTAATAACAGTATAATATAAATATATATATATACACAATAATAAAAAGTTAGCTTTCATAGCATCATCTTCAAACAAAAATGTATCACATACTGTAAAAAGTAAATTATCACCCAAATTGGATAATATTCAATTTATTTTTTACCTCTGGTATGGTTATTTTCAAACAATCTTAATTAGTGATTATCATGAAAAAGTTAGAATATTTTTTCCATGTATTATGAAATGGTATTAAATGTGAATCTAACCTTACACATCTGACAGATTTTTCCCCCTGAAAACTGAACAATTTATAACCCCAAA
This sequence comes from Leptonychotes weddellii, assembly GCF_054177405.1. Taxonomy (NCBI): domain Eukaryota; kingdom Metazoa; phylum Chordata; class Mammalia; order Carnivora; family Phocidae; genus Leptonychotes; species Leptonychotes weddellii. The sequence continues at coordinate 159,424,919 of NC_138369.1, read as the reverse complement.
AGGACATATCTTTGAAAGATTAATCTATTTTGTGTCCTTTAGTTGGCTAATAGCTTCCACTTATTAAATATTCCCTGATGAGAAATTACTGCTTTTACCATCCAGTCTCCTATTTTAAAAACCCTACTTCACAGGTATTAGGAGAGATCTAAGTGAAAAATAAGCCCAGTGAATGGCTGTTCAATTAGGGTGTAAAACCTTTTTAAGTGCCATTTCAAAAAGTCAGACTATATACTTGATAGAACTTAGAGGAGTTCATGTGCTAAAGAATTATTCATAATGATTTAATTCATTCATTTTATAGATTACAGTTTCCGCTCCTCTATGATGCACAATGGATTTATGCGTTTAGCTGCCATTAACACTAATGGTAATTTTGTGCATATAAGAGAAATACATTTAAGAGCAATAGACTCTTTTCCTATTAACTACTTACCCCTTTTCCTTTCTAGGCCTATGTAATAATTCAAATTTAAACAAAAATTTTATAATTACACAATAAGGACATTTAAATTATTGACAGATTTACTTTAGAGGGATCTCTGTATTTAAAAATCATCTTAAAATAATTCCCTTACAAATTTGGAGATTTTATTTTTCCTTTTTTTCTGAATGTAATTATTTAGGATTAATTTTTCATGTTGCTTATTGCATGATAATCATTTCAGGATATTGCAACCTTGAAATTCGTAAGTATAATGGATCATTGAAATCTTAAAGACCTCTTTCCCTTAGTTAAAAATTTCAAAGAAGGTATTTTTCTCATTTTTAGGCTGAATTTTGACTCAAACTTCTTGATTTCATCATGGTTCTAGTGTAGAGAATATTTAAGAAGGGGTAGCAGTGTAAGGAGTGCACTTGTGATGAGCACCAGGTGTTATATGGAAGTGTCGGATCACTATATTGTACACCTGAAACTAATATTACACTGTATGCTAACTTACTGGAATTTGAATAAAAACTTGAAAGAAAGAAGCAGTGGCAGTGTGTCCAAAATAATCTCTCTTATTTGTGGATCACAAAAGCAAAATGTATGGGCATTTATTTGATGAGTTACTTGGGATTCAGCATAAAGACCCAAAGTTACTCTGAGTTTTATTTCTGGAGTTAGTAGGCACAACCACCAGTGTTATCCAGATATAATGTGAACTAGAATGGAATAATTTACAACATCGATGTGGGCTATCCTCCTCTTTCTTGCTTAGATGAATTTATAAAACCTGGAAGTAATAGATTTGGAGAGAAAGAGCACTTCTTCAATTAACCAAATTATGCTTTATTAATGTGGCAATATGCATAAATTATGAATCTATCTAAATATTAATTTACATGAGGGATATAAATGACAGCTATTCAAAATAATTAAAGAAAAAATAGAACCAAAACATAGCTTTTATTACTCTTTTGCTAAAAATCCATCAATGAATTCCCATTGCATTGAGTGTGGCGGCCAATTTAATTACAATGGCCTATAGTTCTTTAAATAGAAAAATTGTGGAAAACACATATGTTACTGTACATTTTCCAGTAGTTACATTAAGAAAGGTAGAAAGAAACTGATGTCATTATGCATAATATTTTATTTAAATCAATATATCTAAAAGATAATTTCAACATAGAATCAATATTGAAAATTATCAATGAGCTTTTTAATATTTTTTTGGCACTCATCTTTGAAATCCAGTGGATATTTTACACCTAGAGCTTCTATGAACATGGATGCTAAATTTTACACAGGGATACTTATTTAGGTTTCATAAAATTCACCATTAAAGAAGTAGGTTCACATACTCAATGTTTTAAATATACTTAAAAATTTTCCAGTAACTGAATTGACTACCAAAAAAAAAAAAATTGTAATATCTGTATCTACAGCAATGCTTCAGTTTTAAAATATAATTAAAAGTACATAAAATTAAAAATTCAATTCAATCCATTACATTAGCCACATTTCAAGTGTTCAGTGGCTAGAGGTGACTAGTGGTTACCAAATTGTGTGTGCAGTTTTATTTAATCTGCTTATCACTCTGACCTTATTTTCTACTCTCTTTCTCACCTCTTTCTAGCTACATTGGCTACTTTCCTCTCTCTTAATCCCTCCACATTTTCTCCTACTCTGGGTCTTCACACTGTCTGTTTCTTCTGCCTAAGATGCTTTTCATCCAGATACCAACATGGCTAACTCCCAGAACTCCTTCAAATCTTTGTTCAATCTCAGCTAACCCTGACTCTGCTATTGAAAAATCATTCCCCAGCTCCATATTTACTCAGTTTCAACCTTTTCTCCTTGGAACTTATTTCTTGCCATATCCTAAATGATGTACTCTTAAAAAAATGTTGATTATTTGTATTCTTTCTCCCTTGAGTAGGATATAAGCTTTAAGGTGATAGGAATTTTTATCACTTTTCTTCACTGATATACACTGAGCCACTAGAACAGTGTCTAGCTCATAATTGATATTGAGTAAGTTTTTATTGAATTAATAATTAAATAGCTTCCTACAGTTTGGGCTTGTAAACTAAGGGCAGAAAATAGACCCTATAGAAGAAGAACTATGTCATGATAATTCTGTTTAAATCAGCCAGCTATTTTTTGCACTAAATGTCCGTTGGGAAGTGGAAAGTGTCAGAGAACACGTAAGAGAGAGCCAAGAGACCTCTAATTTCTGTTCTTATCTCTGTCACTTTGTAAGCCTAGTCATACTTCCAGGATTGAGATTTTTTTCCTCTATATTATGAGGAAAATGGAACAAGCATCACCGAGTTTCCTTCTATTTCTAAAAATCCTACTCAGAACTATTCCTCTCAAATGACACTTCCAAAAGAGTGAATAAATCTATCCACTGGGAACAAAATGCAATTTAGCATAGCTCAGTAAGCAATCTGATGCTGTACATATTTTCAAGACTCTGCACTCCAGAGAGCACTGTAAAAGCATAGCCCATAATGGGGAAACAATGAACAAATAAATGAGAGGAAATTGGCATAGCCAATAGTGGAGACAATGAATAGTGAACTTATGATGGTCATGAACGCCTATATTGAAAGACATGGGTATAAAATACATTAAAATATGTTTAATTTAGTGCTCACGTCCAAGCATTTTTTTAATATCATAAGGGGTCATAAAACATAATTTGAATTTGAATGAATAAAAGTTTAGCAAAGCCTAGAAATGATATAACATGCTACATTTAGGTTTTCTACTATAAATAATTGAGTTCTGTATGCCATGGAAGATGTGAAAGTAAATACCTGCAATTAGTGGGCTTTTAGTTAAGAATGGAATATTTGAAGTGGTAATATCAGCCAGAATGTGGAAATTTCTTTATGAAACATCTACATTTTAATAAGATTCCAGGGGGTAGGAAAAATTATTCATGACAGAAAAGGTAAAGAAAAACTTTGTTGGAAAGATGTTGTCAGAGCATTTTAACTTATGTCTGTGTTACATTTACTTAATAGTCTCAGTTTACTTTGTTCTTATTGTTCTACTACCTCCCTAATTTGGTAGTAAATATAAGCATATATAAAACTTGATAGGGTGCCTGTTTGGCTCAGTCGGTTAAGTATCCAACTCCATTTCTGCTCAGGTCATGATGTCAGGGTCATAAGATCGAGCCCCACATCAGGCTCTGTGCTGAGTGGAGTATCTGCTTGAGATTCTTTCTCCCTCTCTCTCTGCCCCTCCCCACCTGTGTGCTCTCTCTCTCTGTCTCTAAGAAATAAATCTTTAAAACAAAAAGGAATGTATAAAACTTTAGGAGCGAGAAACTAGAACAAATTTCTATAATTATAACATACTTTCTCCAATAGGTGTATGTGTGTGTATGCATATATATACACATATATATAAAATTATGTGTTTTATATGAATTCGATTCTAGTTTTCAATCATAGCAAAAACTAGTGAAAAATGATCTCTCTCATCTTTTGCTAAAGGGCAGATGGTTCAGTACCTGAAAAGAAAATGAAGAAAAATAGTGATGAATGATTAAATCAAAGTTAATGATTTTAAAAGTGCTTGTTATTATAGAACTAAATCATTAGTTGGTTTTTATTTCTTTTTATTTTTTATTTAAAGATTTTATTTATTTGACAGAGAGAGACACAACGAGAGAGGGAACACAAGCAGAGGGAGTGGGAGAGGGAGAAGCAGGCCTCCCTCGGAGCAGGGAGCCAGAGCAGGGCTGGATCCCAGGACCCTAGGATCATGACCTGAGCAGAAGGCAGATGCTTAATGACTGAGCCACCCAGGCACCCCCATTAGTTGGTTTTTAAAATTTTAAAATCCTTTTGCATGATGATTTTACTGAAAGAGTACTTCCATTAATACTAGTGAAAACTAATAAAAGATGAAGTTCCCATTTATTAATATCACCTATATTACTAGGACTAATCATTAGGTTAACTCTGTTCAAAAAGTTGTAAATGTTCCCTTCAGAGTAGACATAACCAAGAAATAAGTTATGTTGATGTTTCTTAAATACTGAGACTCTCAATCCATCTGCTCTGTATAGTAAGCCAAATAAGGGACTTCAGAAAAAAAAAAATTTCTAGGATATGGTCGTTGTTCTTAGGACAGTTGTATATTTGTTATTGTAATTATGATTACTATTGTTATTTTTTGTTCTGGGTTCTAATTATTAAAAAGCACAATTTTTAATGCATTAGTATTCATTATGAAAAAAAACAGATTAGATGTGTCCTTTGTGATATAAAGGTAGCATCATTTAGCCAAATATGGTTTGTCTACATGCATAAAGTATACTTGAAATCAGGAATTTAAAACCATGTTGGAAGTGAATCTCACTTACCAAAAGTAGTCATTATTTCTTGGTGGATAATATCACATTAGAGCATAGCAAGCTAATTGTATCAAAATCCAATTCAACTATTGAATTAAAATGTATTAAACCGAACTGATGAATCATGGAACATTATATCAAAACCCAATGATGTACTATACCTTGGCTAATTGAATTTAAATAAAAAGGAATTTATTAAACTCTTGAGAGCTTATTACATGCCAGCAATATTTTTCCATATACCCCATTAGATAACCACACAGAGACATCATCGAATGTATTTGCACAAAAAAGTATGTTAGAATTTACTTTAATTATTATGATAATTGTTGCAAAGCTTAACAGAAAAGGCAGAACATATTATTTAATTAGTGTACCAAAAAAAGTGACAGGGTATATCTTTCTGAATAACAAGCAAGATTTTCACCAGTTGGAACAAATGTATCACTTTGCTGAGGGGATGTTGAGACTGTGCTTGTGAGGGTACAGAGAAGAAATGGGAAATTTCTGTACCTTCCTCTAGGGGAAGAAGGAAGAAAAATTTCCCTTGCCCTTCAAGGTCCTTCTAATTGGACTAAGAATAAAATTGACATGAGACAGATTGCAGGAGAAAATCAAATTTAACAGTGTATGTATGGGGAATCCACATAGACTTGAAATTGCAAAGACAGTAAAACAATATGAGGTTTACAGGAGCTAAGGAGAGAGGTTGGGGCCTGAGGATACAAAAGGGAGAAAGACCATTAGCAGGAAGATGAAAGATGTTTGGGAAAGGAAGGTTGCTTTATTATGTAGATAAGTTTCTTAGATAAAGAGGAATCTCCATTAATAGCCCTCTTCTTGGTATGAGCAGGCAGTTGAGTGGGAGGTAAAGAGTTTTTCCTGGATCTGCTGGGGTTTGATTGTTTTTAACTCAAAATAATGTTCATGCCAAAGTGGCATCCTGGAATGCCCTGCCCTTGGTCCCTGCACCCTTGATTTTGCTGTGAACCTTAAACTGCTCCAAAAAATTAAAAAAAAAATAAATCTCAGTTAAAAAATAATAGCAAAAAAAATGAACAAACAAACAAAAACCCACAGGAAGTCTGAGAAACTGTCACAGACCAGAGGAGCCGATAGTTACATGATGACTAAATTTAAGGTGATGGATGGGATCTTGGGACAGGAGAAAGCAAAACAAAAACAAACAAACAAACAAAAAACAGGGAGTAAACTAATGAAATCTGAATAGAATATGGAGTTTAGCTAATAATGTATGGATAGTATCTCTGTTAGCTATGACAAATGTACTGCAATGGTGTAAGACGTTAACAATAGGGGGAACTGGGTACAGGATTGTTGAGGAGCAAGAATGTCGTATCTTTTGCAGGGAGCAAGAATTCCTGTCCCCTCCAATGTCCTTCTAGCTGGACTAAGAATCAAACTGACACAAAACAAATTAACAGGCGAAAATCAAATTTAATAGTTATATATGAGGAATCCACATAGACAGAAATTCCAAAGAGGGCAAAATGAGGTTTATATATTATCCTGAACTAAGGCGAAGTGGGTAGAGGTCTGGGGCTTCAGAGGAAAGGAATGCACATCACAGGACAGTAAGAAGAACAGATTTTTGGTAATTAGATGTTTGACCTGCCATACAGATGAGTCACTCAGATAAACTGATCTCTACTAATAAACCCTTATTCTGGGAAAGATCCCCAATTTAGATTCTTCTATGTAGTTAAGGGAGGAGCAGAACTTTCTCTTGAGCCTGAAGGATCTCGATGGCCTTCAACTCAAAATAATCTTCATGCCAAAGTGGCCATCATGGGATGGCCTGCCTTTGGCCCTTACAAGGTATATGGGAACTCTCTGTAGGGTCTTTGAAACTTTGCTGTAAATCTAAAACTGTGCTAATATTTTTAAAAAATATGAAAAAAATATCAAGAATCTCTAGGTTCAAAAAAATGTTTAAGTAGTTTCTCTGTGGTAAGTACCTCTTTCATGTTCTCCATGCATGATCTCATTTAATCCTCATACAAATTCTATGGGACAGGTTCTATTGCTATCCCCCACAAACAACTTAGGAGAAAATTAAGGCACTAAGAAGTTAAATAACATGTTTCCATTAGTGATGCAGCCAGAATTTTGTTGTTGTTGTTATTACTTGTCTTCTGGTTTGTTGAAGCAGTCAGACATTTGCCACAATGTCTGTCAAAGTGGTTGTTGGCTGTAAAAACTCCAGCACCACATTCATCTGAAGGGCATTCCTAATCAAATGATGGATTTTGCCATTCTCGTCCACACTATAGTATCTCAAGACAGCTGACTTCTCTTGCTTTCTCTTCTGCTTACTCTTCTTGGAAGTGGTGAAGACTTCCTTTTCTTAGCAGCCAGGATTTTAACTTAGGAGATTTGACTCTAGCCATTAAGCTATTAACTACCAAGCTGCAAAAGAGAGGAAGAAAAAACAAAAAACAAAAAACTGTTGAAATAGGTATTAATTTTGCCAACAATTTTATAATATATTGTATATGTTTCACTTAGAATGCACCAATCAAAACTCCTTGGGAAATCAAATCTAAGCCTCTTTTATTGTTTCTGTTTATAGGACATCTCAGGATCATTCATAGATTCAACAGTTTTTACCTAGAGGTTATCTATTGCCTCTGACCAAGGTCAAAATTAATTAAAAATTGCTGCCGTGTGTTCAGTGATTACTAGTTGAAGTTTGTTTGCAATACATGCAATCCTGAATCATGAAACATTTTATTATAACAAAAACTTTGGAAAGCATGTCTATGGATCTAGTAGTAAGAGATACTTAATGAGATAATGCTCTCAATTTTTCTTTGACAGCTAAAAATTATCTTTGGAGACCAGTAATGTTTCCAGACATATTTTTATATAGACCCATGATAACTGTTATGTCCAGGTACTAAATTGTTGAGTCTTTGTCATTTTGTATGTGCACTGTTGCACTAACAAATGTGGGAGATTCATTTTAAGGTGCTGATGACTATATGTCTGTAAATCAAAAATATAAAGTCTCCATTGATTTATTTTACAAATAGGTATTAAAAAGTTAATGATATAACTAGATGTAATAGATGTAAAATGATCGAAAAAAATTCTTCTTAAATGTATTTTTATTCTAAACATTTTTAAATGCATTCTTTAGGTAAAATAAGTGAGATTAAATATTTAATTCAATTTTGACACAAAATGTGTGTATATATATTTGCCAATTGCTATCCTGTATTTGTGTTAATAAAAAAGCAACTTATTATCTGATGAAAGGCAATAGTAAAGTAAAATTACATATGAAATATCATTCTTTAGTAAAGCACAATAAGCTATTTAATATTATATGATACATTTTTCACTATCGCATAGAAGTAAAATCTTAGCTGCACACAAATCCTACCAAGAAAGGAAAAAAAAAATTAACTGTGCAACTTTTACTCTATTGACTGTTTTCACTGTTTCATTTTTTAATGAAGATTTAAGTGCCTCAAATTTTATATGAAATATGTATGGAAATAAGATCCAAAACAACTTTGCTGGTGATCATAGTGAGAGAGAGCCATTTAGGAAGGGATAAATGCCCAGTAGCTATCCTTGAAGCATTTTTAGCTTTTTGTGCCACTGCCTTTCTTTAAATGATCCTATTTTTAAAAGTTGTCTTGCAGAAAGGGAACAAACAGAAAATCCATATTTAGTAGTCAACCAATAATGGTTCCTTTATGTTTTTTTTGATATCTCAGAAAACAAATCATATTGAACTACATGGCATTAATACAAATAAACTGTTCATTCCTGTCACAGCTAGAAGGTTGTGACTGTATTTGGGATCACCCACCAGCTTTTCAGAGCTAAGAAGAACAAAACAAAGATGTTCAATTTTGGATTAACATAGCATAGCATCTTGTATAATACATTTGTATGTAGTTATATATAAAGCTGGAGTAAGGACACTTTTGTAGCATTACATCATCAATGTAAAGTTTTACAGGAATCACTGAAACAAAGAGCATTCATATGCAGATGTCTTATCTGCAGAAAGCCCAGAAACTGTCTTCCAATTTTACATTCATAACTTTCATTCACAAGAGCCTAGTGAATAGATGTTCTCTGCAATGCTCCATTATTTCTTGCATTCTTAAAATGAGCCTTTTACAATCTATTAGGGAAAGATATAGTCATTTTTCCCCCCTTGGGCATGTTCAAGTGCATGCAGGGCATCACCTAATGCTATTTGCAACCTTGTTTTTCTTTCCTGTTAAAAGTCTTTCTTTCATTTTCACTCTTGCCACAGGGATGGCTTTCAAAATCAACTCTAGGCAGTCTGCACTTCTAGGGTGTCTAAGTTAACGTTACGAAATGTTAACAATGTATTTTTGCATTATTGCTGTTAAAACCAAGTATATAAAAAAGGGAGTGTTCTAAGTGGTCGGATTTCACCACAATGGTGAAAGGTTACACTCTGTTTAAAGGTTACACTTTATTACTAATAACTAAGAAACTATAGTAAATCCAAAGGCCTCAGTTTAAATTAGATTTTTAGGTTTAATTTAAGTTTTATCCTCCAGAAGAAAAAATCCACTCTTAGTGATAAGTCACCTTTTGTAAGCCTAGATATTTCTATAGAATAGTAGAAATGTAAATATATAAAACACCTATAACTTAATAACTTAATAAGATAAAACAATTTAATGCACATATTATACTATTTTATGTGCAACAGACATTTACATATAAAGACTGGGGTATCTTATGGAATATCCTACCTGGATACAGGTGATAATAAACTAATGTTAATAGCAACATATTCACTGTTCCTAGAGAACATTATTTCTATAGATTTTTATAGCATTTTTTATGCTACAAATACCAAAATAACATAGTTAATACTCTGGAGATAATAGTAGGACCATCACCTTTAATTAAAATATCTCCAATTTTATTCATATTTTTCATATAAAGACTTACCTTTCCAAGTAATACACGTTTAGAGAATACAGTAAGCCATGGACTCAGAATGATCATCATCATTATAATAGCAGACATGTCAACCCAAGAAGGAAGGATGATACTACATTTTGACTCTTTGATACAGTGTTGGCAACTTAAAAAAGTAAAAGTACGTTACAAAGGAAAATTTAGGGGTAATGTAAATATTGGAGAATCAAGAAAAAAACTTTTTAAATATCCCAAACAAATATAATACTATTTTTGTGAAATCTTGGAAGGATTTTTAAATGCCTATAAATGGAATGTGAAATCAGGTGCATCAATTAACTTGACTGCAGACTTCCTCATGCTTTAGTCTGTTTATCTGGTCAGTCCAATCATTACAATCCATGTAGATAGGAAGATAGCTACCTTTCGAAATTTTATTACATGCCCCTTAACTCCTATTTTATGTGAATAGTTCAGTCTATAGTCATCTTAGCAAATCCTAGATTCATGCTTGGTCAAAACCCTAGCAAATACATATCCTTTCTGTTTAGCTGATGTCTCAAAGTGATTTAAGGGCTAAAAGAGAAGTTGGAATCCAACAAAAGCCAAATAATGTCTTCACGTCAGGCAATGCCAAGGATGTAGCTTCAATCATCATAAACCTCAGAGACATTACACATCATATAATCAAAGAGATTAACATCTAAGTTCAGAGTTGTCAGTAAAAATTTACAAAAATTAGAATCTTAATAAACTTAGGGTTACCTCGGTTTTCTTTCTCAATGGATATTATATAAATTTTGTTCGAATTGTCAAACATCCTCATTTACACTCTTTATGCTGAGGGCATATACAAATAAAAAGGGAAAGTTTTACCATGTATTTGGATTTAAACAATTTGCAGATTACCCCTGACTTCTTCACTCCTGAGGCAGCTACTTAAACGGAGATTAACTCTCCTCTTTGTCTGGGTTTTTTAATTCTATATTTGAAAATCTAAAAGGTTACTTTCATAAAACAAATTACTGTAAAAATAAATTTCTAAAAAATATTTGAAAATAATATTTATGTTTTTAAAACTTACACCTCACATTGTCCTTTTTATAGTCAAACTGATTATTGAAATAAAATCTGAGCCTGTATATTTTATGTGTAGGACAGAGAGATTAGAAATATTTTATAATAATGAGGAATATTTGAATATTTCTGAGATTAAGAAGTTTGAGTCATTACTTACACTTTATTTTATAAGGGATATCTACATATCATAATTTTGATCATCTCAAATACATTATAGGAGTTTTACTTTCTTCATCAAAAATTACAATGCAATGTATGTTATGATAGGTGGAAATATAATGTTGATTGGATTACATTTTAAGATTCATTTTATATCTAATTTTATATCTATTTATTTTATATCTAATCATTTTCTTTTATGTTGTATTATATGCAAGTGTAATCAGCCAGCTACTTGCCTGCCATCTCCCCATGGGCAGGTTTCAGAATTTCCCTGTGCCTGATTAACATATTTCTAAAACTAAAATGAATTGCCACCTGTAAACCCTCGTTCAGTGTTAGCACCTCATAGAGACACAATATATGATCATGTCCTCCCCTCTGTGATTTACCAAATTTGCGCTCTCTCCCCCTCTTCTTCTCCCTCACCTTCTCCCTCCCTCCATACATATACATATATTCTACATTTTGTAGATAACAATTTGCTTTAATTTCTATTAAAAAAATAAACTTGTAAAATACTTTTTTCCAGGTTTAGTTATTTCCATGATTCCTTTTGTGTTTGGGAAGTGCTATGGTCTGAATGTTTGTGTCTTCCAAAATTCGTGTGTTGAAATCCTGTCAAGGAAACAGTATTAAGAGGTGGGACTTTTGGCAGGTGATGAGGTCATGAGGGCATCACCCTCATAAATGGGATTAATGCACTTATAAAAGAGGCTGGAGAAAATTTCCTTCCTGTCCCATCATGTGGAGTTATAGTAAGAAAATGGCTGCCAAGGAGGAAGTGAGCTCTCACCAGACACAAAGTCTTCCTGTGCCATGATCTTTTCTTTTTAGCCTCCAGATCTGTGAGGAATAAATTGTTGTTGTTTATAAGCCTACCTAGTTTATGGTATTTTGTTGTAACAGTCCCAACTGACTAAGACAGAAATGCTCCACTGTGGGTACGGAGTGAAGGAAAGCCTGCTGTGGGACTACTCCAGTTCCTCAGCTTCAAGCTAATAACTCCACTCAAAGCTTTGGGGAACAGAGACCAGGTTCTCCCTTGTGCTTTCAAAGCCGACATGTGGGATAATCCCAGCACAGTGTATGCTATAGTCTGTATGCAGATCTGTCTGGATATAAACAAGGAGTATTTCAAATGTTTCAAAAAATAATACAAAAGGGAGCCTGAGTACACTGAAAAAAATAATTCAGCTCCCAGTATATCGTTGCTAAGCATTTGCTGGTTTGATGCCAGAACAGTTTCGGTAAATTCTTGGGAATTAATCCGATACAAAAACTTTCATAAACTCACCTCATTTTTCCTCACAACAATTCAGAAATTTTATTGGGACCCATATATCATCCACATTTAAGAGAGGAAGAAACAAGCAAACAACAAAAAAACAGGTTAAATTGTTTGCTGAAGTTTGCCCAATTAGTAAGTGACAAACTCAGGTCACAACCAGGTCTTTAGTCATCTGATCCATATTTACCTCATGTTTATATATACATTGAAACTAGGTTACTCTCCAGAATCCGAGGCAGAGAAAAGGCATTGTAAGGAAGGAAGGGAGAGATAATATTTAAAAGATTAGTATATATTCTGTTTAGGGCCTAATTAAGTATCATGTCTTATATTTTTGCAAAATAAATTAAACTGCATGCATACCTTATAAAGCATTTGAGATTCTTTCTGTACCCCAGTGCATAGGACATATTGTTTTGCAATACGTGGACATAATGTGACTCCTTTATGAAGGACAGAGTTATTTCACAGTTCTAAAAGGCCACGCTCTTTCTTTTAGAACAGTGACTACAGATTGAAAAATGCAAAGCCCTTTGCTCTTCATAGTTATTTTTCCTCTCAGTTAATGGCATAAATCGCTGAACTTTTCTGAAACTCAACACATTTCTTGACCTGTGACATAGAAGTGACTCGATAACTAGGTGCCTGGGTGCTTGAATACATAACAATGAAGGTTTTCTTATAGATGTGTAGACTTTAAGGCACATGGGTAGGAGTTTTTTTTTTTTGTACAGGTGCAGTGGGTAATTTTCCAGTAAAAGCCTGAACAAGGGCACATCACATTTCAGTCTGAAAAACATAATCTGAAAGAACAAAGGCATATTTGATTATGGTGAAGTGTGTAACAATGTTGGCAGCAAACACAAAGCTTCCCTACCCCTTCCTCAAACACACGCTATTCAGTGAAATCCAACTAACTGCATATGCCCAAAAGAATTTTTTTAGAAAGATGTTTATGCAAAAATTTTCCAAGTTGTAGTTTTCGTGTTGAAAATAGCACTTTGTAACTTAGAGAATGCTGTATTTGGTAGATTATAGCCATCTGTGTGTTTCCATATCTCTGGATCTCTCTGAAAAAATATATATATACCCATCATTTAGATATGAATGTTTATTTGTTATACTCTTGGGATATAAGTGTCAATTCTTGACCTTCATAAAGCCAGGATGGGTGAAATTAAAATGGCAGAAAAGGTGTGGCCCAAAGAATAAAAAGGGGATCTTCATCCCTCACATTTCTCTTTGCCATCAGGGAGTTTGTTACCCAATTTCAATCAAGAATATAACATTAAGAATGGATTTATTCCATATAACAAACCTTACTTTTCCCTCTCCTTTATCTTTCCCCTAAACTTGTGTAAGTATTACGGACACTCTTTTGAAATGCTGTTTTCTCCTTTACATGCATGATCTTAAATATAAAGGGATCATACCTTTAGGAGAGAGAGCTCTTAAATCAAGTGCATCCTTCTTTCTTTTCTTTTTTTTTTTTTTTTGCTCCTTGAAATCCAATTAAAGATATACTACTCTAAAATCTCCTATCACGTATCTCATGGTGGATAGTTTTGGGAAGTTCAAGCCAGTAATACAGAAATAATCAAAATGTTTTCCTCTATCTCCAGAGAAGCTACATTTAAAAAATCCCCTTTCTCATTTTTTTCCTTTGTCTTTCCTTTCTGACACTAAATATTGTGGATAAAATATTGCACACACCAAATAAAAGCATGTAAACACAAACTTCCTCGAATTTATGTACTTCACTACCACAGAATGGCACAATATGCATTCCACAGAAACAGAGAATGGTGTTAGCATTGAATTTAGGTTCCTGTGGAAAGAAATATTGCATTGAAAAATAAACCTATAATGGCTGATCATATTTCTAACCACATTAAATACTTTTGCTGATATTACTGACTGAGTCATTAGCATGCAATGAAGTACCCAATTATTATATGCCCTGCTGTTTTCAACTCTTGCAGAGTGTCAGTCCTCGGTTTGAAATAAGCTGCAGGATGTGAAAGGCATCGCTCTTTCTGTGACTGGTATGCTGAACCGATATGCTTTCTGACTTCCTTAGGCTTCTCTTCAGTTGCAAGTCAATGCTAATTGCACGATCCATGCTTTGGTTTTAAAACCATTTACACAGCAAAAGAATCCTTAGAAGTTTTTCTTTTATATACCAGAGTCTAGTTCTTTTTATTTTCCCCTTAAAATATCTGAAATGTTTACATTACAATTTGCCTTTAGCCAAAGAAAATTTTGTTTGTTTTTGCTTTGTAAAGAGTGAACAACATTTGTTCATGTGAAGGTATATGAATGGCACCTAATCTTTAAGTCCTTCAGAATCCAGCTCTCACTTCTGTACAGCTTGATAGGGGAAAACCTAAAAGATTTCAGGAAATGAACATAGTAAGCCAATACTGTCCCATACAGTAGCCACTAGCCATTTAGACCAAACTCAGATTTGGATGACTGAATATGAAATATTAGGAATGGAAAATATCTCATTTATAATGTTTATATTGATTACTTGGTAAAATAATATCTTAATAGAGTGTATAAAATATGTTCATAGGAGTTCACCTGTTTCTTTTTCGTTTTTAAATGTGGCCACTAGAAAATTTTAAATTATTTATGTGGCTTGCTTTTGTGGCTCACATTCCATTTTAATTAAAAGCCCTGTAATTGACAGATAGATTCATCTATGCCATATTTTAGGTCTATCTTTCAATATTAGGTTTCTCTTAGTTTATTCTGAAGATTTTAAAAAACTTTTTGGGTAATGATTAATTACTAGCAGTAGAGAAGACATTACCCTGCTGTGTGTCATTTCTCAATTACTTTTCTTTACAAGCCTTTGTTTCTTCTCATTAACCATTTCATCCTTCCTTGTACTGTCTAGAACTCTCTTCATATCCATGTGTTGTAGTCTTAAAACATAACTGATTAAGCAGGTGTAATATGTATCAAAAGTGGTGCATATTCAGTGCACCAGCAATCAGTTCCCCCCAAAAGCACCGTTCCAATGATCTCTTCTATTTGGTGCATTTTCACGATGTCTGCAAGCAGCACATCATAATCACCTGGGAAAACAAAGTACAAGTGTTCATGGGTAGAGTATCAGGGTGGGCATAGTGATTGGAAGAAAGGGTTAAAATTTGTATGTATCACAATGGCAACAGTCTAGGCCTGGATTTTATTTTTTTAGAAATTAGAAAGATGTCCAGAGCAAAAACATTTCTTCTTTCCATACAGAATCTTTAAGTCTAAAAAAATGCACTCTGCTGTTTCTTAGCAAATTTTAATGAAACTTTTAAAATAATGAGAAAATATTCCAACACAGTACCAAATAGGAAAAATATTAAGATGGAATACTAGACATTGCTTTTAAAAATTCTCAAGAAAGGTCCTTCTATCTCAGAAGTAGCTCATAGAAAAAAAGAATAAGTCAGATGTCTTTTTATGTAATTATTTTCTCCAGCAGACAAAATGTATTCTGTATTTCAATACAGACTCTGGTGAGAAGTCCAAAAGAAAGCCAACAGAAGTACTCACAGAATGAATGCCATGCCTCTCCTGCAACACCCTCCAATCTCCCATCACGTTTTTCCAGAAAAGGGGACTAGTCATTTGCTGTCAGGTGCAGCCTATTGAACAATATTTATCTTTAAAGAAACTATGCATTTATTTCCCCTGGTGAAATATTGAAACAAAAAGTTAAGCTTTATTAAAAATATATTGAATCTGAATTTTATCAGAGCATATCCAAAGTCAGATCTTTATTAACACTTTTTATTTGGTTGTGGGTATTTGCTTTTTTAGCAAATTTTAGTTTGCATTTGAGGATACTGCATGTTTGTATCCAGTTTTCTCAGACTCACAAAAGTGCAAAGTGTTGCAGACCAGTAGAGGGATGATGCTTCTGGTAGAGGAAAAAAAAGGAGTTTTGTGGCTTGTACACTGAAAATATAAAGATAAAATTGGAATTCTAGAGCAGTTTCTTGAGGGAAGAAACAGAAAGGTCAAAAACTTCTGATGACAGCAGAAAAAGGTAATCCTTTTTGTAAGATCTAAAAGATGATCGTTGTGTCCATGAATCTCAGTTAACAGAAAGGTCAGTGAGTAGTTTACTGACTGTCTCCAGGGTTTTAACTACATGATACCAGACATGCACATGTTTTCAGATAGTCATAGAGTTGGTATAGGATAAGAAAAATTTCTGATTAATTTCTGATTAATTATAGGGTTGTTTTTCCTATTTCCATTCAGATGTTTGGCATCATGTAAACAAATCTCATGTAACAGTCGTACTTATAAGTTACTCTATTCTTATCCTTATTAGCAAATATAATCATTTCACTTCAAACAAGAAAGGGTTGAGTGAGGCTTATAAATATTAGATATGAATCTTCTAGGATCTCTAATACACAGAGACTGTAGAGTTGGAAATGATATTCCCCTTTTACCCAAATTCAGTTCATTTTGGATTTTTACCACAAGCAATTCTTTTTTCTTTTCTTTTTTTTTAGAGGGGGGAGGGGCAGAGGGAGAGGGAGAGAGAGGATCTTAAGCAGGTGCCACACCCAGTGCGGAGCCCAAAGCAGGGCTCAATCTCGCAACACTGAGATCATGACCTGAGCCGAAATCGAGAGTCGAATTTAACCGACTGAGCCACCCAGGTGCCCTATCACAAGTGATCCTTTTGGTAAATAAAGTAAATATAAATTAGAATTGGTCGTGAAGATATTACTCTGGCCCAAAGCTACTTAATTTGGAATAATTTTTTTTAAGATAAATCATCTTTATATCTCTGTGGGTAATTGATAATTTCATGTATTTTTTGGTGACCATTTATTGAAAGCATACTCTCGATAGAGTTATTTATTATTTTCAGTGGGAAAAATTCTGTGCTTCTGCATAGCATCACCTCCTCATGCATTCTTACATATTTTATAAGGAAGACCAAACTCAAAAGTAACTGAGCTCTCTAATTTTTCCAAATTTTTCTTATCACTTGCTACATATTTCTGCTACAGTACTTATTATATTGTTTTATTTTTTTCCTGTCTGTTTGACAGCAGAAACTATCTTATTTCTTTGACATTTTTGTTGCGCATCATGGTGTTCAGTAAATATTTGTTTGTTGAAAGATGATTATTCCATAACGAATCAGAAGCCAGAGGACCAGGTAGGATTAAGCAGAGAATTTTCTGTCTACTCCTGAGAGAAGGTCTTGCTACCTACTGTCCATGGAGATCATGACCTAAGCTGAAGGCAGACGCTTAACCAGCTGAGCCACCCAGGAGCCCCTGTTGTTTACTTTAAATAATGATTTACAATATAGAACTCTGGACTATTTGGAATATCTGTCTTAAAGATGAATACTTTCTGCATAATTATTAATTGAAACTTTATTCAGCAATATTTAGACAATCTTGTGCCTAATCTGATCGATAGAGGTTATCTATTATTCTGAAGAACTCTGATGATGATGCAGAATCTTGGACTTTGAAAATGGAATTAGTTCTCCAAGCATTTTTTTAACGTAAAAAAAAATGTTTTAGTAAATTTTGGCATTAAACTCTTTCTTCCAGAAACTAAAGATCAGTCTTGATTCCCTAAAAAAATTGTCCCATTTTTCTCTCCTGACTATTTTGCAACAGAACTACAATGAAGTAATTTGAGTATTTAAAAACTTGATCCAACGCCTCATTCCTCACATCCAAGTCATTTAAATTCTTTCCTCAGTGCCTGTTTTCCACCAGATTGTGTCCAAGTTCAGCAGTTTAGTCCAAAAGTTTATTATCAACTGAACTTTTGACTCACATAAATGATTTTCAATAAATTATAATTAAATGTATATCAGAGGATTAGACCTGGTCAGAAGTATTTCTATTTTGATTATTAGAAAATAATATTTCAGGTCTAAAGATTGAACAGGAGTGTTCCTACCCTTTAACTAGAACATTTTTTGTCTTAATTAGGGTACATTTATTTACTTTTAGGCTTCCAGACTGTCCGTACTGAAAACAAGCTTCACAAGCTTTGGTTTTGAATTTTTAATCCCCTAAAGGAAACAGAGTAAAATAGGACAGCATGAGTTGTTCTTGCCCACAGCTCTTTTCTATTTGTACTATGTTTATCTTCATATACTGAAAAATGTTCCTTTTTCTGCATTGAAATGTTGATGTGCCAAACAAATTGAATTCCTCTTTCCTTCCACATCTCTATTGGCTGGAACAGGAAGTTTCTCTGGATTTCCATGTAACTGTTGTTTATCAGTGCATTTTAGTCCTGTGAACTGGTTCAACATTGCTAAATGCTAACATTTTAACCTTCTCTTAGTTTATCTCAAAATATTTTCCAGACACATATTGAGTGGAATATTTAAATGGAATATAAGAATGACTTGTATTTAGTAGGTTTAAATACAAAATAACCATCATGTTTTGTGTATATGAGTTTATATAATTTTTTTTATTTGAAAACATCCCAAATTTTACTTCTTATCCTGCTAAATAATCTATGAATATTAAAAATAGTCACAATTGGATATGTTCATTTTATGTGAGCTAATTTTAAGAAACCTATGTAAGTACATTTTTCAAACTCGTTTCTCAATCTGGTAATACATGCAATACTAGATATGATAATTCCAGTTAAGTATTGAAATTGATAATACTGTAAATGATGATTTACAGGAATGAATTCTTATGGAAAAGCTTCTTGGTTTTTGTTTTGGTTCGTCCTTGTTTTTGTTTTAATAGTGGACATTTTTATGCACTAACAATAAAAACTTTCTGTATCTGTATCTTTTCTAGATCCAAAACAATTTTTGTTAGCCTAACAGCACATTTGATTTCTCCAATACGTGTCTTCAACGCTAGCAAGTTCTGTGCTCTCCTACCAAACACCACTGTTTCCATTTACTCTAGCCTCATAGCATGGTGGGTCAGTATTTCTAAAGTGTGAGTGAGGAACACCAGGAGTAGATTAAACTGTGGTGCTTTTAGAATGCAGAATGAACAGATATAATACTAATTTGATCGAACAGCAACTCTGTTAAACCTGTAGGTTTTTCACAGACACATTAAGTTTTAAAATACCAATTTAAAGGCATTAATGAATGAGAGATAGGATTTGTTATCGAGGAAACACAGGGGCATGAGAAATAGTCAAAACTCCAATGACTTGTCAAAGTTCACTACAAATATCACGACTACCGGTGATGTCAAAAATTTTGCGTGTATGGGGTACCTAGATGGGTCAATTGGAAGAGCATGTGACTTGATCTCAGGGTCATGAGTTTGAGCCCTCTGTTGAGCACAGAGATTGCTTTAAAAATTCGAGTGTACAAATCTGGTGGGATCTCTAGTGGCAGCCAGCTGACCTAATTATACATAATTTGTGAATAAATTCTGTACCTTTATGGCAAACATATCTCTAGTTTGGGGTTATATGTTATATATAAAATAGAAATATAAAAACTCATGGGTAAGAATTATGAGGCAGAAATATTTCAAATATTTTGAGTATTGAGAGCTATTATGAAGATAAAAATAGTTCTCAATAGTTGAAGATGTTGAAAGCAAAGTACAACCTCAAATTCCATAGTCTTAAAATATAAACATTGCTTTTATACTTGTGTATTAAAATAGATTTATTATAAACTCTGCTGAACTAAGTTTCTTAAATATTTTTAAAGTTTTGGTGATTTAAATTGAAAAATATTTTCTGATTTTTGTTAAATGAAATAATTTGCTCTAAAAACATCTAAATGATATCGAATGTCCCATCTCAATATTTCTTTATCTTGCAAATAGCATTATAATCTCTAAACTTTTTACTTGATGAAATCTGATTATAGTTTTTGTTTCAGCCACCAAGTTATCTAATGGGTATAGAGAACAATATATAAACATCAATGCAAAAAACTCAGTGTGTCTCTTCCACCTAGACAGCTTGTGGTAATTGAGTAAATATTTGTATATGTGACCAGATTTTGAAAATCTGGCCTGATTTTAATTAAATTTACCATTTTAACTCTTGAAATACTCTCTTAATTTTAGTTACCTTTACTGCTTATTAGGTTTGATCCCTTTTGGTCTTTGGATTGTAGCTTTATAAGATAGCACCCCTAAATAATGCAAATGACACATTCTGTGTTTTAAAACATTTTTGTGTTTTGGTGATAGTTGGAAGATGGAGAGACATAATAAAATATCAGAAACCCATCCTTTAAGTTTACATATTTTCTTTTATGAAACCTATGATAAACATAACATGTCTTCTCAATGTATTTTCAGAAGCATGTTTTGTGACCTGTTGTGTGCAAGAAGAATAGCAGACTTATATAAGTTATTGGCAATATACACATAACATTTAAGTCATTATTAACTTTAGGTTAAACTGATGTACAGCACAAATTATGGCCAAAGGGGAAATAATTTCTTTTAGAGACATCTCTTCACTAATGAAGTATAGATAATTATTTTACAGATTCTCCTGTCTAATATGATTATGTAAACTCCAGCACTGAGTCAATTATAGAAAAAAGAAACTCAGAAAATTGTCCCCTACTACATTATTTCTTTTATTCTTGTCATGATTTTACTACTTGAGTGTTTATTTCTAATTTTTGATGAATTGTTGCTTTAATCTTTTCATTTTAATATAATTAGAATATGTAAATATTTTATGTAATAAGGAAAAGTTAACCAAAATTGCTGAAATTTTTATAGACTATAAAATATTTACCTTTTCTTTTTGGTAAAGATTTTATTTATGTCTTTGAGAGAAAGAGACAGATAGCAAGAGAGCACAAACAGGGGGAGGGGCAAAGGGAAAGGGAGAAGCAGGCTCCCTGCTGAGGGAGCTATGACGACTACCGGTGCTCAATCCCAGGGCTCTGGGATCATGACCTAAGCCCATGGCAGATGCTTAACCGACTGAGCCACCTAGGCGCCCCAATATTTACCTTTTTGTTTTCTGATTGCACCAATGGCTATTAATTATCTGAAATAATTGAAGCATCTATAAACTAGATCAACTACCAAGCTTAGCTTCATTGCTGTCTGTCTCACTATGTTGTCATGTCAAAAACTCAACAACGGATCCAACTCTAAGCCTATTTACTTTAAAATTACTCCATGTCAGTACATGGTTCAGCCTCCTTTCCAGCTCAGAGTCCTAAGAGTCATCTTTTAATTCTTCCTTTTTCTTTTGTTCTCTACATCCAAACTATTTTCTTTTTTTTCTTTCAAACTATTTTCAATTTTCATTGTTCTAAACTTTTTTTTTTAAGATTTCATGTATTTGTTTGAGACAGAGAACGCGAGCAGGGGGAGGGGCAGAAGGAGAGGGAGAGGGACAAGCAAGGGTGGGGCTCAATGTAGGGTTCAATCCCAGGACCCTGAGATCATGATCTGAGCGGAAGTCAGACGTTAAACCCACCGAGCCACCCAGGCACCCTCACTGCTCTTACCTTTTAAATGTATCTTGAATCTGACTTCTTTTTCCTATCTCTACTGCCACCAATTTCGTTATTGATACCTAACTTACTTCTACTTTTACCCTTGTGTGTCTACATTTTCACACTTTTGGAATTTTTCTCCATACAAAACATTGATCTTAAACAAACAAACAAAAATCTGATAAAACAGATCACATCATGGTCTTGATTAAAAACGGTTATTTCTGTTGTAGTTCACTCCAATTTGTAACATTTAGTCTTTTTAAAAGTCTGTCCCTTCTTTTAATTTCTAAATTTTGAGGTATATATATGACAGTTGTCTCTGTTGGTCCACTCTGTGTCATTGTAAGAATTTCTCCATGTGGGGATGCCTGGGTGGCTCAGTCGTTAAGCGTCTGCCTTCGGCTCAGGTCATCATCCCGGGGTCCCAGGATCGAACCCTCATCGGGCTCCCTGCTCAGTGGGAAGTCTGCTTCTCCCTCTGCCACTACCCCTGCTTGTGTTCCCTCTCTCGCTGTGTCTCTCTCTGTTAAATAAATAAATAAAATTAAAAAAAAAAAAGAATTTCTCCATGTGTGTTGTTGTTGTGTTTTTGTTTTAAAGGGTGCACATTTGTGATTAGCATTATGACTTGGAGACAATAAAATTTAAAATTTAGACTGTAAATATAAATATATTTGCAACCTGGCATCTATCTCTGTTACTTATCTATGGCCATTGCTCATCTGACATGTGTCCAGTAAACATGGATG
Organism: Leptonychotes weddellii; assembly: GCF_054177405.1. Classification (NCBI taxonomy): domain Eukaryota; kingdom Metazoa; phylum Chordata; class Mammalia; order Carnivora; family Phocidae; genus Leptonychotes; species Leptonychotes weddellii. The sequence goes on along the minus strand of NC_138369.1, from coordinate 159,402,410 downwards.
AATGAATGGGTATATGAATTACTGCTTTAGATTTGTAGGTGGTTATAGATATAGCTTTGATATCTATCTATAGAGCTTAACCCTATTAGTTTGGAATTTTAATCTTGTGACTCAGCTTCTTTTTCTAAATGTGATCCGTCTCACCTCTTACATAGATAATTCCAACAGTTTGATTTCCTTGATTCCAAAACCTTTGTCTTTTACAACCACCACCTAAAATTCATTTTCTATACAGCTACAGTATTTGTCATGTCATTCCACTATTTAAAACTCTCCAATAGTTTTCTTTTGCTCTTAAAATTAATCCAGACTTTATAACATTGTGCATATTCTGATGTCTCCTTACAGCTTCACATTTACTTTTTCATTCTCCTCCTTGAAATTTGCAGTTGTGTCAAGCTTTATTTTCTTGTTTTATGTGAATTACATGCCTTTTGTTAAACCAGGACTGGCACAAACTTTCCTTCTTTCTGGGATTGTTTCCTCTGTTTTGCTTAACATCTACTTTATCATCTAGATTTAAATTTTGCTGTATTTCTGGATGTTTTCAAACAAAATTTGAAGGTCCGGCATTCCTAGATATAAATCATAACACTGTACTTCTGTCAGAGTAACCACCATCTTCACTGGTGCTGACACAAAATAGAAGTTTATCATTTCATGATAAGCCAGATGACCACGTTAAGACACATCCATACAAATATATTCTCACACAGGCTGCCAGATTTTATGATGATTCCATTATTTCATTTATTAAACATAACATTAGCAACTAGAAGGGAAAATGAAGAAGTTACGTGACGTTAGTAAGCCATTGATAAAGGCAAGCAAAGAATCAAATTTATAAGAAATTTATTTACATAGAGTACTGTCTAAGCGCTGGTCCAAAACTAGTGCTGTTTGGTGATTACAAATTCCAGTGGATGAAAAATCCTGCATATCAACTATCTACACTAAGTCCTATTCTACTCTATAAGGGAGAAAGTGTTATTATTTTAAAACTTCGACAGGTTTTTCAGAAAGTGCTTTTGTCGACTTTCCTCGGAGAGGGTGAGTGTGCTGGAAGAGGAGTTGATTGGGGGAGGATGGAAATGAGTCCTTTCCTGCAGGAGGGCTGACAGGTAAAAGATGGAAGGTAAGGTAATTAGCAAAGCTAGGTGGGAAGAGAGGTGCTTCTAGGGCAGTTCCTGAGATGAATCTGTAAGTGATATCCCCATTTGTACACTGGTGTAATAGATTTCAATTTAAAATGAAATTAAAATATAATGAAGCAAATTTGATGTCTGCCAAGTTTGTTAAAATAGAGTCCTACATTTACTCACACTTCTCAACCGAGCTGATACATGTAGGAAAGTGAGAAGACTGTAGAATGCTTGTGTTTTTTCCTCCGATTTGGACAGGAAACAAACAAATATGTATATATATTTAAAAAGTCTTTTAGAAAAAAGTTCCTCATATTATCTATACAATAATAATTACCTAAGAAGTAATTTTTAATGAGTTCAAGACAGTGAGTAAGGCTTGTATTGAGCTAGTAATATTATTCTGTTAAGACAATAAATTATTCCCTTTCTACTGGCCAACCATCCTATAAATGTACATTCATTTCATATACAGGTAAGCACATACATATATTCACACACATAGCTACATATACAAAGCTGAAGTGAGGGGTGGTAGAAGTCAAACATTACTGTGTTTTATTGTTGGAAAAATGCAAAAACAAACAAATAAGCAAAAAAAAATTTTTGAAGGACATTTTCTTCTTGAGTATGTGTCCATAATTTCATTGAATTTTCTTTAAAATAATGGTTACTTTCCATATCAGTTGGGAAGATTTAAAACAACAAATAATTCAAAAACTATCGATCAATAATTTTTATTATGAAATTCATATTTTGCATGCAATTGCTGACTTTTCTTCTAGGGAATTATAGTTTGACTTTCAGAACTTTGTACTTTTGCTCAAAGATATATTTAAATGATAAGACTATCCCTAGTGGTACAAGGTGAGAATGCCACATTAACTACTTTATCAAATGTGTTACCCTGAATGTATAATAACTACTTGTTCACTATTAAGAAAAAAATGAGGAGCCAGTACTCATGGGAGAATGCTTTTAAAAGTAGATTAGCTTCCAACATAAATTAAACATTACTATGTGTCAACCTCTTAAAGGCCATTTATATGATTTCTTGACTTACTGGCAAAAATATCTTGATATTCCTTTCTCCTGAATTTGAAATATATATTTTCTTTCTCAGTGGATTATCTATAGAAAATGAAAATTCATACCTATGGATGGATGGATATTGATAACTTTATTAACTAGCTGTGGTTTTCAAAATAATTGTTTAAAATATTTTATTTGTATATAGAAAGACAGGAAAGATGGAGTTTTATTCCTTTATGTACTTGTCAAAGTCTTGAGATGTGCATGCATAGCAAAATTCTCCTTCAGTCATTCAAAAAGCACATTAATGGAACTCTAGGATATTGGGGGAAGGTAGTCTCAAGCAGGGCTTCTCTTCAAGTATGTATCCCATTTTGTGATCCAATTATTTGGAGCTATAGTATCACATTCCTAGGTTAACTTGGATGGGAGGCTGACAAAGAAACAATGTGGCATTTTCCAATTTTCTTACTCTTTTCCTTTTCAAACACCCAGAACTCTGTTTCATCTGTGTTATTGGATACATGCTTAATAATATATAAATTATCCTTAAAAAAATATGAAGCACATGACTAGGTTTTATGGGGAATGGATAGTCCTCACTTAAAAGGATCTTATAATGTAACTAGAAAAACCAAACTCTAAAAAGCAGATTTTCCCACATACATATTAATATGTATCTACTAAATTAAAAACAAATTTTGAGTTTGAAAGTTTGAAAACTCCTGCTAGGGAAATTTGCTTAAATTAATTTAATTTAGTTTTCCAAAGTTATTCAGCCATTGAGCATGTTTGTTTTTTTCCAATCTTCTTTGCCATACTGTGCAATACTAGACTTTCTTGGGCATATCTAACAGACAAGTTGTGGACCTTAACTCACAGACTTGATTTCAGAACTCCTCAAAAGTCATTTAAAGTCTCAGGCTTACTTTTTCCATTTGTAATATGTTGGGTAGTTGGGCCAGATGTTTTCTAAAGACTCCTCAAGTTCCAAGTCTGGATGATTTCAATGAGAGCTTAAGGAATAAACTCTAGGCTGCTATTAGTGTGATAGACCCAAGAGGGAAGAGACAGTGTGGATTCTTTGATGTTTGTCTATTTAGATTTGTTCTACAGGAAGACAGATTCTTAATAAACATTTCTAGATGTTCATTCTAGGATATCAGGTAAATAAGTATTTGATGTATAAGTTTGGGTTCAATGTTAATTTATCCATATTTAACATGTCAGAATGTCAATATATCTATTAAAGTGTTAGTGCAGTTAATTAAATTTTGTTTTTGGAGTTTGTTTTTGAAAAATAATTTTATGTATATTTTAAACTAAGAATGGCATAATTTTTCCTGTCAAATTTAGATGTGAACTGTCACCGGGGCTAATGTGGATCTCTAAACATTTCAATGAATTTATTCTTTCTTGTTCTCCACAGCATTGCAATGTATAATATTTACTAACACATGACTTCTATTAGATAGTTAATGTCTTCTTCATATTCATCTCATTTTACTATAATCTCCAGAGAATTTGGACTGCCAATTTATTTTTTGTGTTATTAGTTTTTTATGTTTGGAGTGATAGGAAAGATTTTGAAAATGCTAACAGTATGCCAGTATCTCTCTGTGGAGTCCCAGTTGGATTTTTTTTTTAAATATTTTATTTATTTATTTGAGAGAGACAGAGATAGTGAGAGAGAGCTCGAGCAGGAAGGAGGGGGAGAAGCAGGCTTCCCGCAGAGCAGGGAGCCCGATGCGGGGCTCGATCCCAGGACCCCGGGATCATGACCTGAGCCGAAGGCAGAGGCTTAACCATCTGAGCCACCCAGGCACCCCCAGTTGGATTTTAAAGGATTTTTATATCTGTGTATTTGATCCTATGTATAAGCTGCAATTGGCAAATTTTCTCTCGTAATAATGATTTCCCCTCCCACTCATCATGATCTCTTCATTATATGCTCAAACTGATGTATCAATAAGGAGGATAATCTTAAAATTAAATGCTTTTTTTTTCCTTTTGTTCTTTCATCCATGTTTCTTATCATCCATAATAACCCCTAAGTTAATCATTCTCAAGTTTTATTTTGCATCAAAATCATCTGGTGTGCTTGTTCAAAGTGCTTATTTCTGGGCCTCATTCACAAAACTTCTAATTTAGTAGGATCTAAATTATACCCTAGGAATCTGGAATAAACTGTCTCTTAGCAAAACATACACTGAGGAAATGGGAGTTGTAAATAATTAGAGAATGATTCTGCACCTTAAGAAATGAGGTTGGTTTCTAGGCCACGGGGATTGACATGGCCCAGAAGGACACCTCCCTGTACCACTGTGGTTGGCATTGATCTTTGTTTGCGTGACAGAAGCATCTAAAGGACATGCTTAGAGTGAGGAGAAGAAACACAACTTATTGCCTTCTAGAGCCAAATTACTGAATTCCTGTATTCTTTTTTTTTTTTTAAGATTTTATTTATTTATTTGAGAGAGAGAGAATGAGAGAGCACATGAGAGGGGGGAGGGTCAGAGGGAGAAGCAGACCCCCTGCCGAGCAGGGGGCCCAATGCGGGACTCGATCCCGGGACTCCAGGATCATGACCTGAGCCGAAGGCAGTCGCTTAACCAGGCGCCCTGAATTCCGGTATTCTTTATTCTTCCATATTGGATATTACCTTTAAGAAAAACAAAAGTCCTATTTTTATCTAGAATTTTGTCCTACTCCAAAAGCCAAAGAATACAAAGGGTAAAAGTAAGGAGAAAATATACCACACTAGGCCGAAGAATCTTAACTTTCTGTCTTTAATCTACAACTTACCAAATTGTATAACCTTGCATAAATCACTTCACCTTTTTGAATCTTAGTTTCAAAAATCTATTACATGGATTAGATGATATCAAAATACCTTCCAACTCTTAGATACTGAATTTGGAAATAAGGGAGATTAGTTGGTGTAATTTAGTTTCTTCTTAAATTCTAGAAGCAGGATATCTAGTTTGATGAGAATTCTGTATGATGCCAGAGGAATGGAAGGCTACAAATTACTAATTTTATAGCAGTTTCCTACATACTGCATATTAATATTTACCATGATTTCCTTCTTGTGCACACAGCTATCTTCATTTTGGCAAGGTTTTCATTTTTACACTACAGCCCTCTTACCTGGAAGTTTCCTGAGTGTCTCTTACCACATAATACAATATATAATGGAATTCAGTATTGAGGCTATAATATTTAGATACTAAAGGTAGTAAAATGTAGATCTGTGCAACATTAACGTTGTTTTCCTAGCAAGATGAGATTATATAATAAGAGCAAAACTCTTAAAACAGAGGGATTTTAGGCTTCACAGAAAACTCAATATTGATTATAGCCATAATTAAATCTTCATGGCTAATAGCAAACGTAAAGTGTAGTCATCACAAACCTAAATATGGACTTCTTTTCTCATTTTTTCATAAATATCATACAACAATTTTCATTTTTTTTTTAATTCTGGTAAGCATTTTGGACTTTATAAGAAAAGAGTCTTTTTAAAAAATGGAGAAGGGGGGATCAGTGCTTGAAACTGTTGGTTTCTGATGAAGAATATTCTCCTCTTAAACACATAATGTATCACCATTACTTTCAAGTGGTCATTAAGCACAGAAATTCAACAGAAACTCTGCTGACATAGACCAGAGTGTATAAATACTGCTTTTGTCCTTCAGAGCTAGACCAAACAAAAACCAAAAACCAAAAACCAAAAAAAAAAAAAAAAAAGGAAACAATATATCAAAATATGCATGTTCTGTACAGACAACATAATGCATTTGCCCCCAAGGAGAAGGCACCCAGCATCTATAAGAGGATGTTCCTGCATGCAGAGGAGGGAGAAGGAGGTACTTAAAAAAAAAAAAAAAAAAAAGGGTCCAAAAACCTGAAATGGTACGTAATTGGAAAATGCATCCAGGGTGTGATTGTTTTGCCTGCATCTAAATGTTTCTCTGGAAGCATAATGTGAATGAGATAATCAAAGGAAATATGTGAGACACTTGGTTAAAATCTCTCCCTTAGATTCAGTAATTTAGTGTGAAACATAAATTAAATCTCTTAGTAAAAACCAATACATCCTTAAAACTATGTGATCCTTCACATGCAATTAAACAGAGAGGCTTTATTCTTATAATAAATAAGAGGAAATATATTAATTATAATATTTAAAGTATATTATTGTTAACCAATCATATTCTTTTTCATAGTCTCCTACAAGTAAGTATTTATATAGAGTCCTCTATTAAATGTTTGGAATTACATCTAAATAACAATTTAAAACAAGATTGAAATTGAAGTTTAGATATGTCCTCTAATGAGTGCTAACTGATCTTCAATAAGTAATAAACTATAATTTTATTTTATTTTATTTATTTTTTTTTAAAGATTTTATTTATTTATTTGAGAGAGAGAGAATGAGAGACAGAGATCACGAGAAGGAGGAAGGTCAGAGGGAGAAGCAGACTCCTTGCCGAGCAGGGAGCCCGATGCGGCACTCGATCCCGGGACTCCAGGATCATGACCTGAGCCGAAGGCAGTCACTTAACCAACTGAGCCACCCAGGCGCCCTAAACTATAATTTTAAATTTAAAAATCTTACCATGAAGTTTCTCAAACAAATATCTAATGATCTCTAAATAAATATGCTACACTACCTTACTATTTTATGATTGTTTTAAACTATCTTACTGTTTTAAGGATACCTGCTTATAAATTTAAAAATGAAATATATATATGTATATACATATATAATATACATTATTTATGGGAAATAACTCTCTACAAAGTTACAATATTCAATTATTAATATTCATCTAAGGTACATTTAAAATTATGAGTGATTGATACTTATCATTAGAGTAATAGAAATGGCAGAAGCAGATATGTATAATTTCTTGCACTTTGTTTCATTTCTGATAGAACTTGTTTTTAAAAAGATATGTATAGGGGTGCCTGGGTGGCTCAGCCAGTTAAGCATTGGACTCTTGGTATCTCATGGGTTGTAGGGCCAAGCCCACATCAAGCCCTGTGTGGGGCTCTGATCTCGGCAGAGAATCAGCTTGAAGATTCTCTCCCCCCTGCCCCACCCCCTACTCACTCCCACTCTCTCTCTCTCTCAAGTAAATAAATCTTTAAAAAAATATCTGGGGCGCCTGTGTGGCTCAGCTGGTTAAGCAACTGCCTTCAGCTCAGGTCATGATTTCAGGGTCCTGGGATCGAGCCCCACATCGGGTTCCCTGCTGGGCGGGAAGCCTGCTTCTCCCTCTCCCACTCCCCCTGCTTGTGTTCCCTCTCTCGCTGTGTCTCTGTCAAATAAATAAATAAAATCTTTTAAAAATAAATAAATAAAAAAATATCTAAAAGATATGTATATACACTCAATGTGTATTATATATTCATATACATATTTATTTACACATTATGATTCAATGTGTGTTTGGTCTAATATTGATATGACATTTTCGGTGAGTAACACAATTATCTTTCACATTTGGGATTTTTACAGGAAAATTTGATGCTCTTTCTGCATAAATATGATGGTAAAGATGTTATTCTCTCTCTTTTTAAAATATTTTATTTATTTATTTTAGAGAGAGAATGTTGGGGGGGTAGGGGCAGAGGAGGAGGGAGATAGAGAATTTCAAGCAGACTCCTCTGAGCTCAGAGCCTACACCGGGCTTGATCCCAGGACCCTGAGATCATTATCTGAGCTGAACCCAAAAGTCCAACGCTTAAGACTGAGCCAGCCAGGTGCCCCAAGATATTATTCTGATAAAAAGGGGAAGTTGTTTCAGTTGGTATACTTGTCAAGAAAAGTCGTGGCCAAATGATGATTCCTAATTTATTTTATTAAAAAAATAGAGAAAACGTTAAACAAATTGTAAAAACATACTGAAAATATTTTAGGTTAATAACCAAAAGATTCAGAATAATGTAAAGCCAGTTTTAGCTGATAGGTCATTCATTTTTTTTAAAAAATTTCTATTATTTTTTAAGTGTGGAACTTTGACTTTCATAATGATCAGACAAGTAAGCATATGAGGTACATCTACTGTCAAATTTCAATCAAATATAGCATCCACTGAAAACCTTTTATGAAAATGCTAAATTTCTTAATCACTGTAATATATAAGAAATTAAGATGTTAACTTCTGTTACAGATTCTATGTAAAGCATTTTCTAAAATAGTATTTCAATTCTATTTTTTTATAGATCACTGATTTTTCAAAGTTCTTAAATGGTAAGACACTTTCAAATTCAGAATTTTTTAAATTTTGAGAAATGAACATTGTTGAAACACAAAGCACCTATGAATAGCTTGGTTCTTTTGTCCTAAATATTAAGAAATAATTTGCTAAATAAGAGTTATAACATGGCTTCATTTTAATAGTTGGACTACCTAGTACATGGTTTACTTAATGAAATATACAAATTTTTAAAATTTTTTATTTATATTAGACTGCAAGGTATAATTTTGTGAAACATAATAAATATACAAAAATGTTCGTGGCCTACTTTCAACTTCATTTTCAGTTAAAGAAATAATGTTTTTCCTACTTCTAAAAGATAAGGTATATTAGCATATTTTACTTCAACAATTTTCTTTGAAGTTTCTCCAAATATTCACCATTAATTAGAACTTTAAATTAAAAGCCTGAGAGCTAAGAAGAGGTCTAGCATTGTGATATTGTTGTATTGGAAAGTTAATAATTTGATCACTTCAAATCCCACATAATTAATTATATCAGTTAGCATTTATTGATCATGAGCAAAGCAGTGATAATATTACGATGAACTCAACAGTTTCAGATTTTCATGCTTAGAGAGTTCCAAATGATAGAAACTTTTCCTTGTATCAAGTCAGATGTATCTTGTTATAGTTCCTAGTTTTTACCATAACTTTTAAGCCAATCTCATCTATAAATGAAAAACTTAGATTAGATCTTCCCTGGGGACCTTTTAAACTTTCATTTTATGAGTCCTTTTGATAGTCCTATAGAATTTTTTTAGCTTTTTATTTTCAAAGATTTTCATCATCTGAAAATGTGCTCATCTTTCAATATCATCAAATTAAATTGAATGTGTGGGACTGAACATAGTACTCAGATATAGTCTTCCCAGGACAGAGTACAGTAGACATCGCTCATTTCTCAAGATCCAAAATAATTATTCATGTAACCTGAGACTGATTTAAAATTTTCAGTAGCTCCAACTATTGTTATACAATTAACGAGAAAAATCTCAAGATGGACCATTTCCCATAAAATCTTGACAAGTAATGCTACCCACGCTCTGTAATAACACAAATTGTATATTCCTTTTTAATATAACCATGAAACTTAGAATTTTCTATACCAAATTTCATCTTGTTCAACTGTGCCCAGTCAATTTATTTTATGATTTTGATTTTGTTTCATATTTTATAAACTAGTCAATCCTAAAACCAGTTTAGTATAATCTAAAAGAGTTGATAAGCCTGTTTTGTGTTCCTTGTAAATTCTTGAATATCTCTTTTAACAAGTGTCAAAGGATCCCAGTATCTTCTGTCCCACTGCTTCACTACCCTTAATTAGGCATTTCCAGAATAGTAGTTGAACCCAATTTTACATACCAGCTCAGCCTACATTCCCCCATTGATTCCACTATAAAGCATAGTTTTCTCTTTTTCTTTAATGTATAAAAGACATTTTTTTACTGATTACCTTACACAAACAGTACATCAAACCCCAGTTTCTCAACCATTCTTTCTTGTGATTCTTTTCTACTCAAATACTTTGTACACATGACTATGTAGCAGCCAAGGAATCAAAACAATTAAAATAACAGCATAGGTTTTGTAGGCTTAAGCTTTCTTGGGAAAAGGGGAGCAATAGTGAATTTACATTAAAGTATATCTATCATTGCTCATCTTTGAAGTTTAAAATTGAATTTTTAGGGGCGCCTGGGTGGCTCAGTTGGATAAGCGGCTGCCTTCGGCTCAGGTCATGATCCCAGGGTCCTGGGATTGAGCCCCACATCAGGCTCCCTGCTCAGTGGAGAGTCTGCTTCTCCCTCTCCCTCTGCCTGCCTCTCTGCCTACTTGTGCTCTCTCTCTATCTCTCTGTCAAATAAATAAATAAAATCTTTAAAATAAATAAATAAATAAAATTGAATTATTATTTATTTCACACTGTTTTTCTTATTGCTGTGCCTCTTGCTCTGTTTTCCTGCTGAGGGAGACTGAAGCAATTCATTCTCTAGTCTCCAAAAACCTTGGTGACTGTTAGATGTGCTCTCCTAGGGCTTCTGCTACTCTACAGTTTTTGTTTTTTTTTTTTAAGGTAAAACACTATTCCATTATTTTAAAAAAGCTTCCCAATTATGGCTTCATATTTTTTTTTTTGTAATACTATTTCTTTTCCACTCCAGGATCTAAATGTGCTTTTGAGGGGCACCTGGGTGGCTCAGTCAGTTAAGCGTCTGCCTTCAGCTCAGGTCATGATCCCAGGGTCCCAGGATCGAGCCCCATGTCAGGTTCCCTGCTCAGTGGGGAGCCTGCTTCTCCCGCTCCTCTCTGCTTGTGCCTTTTCTGTCACTATCTCTGTCTCTCTCAAATAAATAAATAAATAAAATCTTAAAAAAAATAAATGTGCTTTTGAAATTGCTGCAGAGCTAAAGTAATTTTTGTTGCTATTTTAAATCACATTTGTTCTACTTGTCTAAGTTCTGCTTGTCTACATAACTGATCAGTCATAGGTTACCACATTAAACAGGGCAGAGCACTCTCAAGCTTGCAATAATTAGTATGGCTGTATATTATTTTCTTACAACATTTTTGTTTCATATCTTGTTGCTGAATGTTAAAAATTTGCCAAAATATGAAACCTCCAACCAAAACTTTTTTTTTTTAATGAGTGTGGTAGGTTTGAAAGTTGATGAATAAGTTAAATCTCATCAGATCACATTTATAGTTCTATAGGAACCTTTCTGAAAGAATTACCAAAATATATTTAAAATATAAAAAGCATAGTCAAGGATTAAAATGAATTCATATTTTTAACCCGTGATTTTAAATTATTTTTCCTAAAAATGCTAAGATGCAGGAAACTTAAACATACTCTGGAATTGACCTCTTGCAGCTGTATAGATTTTATAAATAAGCATTATCACAGATAAGAGGAAGTGGAAAGATTCTCATTAACTCCAGAATCAGTATTTATTAAAACTACATGTAATTCAAAAATTACTTTCAGTGGTGTCATATGTAAATTAGATCCTGTATAAAGTGGTCTTAAAAAATCAAATAGGGTTATTATATCCTTTTGTCAAGTGCAATTCATTCTAACTATTCAACATTAGAAAAAAATCTCATGCAAAGAATAAAATGTCATACAGATCAACAAACTAGTCAAATGCTATTTTATGTTTCCAGTTCTTCTGCAGTTGTTTTGTAATAGCACATTATTCTGTCAGGATATGGTGTATGATATAATACTCTGAAAGATAAAAAGCAGACAACTTAAGTATCTTAAAATGTAGTATGTTGAAGTCTTAAACCTCAATTTTCTTGATTTATTATCATTTTAACATCATATATGAGCATGTTTCATCTTAGTTGCATTATCTTATTAACACCATCAAACATAACAAATAACAATGTAGGAAATGCATGTATCTAATCTATTTTATTAAAAGAAACTCTTTAAAACATTTCTAAATCATTTTCAGAATTGCATGACTTTAGTTTTGAAGTGTTCTGTTTAAACTAATATTTAGGGGATAGTGAACACTATAATTTGGTGGGTTCTTGAGTTTAATCTGATATTTATTATTTACTTTGGTTGGACAATTGAAATTATACAACACTTAGGTGATGATTAAGTGAATAGGATTGTGGATTTCATTATATACAGACCCTTGAGTCCATACTTTAGAATGTTGGTGACAGTCTGAGCTGAAATCTCTGCAGGTTGTGAATGGTGAAGGGGTAGAGGAAAAATAATTTTCCACCCCCTACAGTGCTAAGATGAGACAGTACCATTAACCTGATTTTCTGGGGCACCTGGGTGGCTCCATTGGTTAAGGTTTAAGCCTCTGCCTTCAGCTCAGGTCTTGATCCTAGGGTCTGAAATTGAGCTGCTTGTCCCTCTCCCTCTGCCTGCCGCTCCCCCTGCTTGTGCTCCCAGGCTTGCGGGTGCACTCTCTCTCTGTCTCTGTCAAATAATTAAATACATCTTAAAAAAACAAAACAAAACAAAACAAAAATGAAAAACACCGGATTTTCCAGAGTCCATTTTTCCTAATTGGAACTCAGGCCTGCCCCAATAGTTGAAGACTAAGGAGTGCCGTTTTTTCTTCAAGTCATATAGATTTCTGAGCAATTGCAGATTCTTAACTTTGTAAGGGAGGGGAATCTATTAAGGGAGTTAACTTCATTGAACAATGGTGACAGTTATAAGGAAATAGAATGGGGAACAAAATATCATAACCAGTAAATCACTGAGGTTATTTAATGATTTATAGGTGATTTTAGTTTCTATAAGATTTTAGATGTTATGCATAAATATAAGATCTACTTCCTTCCTTCTTTTATCACCCCCATATTTCAAATGAGTAAATAAATAATTATCACAAGTTGCCAAGGATAAACCAGTTACTTCTGTTAAACACAGATTTATATAGGGTCACTTTATTGGTGGTAACTTTAATTCCACTGGCTCTTGCTCTTCTTTAGAAGGTCCTTAGTCTTGCAACATCTCTGACAACAAATATTTCTAGAGTTCTTAGGAGATGTATCACTTGTGCTGAAAAGAAGTTTTAGTTGCCAGAGACACTTGCAGTTTCTTGCTCACCTGCTCAGTCCTACCTTCCTGGTATTGTCAGCTAATGTGTCCATTGTCTTTGACTCTGTGCATGAATGCTTGGTCCTGCCTAAGAAGCCTCCTGGCACTTCATTCCATGAAACATCACTGCTGCCTTTCGGACGGCACTATGAACTTTGACAAATATGGAACTACTGTGAGGAACTAGTCAAAAGGTTTCCATTTCCTAAGTAATGCCCTGCTATAGGCATTCCAGTTGTACCTGAGCCCTCCAGATTGGAAACAGAGTTGAATTGTATCATAATTCCCAGTATTCTTTGTTGTAAGGAAGATCAATTATTATACCTTACGCATCAACGTCTTTGAGTTTTGGTAAAATGAACACTTTCTCTTTTAAATCATAACTTTCTTTTCCTAGGATGGAGTAGGGAAAGAATATGTAGGGAGATATTACATTGTATTTAGAATCTTAGACTATATCCAAAGACCAAAACTGTGTGTTTTTGAATTAGAACTAATATTTTTCTTCAAAGTGTTTTCTTTAAGGAAGGCCCTTGGTCTGTAATGTAGATAGACTGATGGGCTTCATTACCAGCTGTCCAGACACATGCAGGCATATCTGAGTTTCTGTGTTAGATACAACCTAGCCTAAAACTGGTAACCATATTGCACTTTGAAGAGGCATTTGTTCAGGTAATAAGTTTATGGAATTTAGTGTTTTTAACTGATATACAATTGACATATAGCATTGTGTAAATTTAAGGTATGCAATGTTCTGATCTGATACATTTACGTATTGTAATATTACCACCATAGTGTGAGCTAACACCCCTATGGTGTCTCACAATTATTTCTTTTTTTATGGTAAGAACATTTAAGATCTTTTAGGAAATTTGAATAATAATACAACATTGTTAACTATAATCACTGTGTTGTGGATTAGGTCTCCAGAACTTATTCAGCTTCTAACTGCAAGTATGAACTCTTTGATCAGCATCTCTTCAATTCCTCCCACCCCCTACCCCTGGTGATCATCATTCCACTCTCTGTTTCTATGCGTTTGGCGGTTTTAGATTTAACATATAAGTGAGACCATATAATATTTGTCCTTCTCTGACTTATCTCACTTAACATAATGCCCTCAAGATCCATCCATATCGTCTTCAATGGCAGAACTTCCATCTCTCTTATAGCTAAATAATATTCCATTGTATATGTATACCACATCTTCCCTATCCCGTCACGGAAACTCAGTTTGTTTCCATATCTTGGCTATTGTGAATAATGGTGCAGTAAACATAGGGTGTTTCTTAATAGAAAAATGGAACATAGACCACTAGTGATTAATAATTAACATGCCCATTATGCTGTCTATTTAACACAGTCTTAAATGGGTCTTTGGCAAATACTTGTATGCAATTTAATCAAAGATGATTTATCCAGAAAATTCCTGATGTGTTGATATTCTGTGTGATCTATTAAAGAATAGGAATCTATATGTACTGAACAACAGAAGTACATGGGATGCTGTTGACAATATGTCGTAAAAATTTGGGGGCCTGATTTTAATTTTTACTCAGAATTCAGGATAGCAGTTAGAGACCTGAGATTTTTAGTGTTAAAGATGACCTGTTCTTGTTTTCAATGATATAAAACTTAATTTGGTTTTGAGCTGCAACCCTTACTATTCCTATACCATGAACCTTATCTAAGGTGCTATCTTTTTACCTCCTTTTAGATATAGAACTGTGACATTTCTATTGGTTCCACATTTGCTTGAATTATTATTTAAGAAATAAACATGTAGACTATGGATAAAGAGAAAATTTCATATAATTTATCAATATTTCTGGAAGACAAAAATAATTGGTGAAGGATTTGTAAAGCAGTTGATAATTTACTTCATTTATAAGCACAGAGACCTTAGGAAATGATTCTGATATTTAACATACATAATCATGGCCAAATAGAAGAAGCATTTCCCTTTCAATTTCCTGCTGATCTTTGCATCTCTCTTGTAGTATAAAATGGAGAAACAATGGGGAACAATGTCCCTTTCCAATTGCCAAAAAGCCCTCTCTCTAGAGAAGCAAACGAGAGCTGTAATATTTGGGGAAAAGTTCATTGGTGACAAAACATGCTGATTTCACACACTGACTTTTAAGTAAGAAAGCAGCAAGCTTCAAAAACTAGAATTGTCTTAGTAGTTAATGTTGTGGCAATTCTTGACCTGGCATTTGGGTTGCTGTGAACTGAATTTCTATATTTCAATTTATAGAATAGGTGAAGCTATCTAGGACTTCAGGTTGCTGCATAATTTTGACAGTTTTTCTTTGTACTACTTCCTACACCAGTCTATTTTACTTTAGGAAAAAAAAGGAAGGAGGAAAGAAAAAAAAAAAATAAGAAGCACACCTAAACATTTCCACAAAGTAATCAAGACTATGTTTATAGGCATGTGAGTCAATGATAAGGCAATCTAAGACTCATTTCTGAATAGCAATTCAAATATAGAATAGAGGCTATGTGCATTCTATTGCTGGGTAACAGTGGATAGTCATGAATTTCCTAGGAAACAGAACCTTAAATAAGAAAGGCTACCTTGGAAATGTTCAAGGTAAATTAAAAGCCTTTACAATGAATAGACTAGTGTGAGTTCATGGAAGAACATATTCCTAATGGATAATTCTTAATTATCTGCTGGCTAGGGATGTCTGGATAGTAATGTAGGGAGAAGCAGGAAGCAACAGTTCAAACAAGATTTTAGAGACGTAGAATGAGGGTTTCCTGGCAGTTTGTAAGAAAAAATTCGGGGAGACTCTATGAAGAAATCACATAAATATAAAATGGAGGGAATTTCAGTGAATCATAAAATTTCATTCAATTATGTATAAGACATAATTATTAAGTTTCTACAAAAAATGTAAAAAAAAATCAGTGTGTTAGTTTCCTATATAATTCATTGCAAGGGGATAAATAATCCTAGGATCCTGTCTACAAGGAATTTATAATATACGCAAGAAAACAGCATGTTCACTAACAAGAATACTTCAAACTGTAAGTTGCCAAATGTCGTAAGAAACACACAGACTAACTGCATGGGAGTTCAGTGAAGGCATAATTAATTCCAGATTGCACTTGAATTGGAAACAGGGAAATCCCATGGAAGAGAAATTATTTGATTTCGGCTTGAAATGACATGTAGAATTTGGACATCTGGCATGGGAAGAGGCATCCCATTTGAATGTAACCAAAGGCTTGTAGGTGGTAATACATAGGAACACTGAATATTTAAAAGTAAAGGGCACGGAGGGAGGAGCAAGATGGCGGAGGAGTAGGAGACCTAAATTTTGTCTGGCCCCAGGAATTCAGCTAGATAGGGATCAAACCATTCTGAACACCTACGAACTCAATAGGAGATCAAAGAAAAGAATAACAGCAACTCTTTGAACAGAAAAGCAACCACTTTCTGGAAGGTCTCTTTGGATTTGTTTAGTGTATATTTTTCTGGGGTCGTTGTTACCCTGTTAGCATTTTGTTCTCTCCTTCATCTATTCTCCTCTGGACAAAATGACAAGAAGGAAAAAATCACCTCAAAAAAAAAGACTGCCAGGGACCTAAACAATACAGACATTAGTAAGATGTCGGAACTAGAGTTCAGAATGACAATTATGAAGATACTAGCTGGGCTTGAAAAAAGCATGGAAGATATTAGAGAAACCCTCTCTGGAAAAATAAAAAAACTAAAATCTAACCAAGTCGAAATCAAAAAGGCTATTAAGGAGGTGCAATTAAAAATGGAGGTTCTAACTGCTAGGATAAATGAGACAGAGAGAATTACTGATATAGAAGACCAAATGATGGAATATAAAGTAGCTGAGAAAAAGAGACAAACAACTACTGGATAAC
>NC_138369.1:159285429-159385004 GCF_054177405.1 Leptonychotes weddellii | reverse complement strand
GTCTCTTCAACAAATGGGTTGGGAAATTTGGACAGCCCCATGCAGAAGAATGAAACTGGACCATTTCCTTACATCACACACAAAAATAGACTCCAAATGGTTGAAAGACCTAAATGTGAGACAGGAGTCCATCAAAATCCTAAAGGAGAACACAGGCAGCAACCTCTTCGACCTCAGCTGCAGCAACTTCTTCCTAGAAACATTGCCAGAGGCAAGGGAAGCAAGGGCAAAAATGAACTATTGGGACTTCATCAAGATCAAAAGCTTTTGCACAACAAAAGAAACTGTCAACAAAACCAAAAGACAACTGACAGAATGGGAGAAGATATTTGCAAATGACATATCAGATAAAGGGCTAGTATCCAAAATCTATAAAGAACTTCAAACTCAACACCCAAAGAACAAATAATACAATCAAGAAATTGGCAGAAGACATGAACAGACATTTTTCCAAAGAAGACATCCAATGGCCAACAGACACATGAAAAAGTGCTCAACATTGCTTGGCATCAGGGAAATCCAAATCAAAACGTCAATGAGATACCACCTCACACCAGTGAGAATGGCTAAAATTAACAAGTCAGGAAACGACAGATGTTGGCGGGGATGCAGAGAAAGGGGAACCCTCCTACACTGTTGGTTTGAATGCAAGCTGGTGCAGCCACTCTGGAAAACAGTATGGAGGTTCCTCAAAAAGTTGAAAATAGAGCTACCATACAACCCAGCAATTGCTCTACTGAGTACCCCAAAGATCCAAATGTAGTGATCTGAAGGGGTACGTGCACCCCAATGTTTATAGCACAATGTCCACAATAGACAAACTAGGATAAAATATTAAGGAGATTGTGTAATTTTGAGGAGAAAGAAGGATATCCATAAATGGTTTTTGAACAAAGGAGAATTGTTTGGGCCTGACAGAGTTCTCATGAGTTGAAATGGGATATGGAAGAATAATTAGAAAGCCAGTATATCAAAATATATGAGGTATTGAAATGAAAGTAGAAGCAATGGGAGAGAAGAGCAGGAGCTAGAATGAAGGAATATTATGCAGGATGCAGGTGACATTGATAAGACATAGCAAATGATAACATGTAAATGGGTGTGAGCAGATGAATGCAATGAAAAAGTGGGCATTTTAACTTAGAATTCCAGGACAATAAAACTAATAGTAAGAGAAAAGGCAATAGCTGAGGAGAACAGGTTTGAAAGAAAAAACACTTTCTTCCATTTGTAGCATCCTGGTTTGAGGTATTACTAAACCATCCAGAGTGAGCATTGCAATAAATAGTTAAAAAAGAGAGATTGTATTTGGACATAGATCCCTTTTCAATTATTTCACAAACACTGTGCTCTATTTTGTGATAGGCACTGTGCTAAGTTCTACGGAAATGATGATTAATAAGCACAAGTCTCTTCTATTAGTGATCTATTGGAAGATATATCCCTCTACACAGGCAAGTACCATTATAAATATGTATGTGTAGTTTAGGATTTCAAAATCCACAGAGTGAAATGAAAGCAGCTATGGGGGAAACTCAGCCTTGGCGCCCCAAGGAACATCCTGTGGCAATTAATTCTAGGCAGCTTAAGAACCCGTAACAGTTAATCATGCAGAATAAGGAGGGACAAAGGGAGGAAAAATGGTCAGAAGAGAGTAGCAACTATATTTAGCATTCAACACATAACTTGTCAGAGCTGGAAAAAATCATTGGCCTGTCATAACAACTACGTATTTAGATAAGTCTTAAGTTTGCATAATTTTGTGAAGGCAAATAGAGAAATGAAATTTTGGACAGAACTTAAGGTAGGTAAATCTTTTGGATGTATCCACAGAAGATATTAGAAGGAGGGCGCCTGGGTGGCTCAGTTGGTTAAGTGACTGCCTTCGGCTCAGGTCATGATCCTGAGGTCCTGGGATAGAATCCCACACGGGGCTCCCTGCTCAGCGGAAAGCCTGCTTCTCTCTCTCCCTCTGCCTGCCACTCCCCCTGCTTGTGTGCTCGCTCTCTCTCTCTGTCAAATAAATAAATAAAATCTTTAAAAAAAAAGAAGATATAAGAAGGATAAGGAGGAAAAAAAGAAGTAAAGACACACACACACACACACACACAGAAGTAGCTAGAGGTAAATTAGCAAGTGATTGTCACAAAGAAGATGTGGTTTTACCATGATATCTTTGTCCCACTTTACAAGGGCAGAGCATTAGCTGACAATTTTTATTAGCATTGGCACTGGCACTTAAGATAATATTAGGACTCTTAAACGGTAAGTTTCTGGAATATAGGGGTATGTGTTGGAGGGTGGGAGTAGAAAGGTAGAAAAAGTTTTGCTAGGAAGGAGAATGGTGAATATATGTGACTATTTCATAAGTTTTGGTAATGAAAGGGAGAATGAAAGAAGATACACAAATGTCTAAAAAGCACATGAAAAGATTCTCAACATCACTGTTGGAAAATGCAAATCAAAACCACGACATAACACTTCATGGCCATTAGGATGACTATTGTAAAAACTAAGGAGAAAATAACAAGTGTCGATGAGGCTATAAGACATTGGAACTGTCTTGCTGATGAAACAGTGCATTCTGTAGCCACTGGAGAGCAGAATGGCAGTTCCTCAAAAAATTAAACAGAATTACCATATGATCCAACAATTCCACTTCTGGCATATACCCCAAATAATAGAAAGCACAATTATTTGCACATTTGTGTTGAGTACATTATGTACATTTATTTCTCCATATAGAACAGCATTATTCACAATAGCCAAAAGTCAGAAACAACCCAAATGTCCTATAAATGAATAACTAAATGTGGTATATATGTACAATGGAATATTATTCAGCCTTTATAGGAATGAAATTCTGACACGTGCTATAACATGGATGAACCTTGAAGACATGCTTAGTGAAATAAGCCAGACACAAAAGGACAAACATTGTGTGATTCCAGTTACATGAGGTATCTAGGATAGTCAAATTGATAGAGAGAGAAGGTAGAACAGTATTCACAAGGGGCTAGGGAGAGGGAGCAAAGGGGAGTTATTGGATGCAGAGTTTCAGTAGGAAATGATGAAAATGTTCTAGAGATGGATGGAAGGTCATAGTTGCACAAAATTGTGTATGTATTTAATGCCACTGAACTGTCCACTTAACAGTTGTTGATATGGTAAATTTTGTATCTTTTTTTTTTTAAAGATTTTATTTTTTATTTATTTATTTGAGACAGAGAGAATGAGAGAGAGAGCATATGAGAGGGGGGAGGGTCAGAGGGAGAAGCAGACTCCCTGCCGAGCAGGGAGCCCGATGCGGGACTCGATCCAGGGACTCCAGGATCATGACCTGAGCCGAAGGCAGTCGCTCAACCAACTGAGCCACCCAGGCGCCCTGTAAATTTTGTATCTTGTGTGTTTCACCACAATAACAAAATTTTTAAAAATAAAAGCCAGATAAAGGAATAGCTTGAGCATATATAAATTTAAGAAGAAATTATTACGGTATTTTGAATCAGGAAGAACTAACATATTTTAAAACTATAGAGTAATTAGGGAAAAAAAACAAGAAAATGGTATGGGATGTAAATTTTCCTTTTATTAGGCAAATTAGGATATAACTAGATGATTAATTAAGACCCAAAATAATTAGCATGGGACTATCTAGTTTTTTACACCAGCTGCAGCATATATTAATATGGTCAGCATCTATTTTGTGTGGTTTTCACTTAACAAGTTCGTTTATTACAAATTCTTCATTTTTTCCATTTAGTTTAGCAATGTGCTGGGTTTGGGGTAATGACTCAGGGAAGAGATGGGAGGAGAGAAGTGGCTCCAATCAAGTCAAAACAAAGCAAAATCCTTCTGGTGGTTTTATGCAAACAATTAATCCATAAGTACTGACTGCCATAGCAAAAAGCTCTCCCCCCAAATTGACAAAGATTCCATGTATGAATTCATTTTCTCCATAACTAGAGTGCCCATGTAATTTGTCCTCCGAATCAGGACACTTGAGTGTGAAAGAGAACGACAAAGATGCTATTCATATATACACCAAGACATCAGGCATAAACTGGCACAGTCCCTAAAAAATCCCTAATTAAGGTTAACGTTGAGGATGAAAAGGGGTCAAAGGCAAGTAAAGACCTAAAATGTCTGTGTTTAAAGCCTTCAGCCATAAACTCATTTAAATGGCTTAGTGAGCCATAATGAGACGGTATGGAAAGGATAATCTCAATTTAGAGTGCTCTCTGAAAACATTAGCATTGTTTAAAATTCTTGTTATGAGGGGCACCTGGGTGGCTCAGTCGTTAAGCGTCTGCCTTCAGCTCAGGTCGTGATCCCAGGGTCCTGGGATCGAGCCCCACATAGGGCTCCCTGCTCGGCGGGTAGCCTGCTTCTCCCTCTCCCACTCCCCCTGCTTGTGTTCCCTCTCTCGCTGTCTCTCTCTGTCAAATAAATAAATAAAATCTTAAAAAAAAAAAAAATTCTTGTTATGAGCGAAAAATGAAGAGGTAAGGGTAGTATCACACTAGGCTCCAAATCTTTTGATTTCTAAAGAAACGAAAGGAAAAAAAACCTTAATTGCTTATATAGCTGGCATATTGTTTTCAAATAAAATTTATGATACAGTACAGTGATAATTTTATGTACAATTTTTGGTCTGTTGGCTTACCATGGTTCTTAGTTCAGGTTGCTCCAACAGAAAACCATAGACTGGGTGGCTTATAAAAAACTGAAATTATTTCTCACAGTTCTAGAGGCTGGAATTCTGAGATCAGGGTGCCAGCATGGTGGGGTTTGGGTGAAAGCCCCCTTGTGGATTGCAGATGGCTATTTTCTCATTACATCCTTACATGGAGAAGTGAGAAAAAAGGAGAGAGCTCTCTGGGGTTTCTTTTATAAGAGCACTCATTCACAAAGTCTCCACCTGCATGACCTAATCATTTCCCAAAGGCCTTACCTCCTAATATGGTCACATTGGGGGTTAGGATTTCAATTATGAATTTTCAGGGGATACAAACATTCAATCTAGAATACCACAGTCCTGTGTATACTCAATATGCATAGCAAGTTTATGTTTATATACAGCATTGATGTCAAATATTATTTTATTGTTTGTAAGATACTGTTTTTCTTGCCTGTGAAATTTTCAATATTAAATTTTTTATTTGAAATATATAAGACACTTGGTATAAAAAAAGATAATCTACTTTAAAACAAATTTTTTAAAAAGATTTTATTTATTTGAGAGAGAGAAAGCACAAGCATGGGGAGTGGCAGGCAGAAGGCGAAGTAGACTCCCCGCTGAGCAGAGAGCCTGACGCGGGGCTCGAGCCCAGGACACTGAGATCATGATCCAGGCCAAAGGCAGACACTTAACCGACTGAACCACCCAGGTGCCCCAAAACAATTTTATTTACCTAAACATTGCAGTAAATGTCAGTGTCTGCAATCAATACCTGGTCTAAGAGACACTGAGAAAGAGACAAGTTCTCATTGATGAGAATGTTCAAGGTTGTTATCTAATAGTTTCATCTCAAACAGGGTTTCCCTTATGCCATTGAGAGAAAAACAATTTGAGGGAGAAAAGCTTTATGAATGAGAAAAAAGGAACAATTAGATGGGACTAACGATACAATTAATCCCTTATTATCTTGTTTTTACTAGAAGGTCTACTCAAATAGCTAGGACTCCAAAGAAAAAGGGTAGTTGGGGCAGACTTCATTTCTACCAGCTCTATTCTTTCTTTTTTCCCTATTTCTTCCAGCTTTCATCTGCAAAGAATCAAGAGACACATAGCTCTCATTTCTTAACCTGATGTTTACCAATACCTTTACAATTGCCAGTCCTTTACTTTGAAGCACAGATAGTGCTGAAAATGGGAAGAGAAAGGCAAAGAAGGAAATTATTAAAATTAAAAGTTACTGATTAGAAACCTTTTAATTCAAGGATATAGATCCACAAAAGGCTTTCAATAGTTCAATAATCATGCTTTAACTAAAATAGGAGGCACTGTTGGACTGTCAAAATAGATATTTTTAAGAAATTGAAAGTCTTTTCTAGGGTCACCTGGGTGGCTTAGATGCTTTAGCATCTGCCTTCGGCTCAGGTCATGCTCTCAGGGTCCTGTGATTGAGCCCTGCATTGGGCTCCCTGCTCACCAGGGAGCCTGCTCCTCCCTCTCCCTCTGCCGCTCCCCTGCTTGTGCTCTCTCTCTCAAATGAATACGTTTTTTAAAAAATCTTTAAAAAAAAAAAAATCTTTCTACTTTGTTCAATTTGAGGATGCACACTTATGCCTTAGAAAAATTACATTCATTTGCTTTGGACTATGAGTGCCAGTTACTTATCTAATTATCTTGGTGGAGACAGAGGAGGAGCGAGCAAAAATGTAACCGAAAGACAGAGAAGAAAGATCTCAAAGCCTTGTGTTCTTTGGTTTTCCAAGTGTCCCATCAGCCATGAACTCTCTCCTTCAAGTTCACAAAGGGAACGGATAAACCTGAGATCATTGGTTTCTATTTGTAAGTATCCAAAATGATTCTCCAAATGTTCAAGAAGTCTCTAGAAGCTTTTTTCTTTTTTTTAAAAATCATTTAAGGCATCAGAGTGTCATTATCTTCTAGCTTTTTCTCTAACCAAGCTTTCTTATATATGGTTAGTGTAACATGAAGAACTTCTTTGTGACATCAGATCACTCTAGCATATTTATAATAGTTCCAATTCTTAGACTAACTTGCTTCTTGAAGGAGTTTGCTTTCCTTCTGAGCATTTCAAATCACATAGGTATGAAATAATATTTTATACATCTATAAAATATCTTCTAATTATAGTATCTGTGGTGAAAGAGAATAAAATTCAAATCAGACAAAATTCACATTTATATGAGAAGGTCTGGAAGTGTTTTTAATTGTTTTTATGAAACATTTTCTTTTCAAATTTCAGTTTTATCAAGAGGCCACATGGTTTAAAAACTGGTTTCAAACTTATTCATAACAAAATAGTGATAATAACTAGAATTTATAGTGAATATATACATGTATTATATATATTATATATTATATATATATAATTTCCCCTGCTTTATGGTATTTAATTGTCCTGATTTTACAGAGAAGATTTATAATTTTAGGAAAGTTAACTTGCTCAAGGTAATATAGCCAGCACGTAAACCCAGGGTTCAAATATAAGCCATACCTCAGACTTTGATTTAAGTATGTTGGTGAAAATGTGTGTTGATGTTCCTTAAAAATTCCCCACAACTTTCAATTTATTTTAATATTACTAAAATGCCTCAGTAACAGTCTAATTGTGGTTCCCATTTAGGATTCTGTGCTTCGCTGATGGCATCCCTTTATCACTCTCCCACAAAGTTTTTGTTTCAAATACATAGATGGCTAGTAAAATGGTTCTTGATAGAAAATCTTGCAACATAGAATGTTAACATACCTCTTATTTCACAAAATACTCCAATATCATAGGCACATTTATTTTTTTTTTTACTAACACTTACTAAAAACCTATTGCCAACTTTATACATGCCTATATGTATGACATATAGACAACAAAGCTGGTACATTTATTTATAAATTCCCAAGATGTTGTCTCTTATTCAAAAACTCTAGGGAAAGTATAAAATACTTCTTTTTGTCATTTAAGAGCTATAAACTTGAGCTAATATGCACTCTATAGGTAAACTTTATGACCAAAGTCATAAAGCATTGAGGATTCCCCAGCATTTCTGAATTCTTGTCCTTTTGTGTATCTGAATTACCAAAAAATAGCAGGAACAGTGACCATAATGAGATTTCCTTATTATATAAAGTTAACTTATAATTCTTATATCTTTACAACATTTTAGCATGTGAATTAAGAAAATTCTGCAATATTATATGTGAAGCACTTTATTTCTAAAGATTTTGCAAAAACTCATTGATATTCTTTTTCTTGCATTCAGAGTGAATTTTTCTATAACAATAATATTAATAGCTTTAGGCTCTCTTGAACAGTCCATATATGTCAAATATTAACAATATTAATAACAAGGTCTTTTGAAGCCACATATGTCCATTTGTAACTGTAATATTCTTCAATAATTAAAAAGAAAATAGTATGTTGCAATAGTTTAAACAGCTCAGAAAATATTACTGTATACATTTCTATAATTTGTATTACATATATGTACATATGTTTAATTTAATAAATTCTTAAATTATAAATTTTTCAGTTGGATTGCTCCCCAAACCTTTCATACATAGATAAATCTTGAACAAAATGTTTGTTTCAGTTGGTGTGATACCTTCTCTTTCAGTCTGGACTACACTGTGTTCCACTATCTTGATGTCTTCTTTATCTCCTAAAAAAAGTCTTGAGTTCATTCATTTACTAAGTAATTACTTTGTTTCAGGCACAATGCCTCTCAATCTCCCTTTTCCTGAATGAGGAACAAAAAAGATGCTTAGAGGTTTGACTCTGCTGCCTAGGTAATTTATAGCAGATAAAGAAAATTCAGATTGAAAACAGGCTCATGACTAACTGATCTTGGGCAGTTTAATTGAAAATGAGTTAATATCTTCCTCTTGGGATTATTGATAAGATTAAATTAAATGAAGGATATAAACTGCCTAAGACCTAGTATATGCCACTGTATTTTTTAGTGGGTATAGAGAGGATAGTGTAGAAAAGAGGTTCACCAAAATAACATTTTCTTAGAATTAAGAGAACAAGTTCATTATTTTAAGAACATCGGGCTAAACAAAAATCTGTCAAAGATAAAGCAAAACAATAGTATATAAACTTGATATTGAATATTCAAATTATATTTGAAAATGTTTTGCATTATATATTTCTCAATATAATTAAAGCAACTTTAAAAAAATATTTATTATCTTTATATTTCATGCAATGAGGCTATTCTACTTATCCAGGGTTCAATGTGAGGCCAGCCTTTTCCCAGTCTGTTACGAATGTGGAAGTGACAGTAGAGCAAGAGAGGAGGAAGTATATTTAGTATTTTAAAATGTACGATATTCTGTAGCTCAATGGTTACTTCATTTTAAGTTTCTCTCAAGTCTCTCAGAATTTTAGAAATTGCAGGTGAACAGGGTAATGGCATGAGAGAAAAATAAAATTCAGTCTCACACACTTAGGTAATTTCTTCTCCAGTTTAGATTCCTTCCTAAACTAAATTATTAAGCCTAATATTGATACAGAATAGTCTTAGCAATATGTTTTCTCAATCTTACTATTTTTACCAAATAAGGCATGAGTGTGGGATCCATAATTAATGACTTGGACACTGGATCTGAGCTCTGAGAAGAATCCCCTCTCTGATATTGGGTTAGGGCTACAGGCTTAGTCCGCTGGGAGATGGGTGTGTAGAAGGTGGGGAGTGAATAATGGAGGAGCCAAAGGATATGCTATGACCTGAATTCATGAGATGGAGTACGAATTGTGGTGAAGGTTGGTGTGGAGATAGACAGGAGATTGTCATTTTCAGAGTAGGTGTGGGTAAATGAAAAGGGGTTATATGTTTAGTGAAACAACAAATTGTAAATACTCTGGTCATCCTGCCCTTGCCTATTCAGGACACTAGAAAAATTAGGTCTTGGTTACACCCTCTCATCAGAGATAGATTCTGGTCCTGGAAGTGACTGCAAGTGCAGTGACTAAGCCCAGAAATGGCTCAAGAATTCTGTGGTTCTGAAAATAACCTGGCTACTGTATGATGAATTGGCTCTTTCATTGTTGAATTCAGACATAACTCAGTAACGCTTATTGTCATTAATTGGTTTAGATAGTTCAATGAGCATCAGATCTGGTGTGAGACAGGTTTGTGTTTAAATACTTGGTCTCCCACCTATTAACTGTGTGACCTTGGGCAAGTTCCTTAACCTCTGCAAAAATCAGTTTCCTGATATGTGAAATCAGGGTAATTTTTAGGCCAGTTAATATAGTGCCTGGCACATATAAAGCACTGAGTGCTTTTTCTATGACCATTCATTATGTTAAAAGGAAAGGATTAGGCGAATCTGGGTATCGGTTCATATGTAGAAATGTTCATGTGTAGGTTATTAAAATAATGGGGTCTACCATAACCACAATGGAAGATTTTATATGGGCCCTTTTATTATTCTTAAACATTCTCCGAGGTCTTAATGAAGTCTTAACTGTTATTTATATCCACCTGGAATGCTTAAAATTTCAAATGAGGGAAGAGCCAATGATGATTTAAGAGCCAATTTACTTCTGATAAATTTCCACTCCTTCTTTAACTACTTGAATGCTCTTTTTAATAATGTCCTACTTCTTGCTACCCTACAAGGTTTGATCTACCTTAACTTATTCCTGGAAATGACAGTCAATCTGAGAAGGGAAATACTATAAGTTAATAAGCAGAATTTAAAAATGACCCTCAAGAGCAGCAGATGAATGCTAATTAGAATTATCACTGTTGCCTCAATAATACTGTTCTAGGGTCTGAATTATGTCAGGACATTAAAAGTAGAAAGTTCATTAATATTTTTAATGCATATCTATTATTTATAAAGCAAGTATGAGCTGGGAGCTTAGACTTGACTATATTATCTGCTTCTCACTGCCTATCATCCCAGTTTGTTAATTCCTCCCTCCTGGGAGGAAGAAAAGAAAGGTCATGGGCTCTGCAGTCAAAAAAGGTTAGGTTCAAGATCCAAGGTAAGCATGGTAAGCAAGGTAAGCAAGGTAAGTATGACCTTGAACAGGTGATTTTATTTTTCTGACCTTCACTTTCCTCAATTATAAAAATCTAAGATAATAACTACCCTACAATTTTTTATGCCAATTTAAAAGATCATTAGTGCACAACTTTAATGTTTAGTAGTAGATTTTTCTATACCTAGTAATGATTGTGTACTTGTTATCCTCACAGTATCTGCTTTCTTATCTTCTTAATCTCAATCTTAAGGCTTTTCTTTTCATATTGAAATAATGCTAGTGACCCTTAGTCAAAGACCTCTGAGCAATGGTGATGCCAAGTATGTCCTGAAATAATCACTTCCTCTCATGGTCCCTCTTGTATGCATCTTAAGGTAGAGAATTTGTTGAGATGGGTAGGAGCATAGCTAATTCTATCAAATTAACCACGTCACTAAGACATTCATGACTTTGTCTTCATTAGTAATAGGATCCAATAATTGACAAACCACTGACTATATAAACACGAATGCATGTTTTTACATAGGGGAATTCTTTTTATTATCTCTTTATAGCACTGGTTTAAAAATAAGAAAATTAGCAAAATAAACTTCAAGCTCCCAAGATATCAAACTTGTTAGTTTTCATATATTTACTAATAACTGATAATTTATACTATTATATGAGTCAAACTTAGTGAAAGAATTGAACAAATTTGATTGTGTCAAACTTCTAGAAAATAGTCATCATCACAAAAATCATCTCCTTGCCTTCGGAATTATTTTCTCATTCATGGTACAGTATGAATGGAGTCAATAGCAAATAGTTTAGGATATGTAAATTCTGTTTTTCTGTGAAGGTCCAAATTCTCAATCTTTCAAAGATAGTAAAGGATGTTTTTTTTAAAAAAATAGACATAAATGAAAACAATCCTAAGAAATATTATCTATCTCTGAAAGAAAGCTAAACTATTCCAAGCTTGAATATGGCTGACTTAATTAAAACTCAGTTAACATTGTTATTGTGTAACTAATGGCTTGAAAATGGCAATGTCATGAGCCATCAATTATGGATTAATGTAAAAAACAGTAGGCACTATAGGCTGGAATGTCACAATAAGCCCTAGGGTGTGTTTTTTTTTAAATCTATCTGAAGTATATTTGTCAGATTTTAACATGGCATTACAGTTGATTAAAAATGACAAACATAATATCACTAATGGATTGTTTTTCACTGAAAAACTGTTTCCAGTGTGTTAATAGGAATTAGGGTATTTTTATCAAGTAATATTTTTTCCAAACCTAAGTAGTTCACTTACCATATATTTTATATGTAAGTAGGGCTAGAATAAAATTTGAGGTTTTAAGTATTTACAGAGGACATCTATGTCACTATGTATTTTCTTCCTATATATGTAATTAATGGCTATTTTATTTTTTACATTATTTGGGGAATTTTCATTTATTCTGAAATGATAGTAGATTCTACCCTGTTATGATGAAGTTCATGAAGCTCTACAGGATTCCAGAAAATGTCATTTTTTTCCCAACCTTGTTTCCAGTGCTTCCTATATTGAAATATGTCTTCAAATTCTGTATCAGCTGAAACGTCAGTCCCTTTTGCAGAAGTATTCTCTTCAAACTCTCTTCTCTGCACAATTCCACTCCTTTATTTAGAATCTTTGTTATTTTGCCTTATATAAAATATTTCTCTTCTCCCCAGTAGTTTATAAATTCTTTAAGCATTATGATTTTAACCTATTCAGTGGTTAATTCTCTCCACATTGTGTATACAACTTATGCAAGACTGCAAGACACATAAACAAAGACCAATTGGAGTATGGGAAATATTAATTTAAATATGACGTATTAAAAATATCACAGTGTATTTTCAATATTGGAATAAGTAAACTAATGAGTGGGCTCAGTATAGCCAGGCTTTTTGTGGAAAGGTCAAAGAAGTTCAATAATGTCCATTTGTTTTTTGCAATTGAAAATAGCCTCCCCGGGCGCCTGGGTGGCTCAGTCGGTTAAACGTCTGCCTTCAGCTCAGGTCATGATCCCAGAGTCCTGGGATAATTCCCCGCACCAGGCTTCCTGCTCGGCGGAGAGCCTGCTTCTCCCTCTGCCTGCCACTCTGCCTATCTGTACTCTCTCTCTCTCTATCAAATAAATAAATAAAATCTTAAAAAAAAAAAGAAAAGAAAATAGCCTCCCTTAGTTCTAATAGATGTACACAATTTTTTAAGACCTTTTGGTTGTTTAAAATCTAAAACTTATTAGATTCTCTCAGAGTAATGGACTTTCATATGGAGCAGACCACTTTTTCTCAATAATATTCTCTTCCTTTGTCTTAATTTTTGGACTTCACTGTCTTGTCTTTTGAAGGGTTAATGAATTTAATTGTTTACTTGGGCTTTATGCATTTGTACTGAGAGTTTCCCTAGGGCAGGCACATAGCTGTATAAGGTAGATGGCCCTGCATCTCCGGAAATCTCAGCTGGGCACAATCACTTGACAAATCTTCATTGTAATAAAAGGCAATTCTAGTGAAACACACTGTGAAACAAATTCCAAAAGTGATCTTTCCAGGAAGGAGCTTAACCCCTTGGAAAAGTCATCATCTAGAATCCAGAGATACTTCAAAATGCAAATGACACACTTGAGACAAGGGGGCACCTGTTATTCTGCTTTGATTATGTCTTGAGGCCTCAATTTCAGTAAATGAGAGAACAGAAGGAAGGTGTGCTTTTGATGAGCTCTGTCCTCAAGCTAATAAAGGCTGAGGGAAAAATAATAGGTGATATCCATTCATAATTCCTTCCTGGCCATCAGTAATTACAAACCACTTACTGTCATTTTGAGATACGAGTAAGGTATAACTTTTGTTATACGCTGACTGGTTTTCTACAGTTTTTAGTAGTGAAACTGGAAATTTGAAAGGGAACTTATTTACTGAGTCTGGAAAAAAAAAAAAAAAACAGGAAAGGAAATACCAAGGAAGAAATTATCACATACACATTTGAGTCTTGAAGGAAACAGAACATCAAAGAAGAGTGGGTGGTGATGGCAACCAACCAGGAGGGAGAGTGGTCTGCAGAAAATGGAGAGAAAAGAGAACATGGGAGGCTCAGGCCTGAGGACAAAGCATATGATCATGAAATACTAACTAAAAGATGTCCTTAGATGACCTAAGCTCTGCGCAGGACAAGAGAGATATCACTAAATAATGTAGATGTAATTTGTGATATTTAGTCTTCAATAACATTTATCAGTATTTTGCCCATTTTGGACAACTCTCACATTTCCCTGTCTGACTATATCAGCCATGTGCTTAGTTTCTTAGAACTTTTATTCACCCATATTTTTCTAACCTCAAGCATCTAACAAATTCAAAAATATAATTAAAGTCACTTAGCATAAACTAATTTAATGTTCTTCTTCCTTTCAAATGTATTGACAGCATTTATTTCCCATGTATCTTTATTTTCTTATCTCATTCATCAGAGATGAGTTGTTCCTTCCTTTGATAAAGGCCAATCTTTTCACATTTATATCTGATCTCTTCCCATTTCTTGTCAACAGGGACTTCATCCCACCAATATCTCTTCTATTTCATTTATTTTTGACCTCTAACTCTTCCAGTCGTTTCTCTCATCCCAGATGTAAAGAATTTTGTCACCTCATCCTATACCCCTTTTCAAATAAAAAGCCTTTTATTAACTATGTACACTCTAACTATATTCACCATTTCTTATCCCCCAGATTTAAGTAATTCACCAACATATTGCAATTGGTTTTAATTTTCACCATTCCAATTAAACATCCAAAGTGGAGTTCAACAAAGATTCAATATGCCAAATCTAGTGAGAACATTCACTTAATTTACTGGACCTCTCTATTGTATACTGTTTGCCAGGCATGGCCTTCTAGAACTCATTACTTTCTGGAATTCTGTTATACTATTTACTCTATGTATTTTTCATTTGTGGGCTCCTGCTTTGCCTATCACTTAAATGTTGGAGTTTCCCATAGTTCTCTCTCAAATTCTTTAATTCTGTCTTTCTCTGGGTTATCTCATCCATTTTCAAGTTTTATGCATGAGCCATAAATGACTTTGATCAGTCCCAAATCCACATCTTCAATTCAGGCCTGTTTCCTGACTTTTATATTCATACATGCATTTATAGTTGGAGATAGCCACTTAAAGTTTCCACAACCTTCTCAAGCACATCCACATCCACTGATTTATCTCAATCACTTGCCTGATCCCATTCGATAGTTTCACCTAGGCACTCAAGGAAAATACATTGATGTCATGTTAAAACTCTCTCCAATGTCATTGCCTGACTTTTATTTATTTTTTATCTAGTTTTAGCTCTTTCGGGAAATTGTCCATCTCAGAAAACCTTCTCATAAATCTCAGATTTGTTCTCTACCATTTCATGGATATCTAACATTGTCTTTACCACAATAAAACAACAGTCTTTCTATGTGACTAAACTGACAAAGGTATTTTTTCAGGAAGAAGAGTGATGGTTTATTCATGTTATTTCAGTACCTAGCAGGGGCTGACACATCTTTAATAATCAACAAATGTTTATTAAACTGATCTTAATTTAGTCCATCAATGTTAACTAAGGTTCCCATGCCTTTTTCCTCCTTAACGGGGAAAAAAAATAGAAACGCTTCTGGGCAAGTTAACTGACATTGCGTTGTCAGACCTGATTTCTTTCTTTGTCTGTAGTTTCAGAGTGTTATCACTACTAGAATAAAATTAAGAAATAGTATCCTTATCTGTCCATATAGTTTAAAAAGTAAAGCAAGATGTTTTCTTGAATATTTTATTATTACCAGTTATTGTTTTTTGATTCAGGGTATTTCTTCATTTCAATGGATGGTCATAAAATTTATCTTTATTATGTTTTAGCAATAATCGTGCCTCAGATAAAATTTATCTTTAAGACACTTTTATTTTATTATTTTTCTTAATGTAGGTAGTGTTGAATTCACTTACTTTGTTAATCTTAAAGATACAAAAAAACTTAAAGGTTTTCTGTGAGGAGGAAATCTCAGGTAATAATTGTTCAGAAGTTGATGACTTTTTTCTAAAAAAAAAAAAGAAATCTGATAAGTTTTGATGAACCAAAAGTTATCTAAGTAATTAATTGGTAAAAGGAATTTATTTAAAAGTGAATAATAATTACAGGTGATTATTGTGTTTAGGTTATATTTAATATAGATGATTTCAAAGCAAAAATTGTACTGGACAAAGTTAAGTAGACAAAGAGGACTTTATTCAAGGCTATTCCAGTAGGGGAGAAAGGCTACGTTTAGTCTGACCTCGTTTCTGCTGAAACAATGGATGGGATGTTTCTTGTTTTTGTTTTCGTTTGTTTGCTTGTTTTCTTTTAAGATTTTATTTAGGTTTTGACAGAGAGAGACACAGCGAGAGAGGGAACACAAGCAGGGGGGGAGTCTGAGAGGGAGAAGCAGGCTTCCCGCGGAGCTGGGAGCCTGATGAGGGACTCGATCCCAGGACCCTGAGATCATGCCCCTGGCAAAGGGAGATGCCTAATGACTGAGGCACCCAGGCGCCCCTGGCTGGGATGGTTTTTAAAGGTGGGTTGGGATGAGTTAGTACAAGAGTACTGGAGAATGTTAAGGGGGGAGGTTGATCAATGGGATTTGTAGAGCACACTTGAGTTATTTCTTTGGCTTGCAAATGTTTTTCTTTGTGATTAGAACATCTGTATTTGTTAATTGGTGCCTATGAAAGTTAAGCTTCTGCCCTCCAACGAGACACTGGGGTATAGGTCCTATCTTTCTTGATGACTACAAATGAGAGGATGGCTCCCAGGTCTTTGAAAAAGATGTTCTTGGGTAGTAAAACTTACAAGAGGCTTTTAAAGAGGTTTACATAAATCTCAATGGGACAGAAAAATAATTTAAAATTACAAGATTTCTAAAGAAAATCTTAAAAAAAAGGAGGTCAGATCCAAAGTCTAGTCAATCTGAGGAAAACATTTAGGTGGTCTTGGTTAATGAGCACTTTAAGAATATCCAAAATGTATAGATACATGTTGAGTAGAGGAATATGTCTGCAGTTTCATTTTGTTATGAAATCTGCATCTGAGTAGTCTGCAGTTTCATTTTGTTATGAAATCTGCATCTGAGGAACAGAACATAACACACCAGGTAGGAGAAAAGCAACATGATGAACCAATTTGCATTAATGAAGAAATGGCAGTGTAATATTTCATATAAGTTTGCATATTTTAAAAAAGTTCATGTAGTTCACATAAGTGATCCCATAATGGATGTGACAACGTTAAAAAAAAAAAAAGTAATTTCAGAGGAAAGGGAAGATATGCATAATCTTATATGTGTGGGAACTCTTAAGTCACTTTACCTAGACAACTGCTTCTGTGGTTTATCTATTGCCTGCCAATATGCCATAACCTACTTAAGAGACTTAATATAAATGAAAGAAAGACTGCATTGGATATATAAAGAAACTATATCATTCAAAAAATGGTGGTTTGCAATTGTGAAATTCTTCAAGAAAATTTCTCGAAAAATCTGTAAACATTTTGAAGGGAGATACCTTAGCCGAAATAAAATGATCAGTTAGGGGGCTAATATTTTCATCCTTCCTTAAACCTCTTTCTCTTTGTGAGATAATGCATTGTTCTTATTCAATTACATCACACCTGGCCAGGAATATTTTTTAAAAACCTAAAAACTTAAAAAAAAAATCAATCTATAAGAGGATCAAAATAATGGGAAGGTAAAATTTGCAATTTATTCTGCATATGGATTCATTTGTTTATTTTATTTATGCATATTCTAACTTCATTAGTTTGATACTTTCTTTTCTTATAGTAATGAAAAATTATATAACAAATACATATAAAGAAAAAATATTAACTATCTGAAATGGGAAAACAATTAGTGAATTCTTTTAGTTTTTGAAATTGATTTGTTCCATAATAATTTGAGATATAGTGAAAATAAAAAAGATCATTTACATGATTGAAATATATTACTCAATGCATCGTGTATGCATCTTGGATCAAAGTCTTGGCACACACAGCTTTAGTGTATATTTATTTAGCTCTAATTGTAATAAATAAAGATGAATTTGGAATAAGATATATTTTATATTGCCCCAAATTTAAAAATCTTTTTTGCTCAAATTCAAAACTAACCCATAGGTAAAAATGTTATTCTTTTCATTTTAAGAGAATTGTATAATATTTGCAGTATCTTTCTGTCTATATTTCCCTATTTTCTAGAAAATTACAGGGGAAAAGTAATTAATTTCAGAGCCTATAATAATATATATACATTATCATAGACTATCATATAAGCATAAATAAGAATAGTGTGAATTACTTTTTGAGTAGCATTTAATACTATGAATTTTATATGTATAGTTATCGTATTTGGATAGCTCCACTATTGGTAAAAATCTCAAGAATTTGTGTATGGCCAGTGTTTTTTTTTTGACATTATAATAGAATTATTCTGGATAGTATTTATTTTTAATTCAAAAATATTTATTATCCCCTTTCTATGTGTGAGGTCCTGTTTTAGGAGCTGGGGATACAACAGTAAACTAAACAGGGGCAAATTTATCCACATTCTTAGTGGGCAGGGGAAATACAGAAACAATACATTTGAAGAATATAAGTGGCATGGAAAAAATCAGAAATTAGTTAGCTCAGGGATTGAAATTTAAATTTTTTCACATAAGAAAACATTTTATTTTGCTAAGTTGCATATGTATTTTTTTAAATACACTGCTTTAAATTTTTTTAGCTTAGATCTTTTATGTTATGGTATAAAATATGCTACTATTTTCATTCCTATTAAAGTATCTATTTTTGTATTAACTGTATCTGGCATATATAGTTAAAATTAAGAAAATTACTATGAATGTTTTTTATAGTCTGTATTCTAGCCTTAAATTTATAACATGTCAAATATGATGAAACTTTGTGGCATATTATTACAAGTTTGCATCATTTCTAAGAGAAATTCAATGAACACAAAATATGAGTAGATGTTATAACGTTTCGTTTATTATATATGTTGCTCTACCTTTCCTGTTTGTTGGTATTTTTAGATGGAGGATTTTATTGCTGTCAGTTATTCTGTTAATTTATTTTTTCTAGTGTAGAGGAAAAGCACCTGGATCAAGAGTTTAAAAACTAATTTCATTATGCAAATAGCTATATAGTATGTGCATGCATTGCATGTTATTTGGAGAGTAAGTACCTGTCAAGAATATTATGATTTCATTATGCAATAAATAGGGAGATTTAGAGAACATTATTTTTAAGGATAATTTTTAGTAGAACCATGATGAACTCTGAATGACATGAACTGTTAATCTTTAACTATTAAAAAAATTAATATTGGCATCAAACATGGGAAATCCATTTTCTTAACATAATCAAAAAGGAAAACCAGCCTTATTCTTCTAATGTGTAGAAAACATAAGTACTAAAATATATTTTTACCTTTATTAAGCCTTCCTTGAATAACAACATGCTCTGGGATAGATCTACTAGGGGATTTTTTTTTTTATTTTTAAAGATTTTATTTATTTATTTGACAGAGAGAGAGGGAACACAAGCAGGGGGAGTGGGAAAGGGAGAAGCAGGCTTCCCGCCAAGCAGAGAGCCCGATGTGGGGCTCGATCCCAGGACCCTGGGATCATGACCTGAGCCGAAGGCGGACGCTTAACGACTGAGCCACCCAGGCGCTCCAAGGGGATTTTTTAAAAATAGAAACTAGGCTAATTTTGTTAGAGTTGTGGTCATAATTATGCATCTTCAATTATAAAACTATATGTTTTTGGTAAAATCAGTTGTAAAAACATGGACTTCTTGGAAAATGAGCTCTTATAAATGGTCCATAGGCCAAATTTCAACCCCATTGAAGAATAATATCATGCGATTGGCTCCCCTTCATATATTATTGATTTCTGACAGGGGCACAGCCTGGAGAGAAGGAGGCTTCTGAACCAGCTCAGTTTTTAAAAGTCCTGAATTCCATATACATATCATAATTTATTTATGATTCTACCTGGAGGAAATTAAACCGTACTTCATTATTTTAAAATTCCTTAGGTTCAACATTGCCATACCATGGCTTCTATTTTCTGCTGAAAATTGATCCTTCTAATTAATTTTATCTGACTTTTCTTTTAGGTCAGACATCAGCCTAGGCTCCCTATACCTTTAAGGATCAATTTAGGCCATAATTTCTCTAGGGACAGCCTTATCTATTATTAAACATGCTTGTTTTTAGAGACTCATTCAAGACTGATACATTTATCATAACTATGCATGATTTTTTGTTTTTGCTTTTCCCAATAAACGAGGTCAAATACCATTTATATTTGCACTGATACGGAATCCACCAGCTGCCTGTGACTATTTAAATTTATATCTCATTACTTATAATTAATTGCATTAGAAATTTAGTTCCTCAATCATACTAACCTTATTTCAGGTCCTTAAGACCCACATATGGCTAGTGGTTACAGTGGTACAGTAAAGATACAGAACGTTTCCATCATTGCAGAAAGTTCTATAGAACCATGCTTATTCATCTTTCTGTTTTTTTTTTTCTTGAGTATTTACTCTTTATTTTTTAAATTTTATTATGTGATGTTCATCACCATACATTACATCATTAGTTTTTGTTGTAGTGTTCCATGATTCATTGTTTGCGTATAACACCCAGTACTCCATTCAGTACGTGCCCTCTTTAATACCCATCACCAGGCTAACCCATCCCCCCACTCACCTCCCCTCTAGAACCCTCAGTTTGTTTCTCAGAGTCCATAGTCTCTCATGGTTCCTCTCCCCCTCCGATTTCCACCCCTTCATTCTTCTTTATTCATGTTTCTTATTGATTAATAATGAAATTGAATTTTAAATTTAAAAAACACCTAAGTTCTTCACAGCTCTATAAATAACAAAGCCAAAACTATAGACTCCAGGTCTTTTGGCACCAAGTAAGATACTTTTTGAGAGTTCAGCTGTCCTAAGAGCATGGGCCATTTATAATGCCACATTTTTTATTTCGTATTTTCCTTCATTGACCCTACAACATGGAAAGTTTGTAGTCAGGTTCATTAATGCAAAGAAGATAATTTTTAGGAGCTCCAGAAATTATATTTAATTCTTGGTTTTAAAAATGTATGGATGTATCTAGAGTCTTCAATGTGACCTAAATATTTAATGGTATTCCTTAAAATATCCACATAGTTTAATGTCTCTAACAAGTTCAGTGGTGAGGGATACCGTAGGGTTTGCAAACAGGCTAAATGTAATTTGTGTCTGTAAGTCCTTAGGTTAGTCTGACAAATCTCATAACCAGTCAGAAGTTGAATGGTATTGTTTAAGGTAGATCACTTATAGGTCATAAATATATACTAGTGAATTCCTCTTTCAACCTTCTTGTGAGTCAGGCTTAGGGTTAGACACCAAAAGATTTAAATACCTATAGGCAGGCATGCATAAATATATTAAAATAAAATAAAACAAAGTAAAATAAAATAACCTACAGGTCAAAGAAACGGACATTTAAGGCTAATCCAGTGCTTCATGATGACGGCACAGTAGAAAAAAAATAAACTTTTTTTTTTTAAAAGATTTTATTTATTTATTTATTTGAGAGACAGAGCAAGAGAGCACAAGCAGTGGGGAGGGGCAGAGGGAGAGGGACAAGCAGACTCCCCACTGAGCAGGGAGCCCAGTGAGGAGCTCAATCCCAAGATGCCAAGATCATGACCTGAGTTGAAGTCAGATGCTTACCCAACTGAGCCACCCAGGTGCCCCAGAAATAACTTATTATT
Source organism: Leptonychotes weddellii (assembly GCF_054177405.1). Lineage (NCBI taxonomy): Eukaryota > Metazoa > Chordata > Mammalia > Carnivora > Phocidae > Leptonychotes > Leptonychotes weddellii. The sequence goes on along the minus strand of NC_138369.1, from coordinate 159,363,462 downwards.
ATTATAAGAAATAAAAGCAGAATTTGAGAGGAAACCATTTTATGATATATCTATTATTTTTTTATGGATAGGACAGAAATTATCATTACATGTAGTTTATTTTCTATGCCATTCCTCACCAAGAGTCAATTATGATTTGTCAGTCCATACCAATCAGATATTGAGGGTTAAAAATGAATTTACTTATCAACAGATACAGTTTCCCTCATTTATATGTGATTCCAGCTTTAAATTATCCTTTTCTTTTTGGAATATATGTTCCTTTCTAATCGACATACTAAAATATATGTATCCTCAAGTGATTTGTATTGTAACACTGGTACTTGGACCTGGCGTGTTGCCAGAACACCATTTCAATGCTGGGACCCAAAGTAGATTAGAATAACTTAACAGAGCATCTAGGAAATGGGGCCTTTTGCTTTATTTTCCCTGGAAATGATGATCCTCTTCAATATAGCTAAAGTGAGAGATAAATCATGAATCTTGTTAACACAATAATCTTTTAATTCATTTTTGGGTGGGCCATTTAATGCGGATTTTTTGCGTTGCCCCTTAACTGCATAACATTTGTATTTCATTTATTTTCTCCATTTCATTTCCTATATTTAGGCAGTTATGCATTAAAGAAAAAATGACCATATTGCTTTAATTTTCCCTTTCTTTCCTACAATTTATTAAATTCATAAAAACACTTACAACTTTTATGTCAAATTAGAGTAATAGTTGGATTCATATTGAGCCCAAATCAGAAACCATCTATTTTTGCATACCAATGTTCAATTCATATGACCTCTTTATACAAGTGATTGTTGATCAGCATATGAATTCTTATCACTTGGCAAGTTTTAGAGAAAAAAAAATGCTGGTGCTAGAGATCTCTACACAGGGTATAATAATATATGTTTATTTTTCAGCTCTTCTTTATTTTTCTCAAATATGCTGTGATTCCACACTTTGTGTAATTTGGCTATAACAATGAAAATAATGTGCTTGTTACAAAGCTGGTAGATAGATAGATAGATAGATAGATAGATACCCATGCTTATATTATGTCACTCCAACACTAATAAACGGGGAAAACACCCATAATAAATCTTTATTCTTTACCAGGAGATTTATGGAGAACTATTTATTTTTTAGTACTTTCCAATTATTTAATCCATGTATTAGAATGTAGCTTGGTCTAGTTTGAATGGGAAAGGAATGACAATTGAAATGCCAGCTTAAGTAAGTCATTAGGAAATACCTTTAAATTGAATTCATTTATTCTCCTCTCTGAGACTATGTGAATTAAATAGGCACCAGCTGAGTTGAGGTTGCTGTTTTACACTAACAGTTTTATAAGTATAGATATTTTTACTCATGATCCTTCCCATCTAAAGAGGAAATCAATCAGGGGATAGCTCTAAAGAGATTAAAAAAGGTAAAGACATTGTATCATTTCAACACAATACCCACTTGCATCAAGTCAAATTAACATTGTAAACAAAATTATTAATAATTTAGTATATTATTTATGGATAACCTTACCACATTCTTTTTTTTTTTTTAAAGATTTTATTTATTTGACAGAGAGAGACACAGTGAGAGAGGGAACACAAGCAGGGGGAGTGGGAGAGGGAGAAGCAGGCTTCCCACAGAGCAGGGAGCCTGACATGGGGCTCGATCCCGGGACCCTGGGACCATGACCTGAGTCGAAGGCAGACACTTAACGACTGAGCCACCCAGACGCCCCAACCTTACCACATTTTTATACCTTTTGCTAGCCTTCCAAGCTTTCAGTAACTAGTATAAGACAATTCACTATGTCATACATACTGGATACAGATTGAATGTATGAATGAAGATACATTAAAATCAGATGTTTTAGATTAATACCCCAATGGAGTATTGAAAGTTTTAGAGATCTTAAGGCAATTATCATGGGCTTTTAATAGATGTTATTGTTTATAAATATAATTAAATTTATTATTTAAAAATTGTAGGTTGTTCAATCTAAATACCTTAATAATTAAAATGTGAGTAATCATGACCATCACTGTGACATTATTTTCCACTGTAATGTAATTTGGAGAAGGACAGATTTTTTCCACCTAAATCCTAGCATCTGTATGTCCACAAATTGAATTAATCAATGTTTATGTTTTTAGTTAGCCAGTCGCCTGTTTCAGTTAACTAATTCAGAAAGGCAAAAAAAAAAAAAAAACCATTGTAAGCAAATGATACTTTTAAGGCTAAAAGGTAACATAGTGACTTATACAGAAGTACTCATGCCCTCATTCTTTAAAAATCATTTACAGGGCAAATATTACTCTTCAGGTGCTATACCAGAGAGGAATAGAATACTAAATATGCAAATAAGAAAGAAATAATTAAAAGAAACATTAAAAATATCAAAGTAAATGAATACAGTTCAACTTACATTTTTGCTCAGTCACTATTTTCTAATAAATTTGAGAATTTTCTGAGGTACAGTGGAATTGCCAACTTACGTCGACCACTGAATTTTTACCTCTTCATTTGATGATCTAGGCTACATATGCAAGGCTCCTGGTATGTGGTCTACTGATTTTTTAATTATCCTTGTGCTTAGCAAATTCCAGTTTTCTGGGTCACCTGGGTTTTCTACTATTTATTTCAACTTCTCAAAGTTACTGTCAGATAATTTACTTTGAAAAAATATGGTGAACATAACTGCCTGCTTATTATAAGCCTTGAACACATAGTTTCTCCATAAGAACACAACCTATGAACTTTGTTCTTGTTTCTCTGATTTTGATTTTCCAATAAAAGCAATTTGAACAAAAAAGGTGAAAGAATATACAAACCTATATTGAACCTATCCATATCCCCATCTGAAAACAAGTCTGATTTTTGACATCTTTATTCTACTTGTGCTTTCAGGTTTCTCTTTGTCACAGTAATTTCCCTACAACTTTGCTTTATTGCGTTTTATTGAATACAAACAAAGTTGGCCCTTGTAAAATTTTAAAACTTCATATTTTCTTGATGCCTCAACATCCCTGCAGAGTTTGTGAGTACCCCACCCAGGTGACCAGATAGACCACTGTGATAAGGCTTGTCCCTGCCACAAGTTACCCTCTTGACTTCTCCTGACAGTGTCCTACAGACTTTCAAGCACACCAGTGAACTCTTTTCACACCTTTTGCTTCTGTAGTCCACCCTAACCGCTGGCAAAGATACTTGGAGCTATCCCCATATGGTTCCCTGTGTGGGAAGCCACACCTCCCTCTTTTAGGACTTGGGAATAAAATAAATCCTTTAATTTTCTATGCCTCTCCAAGTGTAATTTCTGCAGCTGTGTTCAAGAGTGATCCTTAAAAAACCAATGAGAAGGATTTATTCCCCCATTTACAAAACAGCACTGCTAGAAAAACGCTTGATCTGTTTTTCCTAACCAAGATATAGGTATAAAATGTAGTTTATTTTAAACTGCTAAATAGCATTGTTCTACTTTTTTAGCACTTTTACTTCACACTTGTTAACCATTGTTTTAAAAAAATCTGATTGTCACAAAGATGAATTACCTAAGTCCAGGATATTTTGTAAAATATAGAACCAATGAAGTCTTCAACCAATGTTTTTAGCAGAATGTCCAAAGTTTTTAATTAAGGTCAGTCCCTAAGTAACATGCAAATTTATTCAATCTAATATTGATGAAGTTAGATTCAACACAGTGATTTATTATGCAGTAGTTCTACAAAGTTTTCAAGATAAAGAGATTAAGTGCTCCTGTATAAAATAATTGGTCATATGGAGTATGTGGATGAAAATAATTTATTTTAGTCCTAATATCACAGGGTGTTTTAAATTATAGACTCTTGAAATTCATTGTTTTCATAAACAGACTTTTATCTTCTCATTCACCTGAAATTACTGATAGAAACTTAAAATTGTTAAGCAATTTTTGTGTAATTTGTCAATTTATATGAGCTCATAGATGTAATTAATGTATAAAAATTTATCATAATTTTCACAAGCAGTGGTAAGAATTTAATTTAGATATAAGGAATTTTATGCCATTAAAATTACAATGAAGGGTGATAACTAAATCCAATGAAGATTTTAAGAGAAGTGGAAAATGCCCTTCACTTTCAGAATTATTGTTTTTAAGGAAGATGGATAGGTGGACAGATGGAAAGAATGTGAGAACATATATATATTCCTAAAACTCTTATGTCTAAATAAGCCTTTTTAAATTCAAAATATTTGCTCTCTGCATCCTCATCATCCACTGACCTATATTAAACTACTTAAAAAGATAATAAATCTTATTAATTTATATAGTATTTTCTAGTTTCAATACCATCTTTCCAAGGATGCTCATCCTTATGAGATGAGAGGAATGGATGTTTTCATCATTGTTTACAGAAAAAGAAATGGATTGACTACTAAATACCAGGCTCCATGTTAGTCACCTTAAATACATTACTATTTATATATTCTCAGTACTTCAAAGAATATATACAAGTAACTTACCTAAGCATGCCACTTTGCATTATATCCTAATAGTCCTTTTGAAAAGAAATGATTCACGTAAGTGATTTAGTGAAATGTTCCCTTTTAATCTATTATTTGGCAAACAGTATATTTCTTCTGAATTGATGTGTTAAGACTGAAGAAAATATCCACAGACACTTCCATTCTATAGAATTCTACTAAGTAACTAGATATTTGTATTAACAGTAGGGCTGCTTAAAAAACCCTGGGCAGTAGAGACACACAGAATAATCAGATAAATTGGAATTATGGTGCAAATAAGTAGTTACTTTAGAACAAAGTTTGGAGATGATATAAACCATGTCATATATATAAGAAAAGAATTATTGAAATATGATTTTGTTAGCTTAGAAACATTATTTATGATTACTTTGGTTTTCCAAAATGAGAATCAATCAATATATGCAATTTTTTAAACTTTATTTCATAAGCCATTATTCAAGGCCATAATTATAAATCACAATCAAGTTGCATTTGTCTTTTTAGTCAAGAAAGTTGATCTCCAGTTTCTAGTAACTTGAAAAACTTTTGATTTTTTCTTGTAGTTTGGCTTTGGGCTATATAATAATAACCCTATCACTGACAGTAGAACAAAATGCTTCAGTGACCATCTAAGGAAACCTTCAACCCAGATTGTAAAATCTGTCATAATCCATAATGGATTGGTTTAATGAGAACAAGTTTCTCAGAAGCATTGAGGAGTTTGATGAATGTTTACTTTTATAAGTAGCAGCTGAATTAAGGGCACCTGGCAGGCATGAGCTGGTCTGGATTTGAGATAACAGATTCAATTTACAAAATTACCCTTGAGAGGGTGTTCCTTGGGCAAATTCAGCTCTACAACTTACCTTTTAAGTGCTTTTGCCTTATTTTATTTTCTGCTCATTTGTGAAGTATGAGATACGAATTAATCCATTACATTAATTTAGTTTGAAACACATTTTAAGAATTTAGAAATTTTAAAATAATGTACATAAGCAAGTAGTACCTGTTAGCATTTAGTATTTATACCCCCTCATTAATTATAAAAATCCAATAATAAATTATGTCTTAATTAAAGAGATATCATTTAGATAACCTTTATCGATAAATTGAGAATGCTCATCTGTAACCAAACAAGAAACTAAACCAAGAGATATTTTTGGATTTTTTTCATGCAGTCTAAATGCTATAATATATAAGAATGTTTGCCATATGTAATATCCTTAATATCAATTGATAAGTAGCTATTCTATGAGCTGCTTATACTTATTTCACAATTTTTGTAGAGAATTAAGCAGAGTTAAATAATTTGATTGGTACTATTTTTGTTGTGTTGTTAAAAAAAAGAAAACACCTCAGTCAAACTTTTTTTTTTTAATTTCTTTTTTAAGATTTTATTTATTTACTTGAGAGAGAGAGGGGGAGAGAGAGAGAGAGAGAGCAAACATGAGCCAGGGGGAGAGGCAGAGAGAGAGGAAGCAGACTCCTTGCTGAGCAGGGAACCCAATGCCAGGCTCCATCCAGGAACCCTGTGATCATGACCTGAACCAAAGGCAGATGCCTAACTGACTAAGCCACCCAGACACCCCAACTTCAGTCAAACTCAAAATCTTTTTTTTTTTTTGAAGATTTTATTTATTTATTTGACAGAGAGATAGAAAAGCACAAGCAGAGGGAATGGCAGAGGGAGAGGGAGAAGCAGGTTCTGCACTGAGCAAGGAGCCCGATGCGGGACTCGATCCCAGGACCCTGGGATCATGACCTGAGCCTAAGGCAGACGCTTACCCATCTGAGCCACCCAGGTGCCCCTCAAACTTAAAATCTTATTAAGATATCTCTTACTTGGTGAAAATGTGGTGAGTGAACTTCTTGAATTTTTATTAATTAAAGCTAATAAATTGTTCCCAAAAGACAACCTAGAATTTCAACATAGAATTTTAAGTAAATTTAAACATAAAATAACAAAATAAAATTTTGATCATAATTCTACATTTTTAAAAAATTTGAACTATTGAAAGATTTCACTTAATATTTTTTAAAGATTTTTTATTTATTTGACAGAGAGAGAGAAAGGGAGACAGTGAGAGAGGGAACACAAGCAGGGGGAGTGGGAGAGGGAGAAGCAGGCTTCCCGCCTAGCAGGGAGCCCGATGTGGGGCTCGATCCCAGGATCCCGGGATCATGACCTGAGCCCAAGGCAGAGGCTTAACAACTGAGCCACTCAGGCACCCCAAGATTTCACTTAATTTTAATGAAACTAAGTATTTTCCTGATCTCCATAACAGGAATGTAATTAAAAACAAAAACAAAAAAACAAAAACAAAACACCTATGCCTTTCTGGTACCTTGAGCATTATTCATTATGCTGCTATCTTATAACTTTAAGAAATTTTATTTTGAATATCCTAGAATGAATGATGCTTACTATGATTAATTTCATTCATAATAAATATTATTAACAATTTTTAAAGATTTTGCCAAAATAAGCAATAACTCTGAGGAAAAATATTTTTATTCATAAGTAAATATAAATATGCACACATATAGAAAACTAACATATGGTTATAAAAATTTCATATGATTAAATATTTTAGCTATATTCCTGGGAAACAAACAAACCAAAAATATTTGGTTGTAAAACTTACAATCTTTTTAAAAGGCAAAAAATAGCAGTAATAATTTATATAGATTATAGTATCATAAAATTTCTATGCCATAAACCATTTTTATTAAAAGTAAACTTCAAACTAAAAGGCTAACTATGACCCTTCATCCATCATTGATAACGTAAAACTCTGGAACCAAGTATATTCATAACTTCAGAGTTCTCTAGAATTGATTCCTTCTAGAACACTTATTATAATAAATGCTCATTATGTTGTTATGTGTGAGGGATACCTAGATCTGATTTTCTATTGGCATGATATAATTCTATAGTGTAAACATAAATTTAGACATTAAAAACATATGGCTATTTTACAAATGTGTGATGTGGTACAATTCTACAATCCTTTCACAACCAAGAGCACATATATATTCATCATTATAATAGGAAATTGATGAATACCATCACACTGTTAGAAGTGGTGAAAACTAAGCCTCAGTAAGTTTAAGTGACTAGAAGTACAATATGAGTTTACCAGAACTCTTTCTGTTAACAGTAGCCTCCTAAAAACAGAGAATATGACTAGGAATTAATCAGCTCTAAGAATTATAGTATGTAAATCTTGCTGTAGAAGCATTCTTCAAAAATATTTCATGAAACATTTCATTTAAACATGGGTTTTTTTCTTCTCAAAAAGAAAAAAAAAAAAAAGGCGCCTGGGTGGCTCAGTTGGTTAAGCGACTGCCTTCGGCTCAGGTCATGATCCTGGAGTCCCAGGATCGAGTCCCGCATCCGGCTCCCTGCTCAGCGGGGAGTCTGCTTCTCCCTCTCCCGCTCCCCCCTTGTGCGCTCTCTCAAATAAATAAATAAATAAATAAATAACATCTTAAAAAAAAGAAACATATATCTATTAGGAAAGTATAATACTGAGTTTAAATCTCTAATTTTAAGTGCTCATTTCTGTTTAATGTACCACCACATGGGGAAGTTAACAATAACAAAAAATATGTACTTTCATCAAATAAAGAATAATTCCTCTAGAGATTTATAGCAATCAACAAATCTCAGAACCAATCATTAGTATATTTTATTGTGAAAATGGTTTAAAGTGTGGTTATTTATGTATTTGGATAACAGATGGAAGAGGGAGATGGTTGACAATAATTGAAATATTGGTTTTATGCCATTCTGATTACCTTTATAATCACTTTTCATGTCTAGTTAAAAATATGTAGGTTAATTATGAGTGACTGATAGTCCAAAAGTGAAAGAATAAAATAAATAAAAAGAAATGCTGGAAATGGTAGTAAGAAGCCAGTAATAGAATACATTATAAAAAAAATAGCTTTCGTGTTTCCTGGTAATCCCTTGGCAATTACATGCTAAATATAGTATGCATGCATGTACATCTGTGTGCACAGGCATGTGTTTGAACAGAATTATGCATTGCTTTTGTTAGTACAATGAAAAGAACTTGACTTTTTCTCAATCTATTCTATATAAGCTGCATAATGTTGCAAAAGTCTGGAAACAGGGCCGCCTGGGTGGCTCAGTCGGTTAAGCTTCTGACTCGTGATTTCGGCTCAGGTCATGATCACAGGATTGTGAGATCAAGCCCCCATTCGGACTCCACACTGAGCATAGAGGCTGCTTAGGATTTTCTCTCTCCCTCTCTCTCTGCTCCTCCCCTCCGTCACATGCACTTTCTCTCTGTCTCTCTCTCTCAATACATACATACATACATAATACATACTTTTCAAAAAGTCTGGAAATAGAGGATCGTGTTTTAAAGTAATGTTAGTTGTATTCTAAAATAATAGGCTTAATGTGTTTTTCTTCAACAGATATCTTTCTGGGTAAAATACCTCTAAATTTAAAACAATGTTTCTGAAAGCAGTAAATACACTTTTTTCAGACTGTTACATCTATGGTAGTGTATTTATTACTTTTAAAAATTAATAGCTGGGCCTGATACTTTAAATTTAGCTATATTTAATCTTATAATGTTTCTTTAAATTAAAAAAAAACTTACAGAGCATAGCACTTACGAATGCAACTAACTGTAAGAAAATAATAAATCCAACTAATTTTTCAACATGCATTTAGATGAATAATTACCACAAAAAGTGCAATTTTATAGTTAAGTAGTCTATACATTCTGAACCCGTTCTTACTTTTAGGCATAACTTCATAGACGTATAAAATACATATCAAACATAGCTTGTAACATTTTGTATCCTATGAATTGTGGGGTTCAGTTTATATTTTAGTAACATTAGCATGTCACTATTGTACTAGGCCATATCTTTTATACTTAAAAAAATAGGCAAATAACACATTTATTACAATTAAATAACAACAGCAATTGAGAAAAAATATAAGCACCTGTTTTCTTCATAACCCAACAGTGGATTATATTGGGGTATCATAAAAATAGACATCTATCTAGGATGTCTTTGGAATTGTTTTGATTCTATTTCCTGAGGATATGATACAACATACCAATTAAATCAATGAAGTGGATTTCTTTTAACCTATATACATAAAAAATGAATGATTGGGAATTCTTAATCTTTAAAACTGAGAAAATATAGTTATCTTTAAATTGAACAATCTGTTACCCGAGTACCAGAATATATTATAGTAGCGTCATTTTGAGCAATGCAGTCATATTCCCTTGTCTTTGATTGCTTTGCCTAAGAGGAAAAAACAAGTAGTGAGCTACAGTATTTAATGATTTTAAAGGCAGGCTAGGTATACTTTCTTTAATCTACATTTAAGAAGCTAAGGGGAAAGTTGAAAAACTGTAGAAAAAGTGGAAATAACAGGATAAATTTGAGTTCTGCATATTGAGGTCAAGACAAGGAAAAGTACCAGATCCTCTATGTGGCATCCAGTTGTGCAAGCTGGGCAATTATCTGTGTGGTTGGAATATGAGGACACACCAGACATAGCACCAATGCTGTTTCTAATGCTTCTGACATAATATTAGTGTTCCCATTGGTCTTTTAAAATTTTACTCCCTTAAGAGTCCTTTAATAGATTTAAAACATCTTTGAAGAGGAGTAATGCATGAAGTTACTGTGTCTGTATAGACATTTTAACAATGCCAACCCACACACATAACATCTATATTTTTCTTGAGTCAACAGAACAAGACCCTTGGTATTTTTCTGGCTTATCAAAAGTCATATTCTCAAATATACCACTTGACACAAGATAATTCAAGTTTATGAGGATTTTCATCTAAATGTCGTATTTTGGCTTTTGAGTTATTTCTTTGCATTAATTAATATTTTTTTCATCATTACATTATAGAGTTAGCACATGCTAACTTCTTATCTCAGAGTACTTGTATTTTATCAGCTTGTATTTTATACAATTGATAGTCTTATTGATTTGTTTCATTTTTAATGCTGGTCGGTTTTTCTCTGTAGATGAAATTATATATGTATTTATTAAATGTACATTTATTTATAAGAGCTATAGGTTACCATGCCGAAAAGGTACAAAAAAGCTTACAGAGAGCATACACACACACACACACACCACACAAAAGCGCCACGTTATAAAATAGTGAATAAAAGTAAAAATGTAAGTTGGGCTACTATAGCTAAGGTTAACAATGAGGAATTGAGTCCATTTTAATGGTATTTGGCAATTTTAGCAAACATGAGAGATAATTTGAGCGCTCAATTTTCCCTCTGAAATGGGAAGTAATTACACTTACTACATATAAGGTTTTTTCTAAAGATAAGTTGCCTTGTGAGAAAGGAGAAACACCTTACTCGTGGAGTGAGGGACCAGTGTAGGAGGACGAGACAGGGGTGGGGAGGTATCTGGAGATGAAAGTGGACAGTGAAATGGGGCTGTATGGAATAGACAACAGGTTTAGCTCCAGGCTGGAGTTCAAGAACAGTGGATAGGGAGGGCTATTAGCAGATGGTCACAAGTATGTAATTGCCTAATGATGAGATGCCATAAACCAAGTTTATAGCTAAGGTTCAGAAAGCAGAAAGCCATCAGGTTAAAAAGGTGGAATTAGTCTTCAGAAATCTATTCACATGCTCTTAAAAGTCTCCTACTCTACCAGGTTTTGTTGGGTCATGCATAAAATTCCATAATAATTATATAATTTACATGCATAAAATTATATGTTACTGTATGTATTTTTATGCAGCATTTTAAGCACAATTATCCAGTGCAACTGGGATTCACTAATCTTCTTTGAGATGTAAAAGCTAGAAAATTTATAGTTAGTAATGTTAATACAAGTTAATACAAATTCACTTCTTAATAGCAAATAACTTTCTCTAAGAAGGTTCTAAGTACAGGACAAATGTAGCTTCTTTAACATGCATTTAGTAAATCAAGGGAAAAGTAGAAGAAAAAAATATGGAGGGAATGGAAGTTACAGGGAAAATAACATGCATAACTCGACCTAAATATACAAATTGGTAATATATATCAGGTAAGTATTTAAAACACAGATGTATTGCTGAGCATTTTTTTAACACTGTCCTTATAAACCTTGTCATATCTAGAAACATGCCTGGAAATGTTCCAAGTGCTTTGCAAACATTATCTCACTAAATTCTACATTGATCCTGAGGTAGCCTTATTATCTTGAGGATTTGCTGGCTTAAAGAGGTTAGGTAACTTGCTAAAATCCACACACCCAGTGAATAGAAAGTTACTTAGACAGTTTAGACTTAGAACCAGTTTCTCTGGGTCGTATGTCCTTTTAAAATTGCTGTGGCCTCTTAGCTGCTTGGCCGAATATCACAGCTTGTCTTTAACCTGGCAGGATTCACAGTCTTGCTTTTAATTAGCTAATTATAGATTTTGGTTATCTAAATAAGCTATTCTCACTCCTTGAGGGTGTGGAACCCAGAGATTTGTCTTTGCCTCTGCTCTCGAGAGCACCCTGGTCCCTGCTGAAACCAACTTACATAAAACCCGTGATGTCTAATCCATGTCCTTCATCCATGATTTCTTGACAATGACTAGATTCACGGATTACATAGTATTTAATCCATCATTTTCCTCTATCCGGCTTCATCTTCTGCAAAACCTTGGATTTCATGTAAGAACTAGTTATTTTATTTAATACTGGGAAGAAATTAACTGCTAATCCTTACTTAGCAGCAGTAGATTGCAGCTTTCAAAAGCACAGACTCTGAAGCCAGAATTCTTGGATTTAAATCTCATTTCTGCCATTTATGACCTGTATAACATTAGACCAACTACTTAAAAAAGAATGGTCTATGACTCAATTTCCTAAAAACTCTTGAATTGGGATAACAACAGTACCCTACCCCTAGGATAACATTCATGAGGATTAAATACTTAACACAATGTAAATTGCTTAGAACAGGATGTGGCATATAGGAAGCATTGTAAAAATATTTGTTTTATTACTACTATTTGAGTAATAGTGGTAGTTTCATATTGGAAAAAATGCTTTCTGGCAACTACTGGATATACTTTGACCAACACCTCTTACTTGTCCCTGTCAAATATCATAACATAATGATATGCTTTTACGTACATGATTTGAATGACAGCTGTAATTGACTTCCAAACCTTTTTTATTCCAGAATATTCTCTAGAAATATGGATAGGAGATATACTAATAAAAAAAGTGTAGATTTTCATCAGATAAAACCCAAATTATCTGGAATTCCCCTTAGCCTCATAGTCTCTTGTGTTTGGGACAATTTAGCACATTTTCACATCTCAATCTAGCTATTTCTCTAGTCCTTTACCACCTGCTTCTTTAGTAGATGATAATATTACTTGCTGTGTTTGTAGAGTTACAACTATGTAACACCCAAATCTTTTAATAACCCCCAAATCTCAGTGCCTTAACTCAACGGAGGTTTATTTGTTGCTCAAACTAGATTGTTCAATGTGGGTTGGAAGAAGAATCTGTTCATTTTAGCCATTCAGGGATCCAGGCTCCTGAGACCCCACTTCAGCATGTGTTTCCATGCTTCCAAGGTGATCCCAGTGGAGGGAGGGAGGAGATGAAATAGAACAGGTTCTAAAGCTACTTACAAGAAGAAACTCACATCACTTCTACCCATGTTTATTCAGCCAAGGCAAATTACATAGTTACATCTCACTTCAAAGGAGGGAAGTGCAATTCTCTATGCATCAGAAGAAGTTTTTGGAAATAGCCTTCATGACCTTCACATTGGGGGCAAGATTACTTTCTCTCTTGCACTGTAGTCTTAGCTGCATAGACACTGGCCTTTAAATATAGCTTTCTGATCAAATTAATATATACCATGAACCATTTAAAAATACATCAACTCCTGATTTGAATATGGAATTTTTTCTTAACATTCAGTTGCTTTACTAAGCATGCTTTATGCTCAGGGACTTAAAAATATGAATGAACTATGGAAATTATCCAAAAGGATTTGGTGCTGGCAGAGAGCCTCTTAGCACTGTGAATGCATATGGGAAACTCTCCCCCTACCTCCATTGCTTACAATATGTGTATAATTGCCATGGATATTTTTGGATTATTTTTATTGAAATAGTTTAAATGGTTATAGACTTACAGTTACTATGAAGAAGAAAATGAACTAATTATTCTCAGTGAGTTAAAGTGAGGATAAATTGCATCAAATTTAGGTGATGATCTACCTTTCATCCTTGTAAAATGAAGAATCATAAGCTATGCACCTTTTAACTGAATCTCTTCATGGAAAATGAATAGGGCATGGCAGAGTCAATCTGTTAATTTCAGCGGTATTAACCAGCCATGAGAATTCCTGCACGGCCTCTCAGAGTCAATATAAATCAGGACGATGACCTTAATGAACAGATTGTCCACTAGTTAGTGGGGTTTGCTGAAGTGTAAAGGCAAAGATTGTGCTTTGTGTGTTTAGAAAGTAATTATTTTCTAATTTATCTCATTTGATAATGTATTTAAAGACATATTGTAAATTGTCTTAGGGAGGAGACGACAATTACAGGCCAAGAACTTCTAGTTAATGATGAGCAAAGCTTAAGTACAAAAACAGGCAAAAGTTGACAACTTAAAAACTAAACATTTTAGTTTTAATTTTTACTATTATTAAATAATCGTAAGATTTTTAAAAAATAAGAATAATTCCATTTTAACAATGTTTATATATTTGAGAACATTTTTAAATGATTTTTTTCACCTAATTACTAAAAAGCATTGGTTGTGGTAAATTCCTTTTTTTTTTTTTTAAAGATTTTATTTATTTGACAGAGAGAGATACAGCAAGAGAGGGAACACAAGCAGCGGGAGTGGGAGAGGGAGAAGCAGGCTTCCCTCTGAGCAGGGAGCCCGATGTGGGGCTTGATCCCAGGACCCCGGGATCATGACCTGAGCCGAAGGCAGACGCTTAATGACTGAGCCACCCAGGCACCCCTGGTTGTGGTAAATTTCTAATGGCATATCACAAATACTTGTGTGAAGGATGAGAACCTCGCATTAAAAAAAAAAAAAATTCCCAAACTATCATTTCTATTTCTAGAAAAACCCAAGGGCCAACTTCTAATTTCTAGAAATATGGTCTAAAATGTAAATCTTCATCATCTCTATACTGGAGTATTGCCTAACTCCCTAAGTAGTCTCCCTGTTTCTACCCTTTCCTCCCTTTGGTTTATTTTCAACATAGCAGCCAGCATCTTTCTGATAAAATGTTAAGTCAGAACATATCATTTCATGGTTCAAATTTCATGGCTCTCCAATGGTTCCCATTTCACTCAAAGAAAACCAAGTTCTTTCCAATGATAAGACCATATACAATCTGAGTATTTCTCACCTTGTCTCTATTTATACCTCCTACCACCTTTCTCTGTCCAGGTCACACTGGTCTCTGTTGTGCCAGGAACACAACTCAGATATCTCTTTATTAGGCACTTTGTATTGCTGCTTGTTCCCTCAATATTTTGTTATCTATCTGGGTTTCTACTACACCAAAAATGTGTCAGGGCTATTTAAAAGTACACTCTATTAGCTTTGTCAGAGAACCCTCCTGACACACTTCAATATCATCTGTCCTTCTTACCAGCTTTCTTTCCTTTTTTTTTTTAAGATTTGTTTCAGAGAGAAAGAAAAAAAGAGAGCGTGAGTTTGAGTGGTGGGAGGGGCAGAGGGTGAGGGAGAGAATCCTCAAGCAGACTCCCTGCTGAGCACGGAGCCCTACTCAGGGGGCTTGATCCCAGGACCCCAAGACCATGACTTGAGCTGAAACCAAGAGTCAACCTCTTAACTGACTGAGCCACCCAGGCGCCCCATCCAGCTTTGTTTTCTATTGCATTTATCCCCATCTGACATATTCTGGGTTTTACACACATATACTTGCACATGCGTGTACACACACACACACACATAGTCTTTCTCACTTCTCTGAAATAACAACTCATAAGAACAAGATTTATTAGTCTTTTGTTTAATGTGGTAACTCTGATGTGTGGAATAGAACTTGATAAATATTATTATTTACTTGTGAGTAAATACTGCTTGAAGATCAAGGAGTCAGAGATTTTTTTTTTCATTTGATTCAAGAAGTTTTATTTAAAGTAATTTGAAACATCAATTTCAAACATCAAAAGTACTGCTAAAAATTTCAAGATAGATGCCAAAAGACATAGAGCTGCTAAAAGGCATAAGGATGTGGACCATGAATGGAGAGCAAGCATCTTCACCACCCATAACAAAATTTCTCAATATGACATACACGCAATCTGAAGCATATTAAGATCATGTGCCAAGTGTATGCCAACCTTAGGATAAACCATGCATATATATCTATAGAAGTAAATTTAACCCAAAGATATGAGTTCTCACATAAAATGGGCCACTTGAAGCCAAGATCAATTCATATATAATGCTTCTGCTCTATGTTAAGGACAAAATTTTGTGAAAAATTTTGAGAGGCATTGCTTTAACACACCGTGTCCTTCAAGTTTGAATTGTTTACATAATGAATGTTTATTTAGTCACCTACTATAAGCAAGAAAATCATTACTACAATTACCAGATTTCTCTTATTACTTCACTTTCTTATACAGTTTTTTTTTTTTTTTTGATTGGGTTGATTTTTGTCAAGCTCTTAGAACAATGTCATGTACATATTAATCATCACTATATGTTCCATCCATCCATCTATCTATATCAGATTTACCATGTTTCAAATAAAGATTTCCCTTTCTCAGTATTCTATGTCCCCACTATCCCTGTACAGAACTAAATAACAATTTTATTTTATTATTTGTAATTTTATATAGTGAAGAATAGGGACTTTGTTAAATACACTAGTTTACAGAATTACCACAAAGCTTGAAAAACTGTAAGACAGAGGAAGAAAATGAAATAAAAATTAAAGACCATAAATATTTTACATTAGTGTAGTATATTATCCTTTGGTTTGATAGGCAAAGGATTATTCCTGTCATGCTCAATAATGTAGGCAAGTAGAAATAATGGAGTGATGTAATTTAAATTGATTTGTGGGCAATTAAATCCACTTATAGTAATTAGCATCTTTTGCTAGTGTGCACATACATGAAAATAAAGAAACATAGGGTGTTTCTCATTATATGGCCTTCTGGATAAATTTACTTTACATGGAACATTTAAATTGTTCCCCGTTGTCTACCTAATTTACCGAATACTTGATGTTAACAGGACAATAGAAGAAACTTTGTGTTAAGGCAGTTATCTGGACATATATTAAACTAAGAAAAGTTATTTCAGCTTGGTGTAAAAGGTTAAGTATAGACAATTAAGATAAACTATTTGGGTTTGAATTCCAGCTTTGTTACTTAGCAGCTGTATGGCTTTGGGCAAATTTTTAAACCTCTCTGTGATTTAGTTTCCTCATCTAACAAATGAGATTAATATTTATACTTCTTAAGATTACTCTAAGTTGATATGTGTTTAGTTTAGAATGGTGGCTGGCATGAACTATGTTAATAACTAGACTTGGCATCCATGGTTTCTTAAGTAATAACCAAATAACCAGATAATGTTCTTGTAATATTAACAGTAATTTTACTGTAGTATCTCTGTGCTTTATATTAGGGTATCAATGAACACATTTTTGTCGTGACTTTTGTTGATGAATGCCTCTTCAAAGTATCCTTCTTTCTCTGATTTTTAATTAGTCCTTTGTTTTATGTGTTGGCAAATGAAAGCAAGTAGAATCTACACACACAAGGAAATTATTCTGTAATAAGTATTTTAAATCTATTAACTTTCTTTTGGCTTTATTCACATACCATGATAATTAAATTTTTAAAATTATTTTAAGAATAACTTATGTTAAATATTTTTCATCAAAGTAATCATTGAACGGTTCATTACTGCACTTTCACATTCTGTGTGACTGTATTTGGAATTTCATTTATTTCAAGTAAAATGTCTAAATAAAATTCAGGCATGAATTATTAAATTTCCAAATATTACTTTTGTGGATGCACAATTGTATAGATAGCTGGCATGGGATTTTCTATCTGAAAGACTTACAATATAAGTAAGTGGATTTAAGGCATTATTTCACAGAGGTTGGAGAATGATTATATTATGTGACACTTCACCATTTACTTTCACCAGGGTTTAATTTGTGAGTTGTTATTCCTTATATGCCACTGTGAAAGCAAGGAATACATAAGACTTTGAAAAGGAATGGATTGGGCTTGAATGAAATGATGAATTGAGGGGAAAAAAAGCTTAAGAACTAGGTAAAGTTCTACATTAGTAGGGAGTAAGAAATTTCTTTAGAGGGTGACCAGATTGTTTAGACAGTGATAAAAATGGTCAGGATTGGAATAAAGAAAATGAGGCATCCTTATGAGACGGCTCTGGGGATATATCATGGGTTTAAACTTTTTTGTTAATCATGGTACATGGATACGCTTTGTAAACTTCAGAGTGCTAAACACCATGAATATTAGCATAATAATTACTAATAATAAATTTCTCCTTAATATTACTTATTTATCCATGTTGATTTTTCTTTCCTTTATGCTCACAGTTTTCTTAATCCTGCAGTTTTTGAACTGTTTGCATCCTTGAGAGATATTTATTCATTCACCAAAGTGCAAAAACAATATGGATCAATTAATATAACATCAGTATAACATCAACACATATTTATCTGAACATTTGTTCAGGATGTTAAATGATTAAGAATGTCATTGATATTGATCAATTTATGCTATTTCCATTCATGTCCTTAACAAGTTGTAAATATACATGTATATGGAAGTGAAGACCTAAAGATACAAAATTTAGAAATAGAAAGGCTCTGTTAACATTTTTGATATCAGTTACTGGCCACTAAATATAAATTAGAATATTCATATAGTGGTAGAATGGCACTGTTATTAATTCACATAACTTGGAAATGGTTTTAGAAATATGTAATCACCCCAAGTTGCTGTGGTTTGAGAAATGATCACACTTCAAGTTATAAACTTTGTAAGTCAGTTGTTATTTTATTGTTAGATATGATACTAACACAGTCGCATCTAGATGGGTCAATTTTTGAATATCGTAGTATGTAAATAGACATGTCATGTTTTAAAAAGCATTAGCCCAAAATGAGGTCAACATAGGTTGATTCTCTCAGCTGTATGGGCAGCTGAGCCCTCTCCAAATTCCAAAGCTAAGTCCGACAGATAGCGGAGCCGCTCAGGCTGCTCAAAAAGGAACAGCTGCCGCGGTAACTGGGCAATTTCCCCCTTCGGCACTACTTGAGAAGAGGGACAGCATGTCGCTTATCGCAAGAGCTCTGAAGAATGTAGCTAAATAAAAAAATTAAAAAAAAACTTCAAAATTTTCAACTTTTGGACATAATGTGTAATTTTGGGTATAATACTTTATGCTCCATGTGACACGCAGAAATTATAATTATTGGACACAAATGCAAAATATTTAAAAGGACACAGTGTTGTGTTTTAGTTTTATTAGCAGCATATATAACTGAAGAATTTTTATTATCCTGGATGTTAAAGAACTCCCACCAAACGATTGTGTGACAAATATTATCTCCCAATTTGTAGCTATCTTTTCAATTTCTTTATGGTTGCCTGTGATGAGCATAAGTTCTTAATTTTAAGATAATCAAATTCATTTTTTTTTATAGTTAGAGCCATTTTGTGTCTTGTTTAAGGAACTTCGGTTATCATAAAGGTACTTTCCCTAGTTCTTCTGATATTTTGCTTTTTACAATTAAGACTTTAATCCCCTTTAATTGATAGTTTGCATATGGTAGGAGGTAAGACTGTAAGTTTGTCTTTAATTCATGAGTAACCTCTCCTCCTAGACTCAAGTTTTGAAGTTTCCTTTTTCCTATAATTTTCCTATACCACTGCAGTGCAAATTCTGTCATATATTCCAGGTGCATCCAAGGGTGTGTTTCTCTCTGGACTCTATTCTGTTCTGTTGGTCAGTATAACAATCTCTTCCTGGATACCACAAGCTTAATCACCATGGATTCATAGGAAGTCTTGATACCTTGCAAGGTAAGATCCTTGCAAGAATAAAAACAATCCCCTTGCAGGTTAAGGAGCACTTATTCAGGATTGTCTTAGGCATTGTTTGAGAAACCCTCTGCTCCAGCTCTGCTTTTGTGGTAGAATGGAAGTAGAGAGGGAATGACTGTATCCTTGGAGACTTCCCCTACCCTTTGGGAGACCAACAATGCCTCAAAAAGTGTTCCGTGCAATTGTTCTGTACTTGGATAGTCACTTGGAGCACATAGTAAACCATAATGCTAAAAATAGATGTCTGCATTTCCAATACTATAATTTTTAACATTGTCTTTTAAAATAAGGCATATAAAGAATTAATAAATAGTGGCATTATAAATACAGCTGACCCTGGAACAACAACTCAAGGGCTAGGGGTGCTTACCCTCCCTGTAGTCAAAAATCTGTGTATAAAATTTGATTTCTCCAAAACTTAACCATTCGTTGCCTAATGTTGACTGGAAGCCTTAACAATAACATAAACAGTTGTTGATTAACATATATTTTGTATATTATAGATATTCTATACTGTATTTACAATAAATCAAGCTAGAGAAAAGAAACTGTTATTAAGAAAAACATAAGAGAAAATTCATTTTCAGTCTTGTACTGTATTTATCAAAAAAACAAAACAAAACAAAACTCCTATAAATGGGCCTGCACAGTTCAAACCAGTGTTGCTTAATGGTCAACTGTAGGTTTACCTTTAACTTTTTAAAAAAGCCTCCATTTAGTCCACTTAGTTTAAATCATCTGCATTTGGTTATTTCTAATGATAGTCTGAGTCTATTAAAAAGCAAATCAGCTCTTATAGTCACAGAGTCATAGAATCACGATTCTCTCAAGCACAAACTATTTTCCCCTCCATTTTCACTGTGACTTAACAATAGATATTGGTAGGTTGAATTTTCTGACGACTAGAAGGAAGCTACATGGTCTTTTCTGATACACCAGCATGTATATCCGAGGGAAGGTTAAGGTTAACTTAATTTCTCACTTCAGTTGAAAATCAATTCTTCTACCCTTTTGTCATAATCCTATCAACTACATAGAGAAGCTGTTCTATTCTTGAGTTATATTTGAATTTGCACAGGGAATTACATTTTAGCTTTCAGAAACTGAAAGATTTTATAGGATGACAGGACCTTTTTGTCTGTATTTACTGTAATAAGTAGTAACCCTAGAGTACTAAAGGGGTTTTCATAAGGGGCCTTTGCTAAGAATAAAGGGCAGCCAGGGGAGGAAGGTAGGAATATATGGTCTTTCTCACTCTGGGAAATGGCGCACAAAAAGACATTACTACACTCACACAGATTAAAATAATGTACTTTTAGGAATTTAAAATGTAGGTGTTAGTAATAAAATAATGACAAATTTATTTGATAGTTTTTCTTGGGCAGTCAGATTTTTCCTTTGAAGAGCAAATATTTTCTTTAATAAGTTATCAAATTGTTACTGTGTAGGAGTAATAATTGCCCTTACCAATTTCCTGAAGTAGGATTTTAAATTAGTTTATTTGCTGAAATTCAGTTTACTAAGAAAGTAAATCAGATGGCAAGGAACCCTTATAGAATGTTAATGTGTGTACACCCATCTAATTACATGAAAAGGCAAAGTTGTCCTTTGTTAATGGAGGCTCACATCTTGGAATTTGCCTACAGGTTCAATAAGCACAGCAACGATAGATTGAAACACAAATGTATATCAGACAAGAAATGAGTGTGGGTGTGAAAGTACACTCCTAGTCCCAGTTTAGTCTCCACATTGATATTGTCTCTGGTTTGGGGGCTGCTGTGGAGGCTGCTCAGTTAACCCACTACAAATTTCCTCCCTTACTTCATTTAATTTTGGACTTTTCTTTGCTCATGATCACTATATCTCTTGCTTGCTCCTCTACTACAGAGTCCTTCCCTCCAAAAGTGCCGTTGTTGATAATTATGGAATTGTCTTTTCACTCCTGTTTATACCTAGTTGATCTAGCATTCTCACTGCTAGTTTCGCCTTTTTTTTTTTTTAAAGATTTTATTTATTTATTTGAGAGAGAGAGAATGAGAGAGAGAGAACACATGAGAGGGGATAGGGTCAGAGGACGAAGCAGACTCCCTGCCGAGCAGGGAGCCCGATGCGGGACTCGATCCCGGGACTCCAGGATCATGACCTGAGCCGAAGGCAGTCGCTCAACCAACTGAGCCACCCAGGCGCCCTAGTTTCGCCTTTTTATCTGCTCCCGCTATTATTGTTACTGAAAGCTTAAAGACCTTCATCTAGTTAGGAGCCATTTGTTATTTCAGTCCAGAATAGAAGATGAACATGGTTTCTCTCAAATGTTAATAAACTTATAGATTATGCTACCAAAAAAAAGACATTGATCTTCTTAGCTCATTGCCCAAGAGCAGCTGATCATTAGAAAGCTACCACAAATCAACTCCTTAGCTCTAGTCCCCAAACCCAAGCCATGATGCGTCTCTCTATTTTCATTGTCAAGCCTCTTTATTCATCCTGGACAGAGTCCTTGTAGTATGCATACCTACTGGAGCTCTCCTTTTGTGGATGTTAGAAGTCTTCAGTTTCTCATTGCTGTTACTGAGGCAGACAGCTATCATGGCTGGTAATTGAAACTCAGAATGAATTTTGTAGAAAAGTAACTTGTGACACTGGTCAGTTCTATATCATTATTTCATTGTATATGATGTGGTATGAAAATGCATACTTAGTATTTACACTCTATTTGGTTTCTCAGCCAGACACTGTGATTTCATTTTTTCCCCATACTAGTTCTATTAGATTCTACTAAAATCCCTCTTTTGTAGCAGAACACCTGATTGAGTCTGAGAGAAGTAAAAAAAAAAAAAAAAATGTGTCCAAATAACCAAAAAGTGGCTAGTAGATTCCAAAGCCCAGTGGATCTTGACCCAATCTGAGGATCAGAATCAAGTCCAAAAGATTTGAGAAATCCAAAAGCACTAATGATTTTGCCTGTGTACATCCCACTAAAATAACTATTTGCTCCTTTTGACCAATGAAATCAGAATTTCTGTAGTTGAAATCCCAATTTAATATTTTTAAAAACTCAGTGAGTAATCCTAATGGTCACTGAAGAAATGTTCAGTGCTTTATCTTGTGCTCTTTTAATCATGTAAAAGTTAAGCTGATTGAAATATTACTCATTATTATTAGTATTAGATTTAGTATTAGTGTTTTGATAGTTCTTGTGAGGGATAGGGTTTTGGGAGGATATTCTAGAAAATTAACAACATTTTATCATGCATATTTCTTTTTTGGAAAGATGTGCTTCTGGTTTTGGATACCTAGCTGATGAAAAAATCACTGGGAAAGGAGACAATTTTCATTTGAAAGATGCAGATACTTTTTTTTTTCATAAACTTAACAATTGCTTACCCTTCATCATCCAATCTTCTGTACTTAATGCATAGTACATTCTAGGGCACCTAAGATAAGCCTGGCCTGCCTTGTTGCAGGTTTATACCTCAGGGCAGTTTTATTTGAGCCCGTTGTTATAGAACTTAAATGTGATTTAAAACAATGCTCATTAATATTAAGAACAATGAATTGAGTATATTAAAGTTTTTAGGTTATTAAATATTATATGCTTTAAGAAAAGGTGAATTTTTGAGTTCTTTTTTTTTTTTAAAGATTTTATGTATTTATTTGACAGAGACAGAGACAGCGAGAGCTGGAACACAAGCAGGGGGAGTGCGAGAGGGAGAAGCAGGCTTCCCGCTGAGCAGGGAGCCCGATGCGGGGCTCGATCCCAGGACTCTGGGATCGTGACCTGAGCTGAAGGCAGCCGCCTAACGACTGAGCCACCCAGGCACCCCGAATTTTTGAGTCCTAGTGTCTGTTGATTATAATTTCAGTAATTAACAAACTTCTTACAATTGAAATTTGTATATATTGTAAATCTCAGCTTTTCTGTCTCATTTATTTTCCCCTAAGGACAGAAACCTAGTTATTTTCTTCTGTATTATTAATTTACCTTTCACCTTTTTAATACTAGTATAGTCTAAACCTATTTCATATTAAATACTGGTCTATATAATACTACTTAATACTAGCTTACTGTCACATATACTTTTCATTTCCTTAATTGCTTTTTACTAGGCACAATATGAGTATGCTAGCTCATCCTTGCATCCATATGCCCCAAGGAAGCTTTTATGGTAACCTCCATGTGGACCCATTATGCTACTATGTTGCCTGCTTTTAATTGTATCTGTGGTAACTGAGGCAATTTGATTCTTCTATACTGCATTTGTTTACAGTGTTTCATCCTGTTCTTTAGAGCACAGAATGACCATGCAGTTTTGGAGTTAAACCTCTTGTCTCACCAAATTCCCTCTGATATCCCTTTTTTTTTTTCAGCTCACCACACATGGCTACATAGATAACCTTCTGTCATACATGTTTTAAATGTGATTGCATTAAAAAAGGGATAATATTTCTATATCCTTTAATTAGCGATTTGAAGACAAAAATTATGAAGATGGGAATTAAAATTACCTGTATTGGAGATTAAGACTGTTTTATGTATATTAGTGTTTTGTTGTTTCCAGGTATGTGTGTATGTGTGAGAGAGATATGTGTGTGAAGAAACAGAGAGCATGAGAACTATTTTTTTTTTTTTTAAGATTTTATTTATTTATTTGAGACAGAATGAGAGAAACAGAGAGCACATGAGAGGGGGGAGGGTCAGAGGGAGAAGCAGGCTCCCTGCCGAGCAGGGAGCCCGATGCGGGACTTGATCCCAGGACTCCAGGATCATGACCTGAGCCGAAGGCAGTCGCTTAACCAACTGAGCCACCCAGGCGCCCAAGAGCACGAGAACTATTTCTACAAAATAGCTTACATTTAAATGGCTAAACTTACGTGTATACGTATAACCAAATTACCATAAAAATAGTTCATACTTCTTTCATTAAACCATTTGTATTGCTCACATCTCCCCATATCTGTAGACTTCAAAAATAGTTTTGCAGTGATTGTATCATAGTTCATCATAGCAATAGGGCATAAATTATTAATTATTCCAGCATTGTCTAAAATTCATACTATTTAAAGTTTTGTTATTTTTTCCATAAATATTTAACCAGAATCTCACATTTCATATTAGAAGTAGAATTACTGGGTCAAAAAGTATTACCATTAATAAAAACCACACACACTTTTCATAATTTGGACAAATGGCTTTTCACAATATAATTTGAAATTCCTTTCAACAATTTAACTGTTTTTAAATAGTTGTTAATATGATTAAATATAGATGGATGAAGATATCTGTATCTGCACACAGTTATGCATATATATATATGAGCAGTTTGGTAGCTCAAAATGGCATCAAAATATTGTTTTATTTATTGTTATTAGGATGGAACATTACCTCTGTTTTCTCCCCCTTTTTTAAAATGAGCATTTTCAGGACAGGCACATGTCAGAGATATTGTGGGTTGGGCTCCAGACCACAGCAATAAAACAAATATCACAATGAAGTGAGTCAGATGAATTTTTTGGTTTCCCAGGGCATATAAAAGGTATGTTGACATCTATTACAGCCTAGTAAGTATGCGATAGCATTATGTCTAAAAATGAAAATATCTTAATTAAAAATGTTTTAATGAATCATTATATTGTGCATCTGAAACTAATATAACACTGTATGTTAATTATACCTGAATAAAATAATAATAATAAAAAAGAGGTTGGTTGATGATAAATAAGTTTGAAATTATACAAAAATACTTTATTGCTAAAAAATGCTAACCATCATCAGAACTTCCAGCAAATTATACTCACTGACCACAGATCACCATAGCAAGTATAATAATAATGAAAAAGTGTGAAATATTATGAGAATTACCAAAATGTAACACAGAAACGAAGAGTGAGCAAATGTTGTTACTAAAATGGCACTGAGAGATTTGGTCAGTGTGGGGTTGCCACAAACATTCAATTTGTAAACAACATAGTATCTGCAAAGCACAAGTAAATTAAGGCATTCCTATAATCCCGACATTTTATTATGTTGTTGTCAAATAAATCAATCTGGGAATTTCTCCCTTACTCTATATCTATAAATTTCTTCCTAATCTTAAAATTAGTTATTCACATCTTTTTCTTATTGTTCCCTTTCTGTGGTTCTAATTTTCTCATTGAACTGTTTAATCCATCTGGAATTCATTTTGATGAATATAAAGTAAGGATCTAATTTGATTTTTCAAATGAAACTATCTTATTGGGGCACCTGGGTGGCTCAGTCCTTAAGCGTCTGCCTTTGGCTCAGGTCATGATCCCTGGGCCCTGGGATCGAGTCCCGCATCGGGCTCCCTGCTCAGCCGGGAGTCTGCTTCTCCCTCTCCCACTCCCCCTTCTTGTGTTCCCTCCCTCGCTGTCTCTCTCTCTGTCAAATAAGTAAGTAAAATCTTTAAAAAAAAAAAAGAAAGAAACTATCTTATTAAAAATATCTTTTTCTCATTGATTTGTAAGTTTCCCTTGTACAGCGTACGTGAACACATGTAAAAAAAACAAAAATGTGCACATGCGTAGGCATCTATAGCTGTATTAGGATCATCTCTAAGATTATTTGTTGCCCATTTTCGTAGATTTTTAAAAATGAAATATTTAAATATCTCAAATGGAAGCCTTCCCATTCTTGATCCTTCTCAAAAATTTTCTTGGAGATTTCCTCCTGTTTATTCTTTCAGGTAAAATTAAATGTATTACTTCAAGTTTATTCAACTGTTGTTTTGTCTAAGCTTACACAAATCTTATAAATTATTTCTCAAAGAATTGACATTTATGCAATGATTAGTCTTCCCATGTAGGAATAAGTCTCTAAAGAATTACACAACCAGCTAAGGAATTTAATAATTGGATGAGTTTTGCATCCAATGGGAAATAGAGAAAATAAATATTACTTCTATCCTGAATTCAAAGTGAAAATGATTAATTTGTACCATGTCTTTGACACAAACCCTAAATTATGAGCCAGCTGCCCCTTTCTGTGGATTAAATCTTCCTCAGAGACAAAATGAACTTTTAAAGCTGCAGGACAGATGTGTTTCTTGGGAAAGCCATTTTATTTTTGTCTCCATGCCATTAAATATAATACAGATCAACTACTCATTCTATTTGTCCCATTCTGTTATAAAACTATGCCCACCTGTTTTCTAGTATTGATCACTTTAGCTGAACCAGAAAACATTTTTTTTTAAGATTTTATTTATTTATTTGACAGAGAGAGTGAGAGAGCACAAACAGGGGGAGCAGGAGAAGGAGAGGGAGAAGCAGGCTCCCCGCTGAGCAGGGACCCTGATGCGGGGCTCTATCCCAGGACCCCAGGGATCATGACCCGAGCCAAAAGCAGATGCTTAACCATCTGAGCCACCCAGGTGCCCCACCAGAAACATTTTCTATCATAGTACTTACTGATTGGTTTGGCTGAAATCTATCTATCTATCTATCATCTATCTATAGATTTATATATATATATATATAAATTTCAGATCTTTACTTTTAATTTTATTTCTTTAATTGAAATATAGTTGACACACAATGTTGCCTTAGTTTCAGGTGTACAACATAGTGATTCCACAAGTCTATTTGTTTTGCTATGTTTACCATAAGAGTAGCTACCATCTGTCACCATAAAATATTGCTACAATACCATTGCCTTGATTCCCTACGCTGTATCTGTTACCCTCATGGCTTATTCATTCCATGACAAGAAACCTGTGTCTCCTACTCCCTTTTTACCCATCCCTCCAACCCCCTCCCTTCTGGAAACCATCAGTTTGTTCTCTATATTTATGGGTCTCTTTCTGCTTTTTGTTTATTTATATGTTTCATTTTTTTAGATTCCATATAAAGTGAAATTACATAGTATTTGTCTTTCTCTGACTTTTTTCACTTAGCATAATACCGTTTAGTTTCATCCACACTGTTGCAAATGGCAAGATCTCATTCTTTTTATGGCTGAGTAATATTCCATCGTTTTATATACCATATCTTATTTATCCATTCATCTCTCGATGGACACTTGAGTTGCTTCCATATCTTGGCTATTGTAAATAGTGCTGCAATAAATATAGGGGTGCATATGTCTTTTGGAATGCATGTTTTCATCATCTTTGGGTACACACCCAAAGATATATAGATAGACAGATATAGATTATATATATTATATTTAAAGATATATATACATGTATATGTATATATTACTAATCTTATTTATCCATACATTTTATTTATATTTTATCTATTTATTATATTCATTCAGTATATTTAAGTGTTACACATTTCCTTTATTGCTGTGGGGGAAAATGTTGAACAAAAATTTTCAAGGACATATCTTGTGAAAATTGGAGGGGCAGGTGTCAAATAGCTCATTTTGCCTCATTAAGTGCTTATGTGGAGTCTGGGAGGAGGTGAGAAAAGATGTTCCCTCCTGTTTCTGTATCCCAGATTAATGTTCTGGGCCCCCTTCTTTTTCTGAGCACCCTCTGTCAGGTTTGGATTTCCCACTTAAGAAGCTTTGTTAGCATGATAACCCTGTAAGTTCAGGCTTAGCCTACTAAAAATTAGGTAAATTACACAAAATATGCTGCCATTAATTGTGGGTTTAATGAATGAATAAGTAGATAAATAAATGAATGCAAGGACCTGGGGATAGGATATATTTGTCTGCTGAAAGAGAAGACATAAGAAAGTATCTATGAGTCATATTGTTGATGCAAGTAAAAAGATTTCTAAGAGCATATTAACTCAGGATGTTGAATAACACTAAATAGAGAAACGAAAAAGATTTATTTTTTAATCAACAGCTATGTGTTGTACAAATATTCATTGAATTCATTATATGAATCAGGTATGCTGAAGTGGTAGGCATTTGCCAGTTAAAAGGGGAGTTTCTATTTACATTCTTGGTTCTAGGTGGGGTGGGGTCTTACCGTTAAATCTTTCAGTAGGTCTTGAAATCCCTGTCATTATGAGGAGAAGAAGAATGAATATGTGATCAAAGAAATGCTTTTATGGAAAAAAATGTATATTGTAACACTTGAGTTTGGCTATGTGCAAATAATCCTAATTATAAGGATTTGTACAGCATGCTTACCATTTGTTTCTAATCAAACAATAAGTAATAACATGTTTATATCTTAAAACATGTCAAAAAATTCTGTATGTTTGTTTAGTTTTATACTTCTAAATATTTTTGCTAATTTTATCTTCTAATTTAATGATTCTGGTAGCACTAGGCTCAAACTAGAAAGACCATTATTTTGAGGTTTCAAAGTCTAATGGAAGTTGATTGATATGTGCCATTAAAAAATAATTGTGGTTGAGGTTTGTATTTCTAGGGTTTATGCAAAAAGGTTTGTAAACACATCACTCAGAACTCCAAGTAGAGGCATACATTATTTATTAACATAGTATTTTAAAATAATAATATCTTTGCAGTTTACATATTATAGTCTTCTTTGGAATGTAATCTTGGAATTTCAGGTTTTCTTATAGATTTTAATTTCTCACAAAAATATTTTCTAGAAAGTTGTCAAGTATTCTTATATGAATCATATATTATTAAGAGCACCCTTGGCACCAATATCTTTGGAAGTGTAAATAGGAGCACTATAACATTAAATAATAGTTTGTATTATGTGAATGGAGATAGATCTATTTTAAAGAAAAAAGTATATAAGACACTTGAAAGAAAATATTAGTTATTATCTTTCTGAAGGACAAATAGAAATTCAAGTAACCTCATTCTCAAATTCCTCATGTAAATTTGAAATTGTTATACATAATGGTGATTCAACTGTCATTCTCTATGCAACATAGTCATGTTATTGCATATCATATTCAATTATAATATTATGAAATTTGTAATTACAGTGGTCATGTCATTAACAAAAACAATAATACCATTACTGCATTTTTGTGATTTGCAAATCTCTAGGCCATGTTGAAAACACTGTAGAAGTCTGAAAGGCTTTGCAGATCGAAGATATCACAAGTGGTTTATTTGTTGGGATCCGTAGCTGAGTAAATAGGTATTTGCCAGATGACATTTGAGACATGTTTAAAACTCCAGTAAAAAGTTGGTAAAACAAGCTGGGAAAGAGGTGAAAAGCATCTGAGACATCAGTAACCACATGAACTGCAGTGTAGAAGCAGGGGAAAGTTCAGTGGACACTGAGTAGTACCTCTTAGCTATACTAACAATAAATTGATATGTCAGTGGCTGTCTGTGGACAGACTGAATGATATAGAATTCGTAATTTATTTGGAGAGCAAAATGGACCCTTATGACTTTATTCCCTCATACCATAAAACTGTGTATTTAACATAAAAAAACCATGTAACATATCCACATACTCCTGTCTCCCCAAAATGAGAACTGTTATGTGTTAAAACATAAAGACTATAAAAATCCTTATTTATTTGCCTCTTCACTTTTAATCATTTCACTTAAATTTTATGGCAATCTGCATTCACATAACAGCTTAAAAATAATTTTTGTATGTTGTCAAAAACTTTGGCATCAACTTCAGTACTTAAAAATTGATACCAGTAGCTGCATGTCTTATATTTGAAGAAACTGCTACTGTGAATGAATAGACAGAGGAGTCATTTTGTCCTTGGCTTTCTTTGCCTTCTTGGTTTATCTTATATACTTTTCACGTGAAATCTTGAGGTAGCTATGTGAAAGTGCACTGGGTATGAATGAAAATTTAAAAAGATAACTGGTAGATATTGACAAGTATCATAAAATGTTTAGTCACTTCCCGGTGTTGTCTTTTCCAAAGATTTTAAAGAGACAATGTTACAGACAGTATCAAGGTATAGTTTATAATTTCTCCCGCAAGAAGAGGGGAAATATAAGGACTATTGGAAGATGTTTGGGTAAATCTTTGCCTCTGAGCCCATCTGTGACTCTGGCTCTTGCCCCCAGTCAACTGTCAGGCACAGATCTTCAAAATCCTAACTACCCAAACAGCAGTCCATTAAGGGGATGGCAGGTCTCAATGAATTCCAGTATTTAAAGTTAAAGTTTCCTCCAATTCCTAATCTCAGGAAACAAACTGAGGGTTGCTGGAGTGGGGGGTGGGGTGGGAGGGATGGGGTGGCTGGGTGATAGACACTGGGGAGGGTATTTGCTATGGTGAGCGCTGTGAATTGTGCAAGACTGTTGAATCACAGATCTGTACCTCTGAAACAAATAATGCAATATATATTAAGAAAAAAAAAAGAAGATAGCAGGAGGGGAAGAATGAAGGGGGGGAAATCGGAGGGGGAGACAAACTATGAGAGACGATGGACTCTGAAAAACAAACAGCGTTCTAGAGGGGAGCGGGTGGGAGGATGGGTTAGCCTGGTGATGGGTATTAAAGAGGGCACGTTCTGCATGGAGCACTGGGTGTTATGCACAAACAATGAATCATGGAACACTACATCCAAAACTAATGATGTAATGTATGGTGATTAACATAACAATAAAAAATTTTTTTAAAGTTAAAGTTTCCTCCACTTCCTGATAAAGGATGCTGCAGGAATACATCTCTTGAGAGTTGTTCAGAATGCAAGCAGGCATGTCTTGATTTATATAGGCAAATTTCTGCAATTGCTTTATTATTTCTTTTAGAATGAGAATCTGCCCCAAATGAATAGACACATTAGGATGTGTCCTTACCTGGGGATTTGTCTTTCACATGTTTAAACATGGTGATATTTATACATTATTATTTTTGTGGAATAGTACATTTGACATGAAGTTTTTATTTCCATTTTTTATTGGTGACATTGTTTTAAAACTTGGAAAGAACATGAAGGATTGTTTTCATCAAAATATGTAATACAGAAGCAGTCAAAAACTATTATGTAATATACTTAAATATATTTTTCATCTATTTAATCTTGAATATTAAATATATTTTTCATATATGTAATCTTGACATCACATGGAATGGAAAACGTCGAAACATACCTCCAAATCCAAAGGTCCACAGTTACATAATAAAGAGTCCCAGTATATAAGGGGACATTAAAGTATTTTTGTACTAAATTTACTAACTGGGGACTATAATAAGCTACCTTACCAATTTCATAAATTAATTTCTAGTTCATATAAGCATAGCTCTTAAATTTCATTTATCTTTGCATACATGCAAAACATATCACAAAAGATAGATGTTAAAATACTATATCTCTTCCATGAGATGATATTGCTTCCAAAAATGTTATTTCTTGTCTAAATAAAGCTAAATATACTAACAAATCTTTAAAGAGAAATACTTAATTCAGTGACCTAAGAAAACTTTAAGAACTTAAGAATGCATTTAAAAAGGAATTCCCACTCTATTTAAAAATTCCTCTTAATGCTATATTACTCTGGGCTTTGCTTAATAAATATACAAGAGCAAATAAATATTTTGTCATATTGATATATGCTTAAGGGTCTATAATTTTAATATGTGTTTCTTCCTAGTGACATCTACTTTTAATAGTGAAAAACTTCTAAATATTTAAGGATTTCTTTGCTTCGGTATGTCTCAGGTAATGAATAAATGTGATGAGTCTGTGATAAACGTTATCCTTTAAGATATGAAATTCATACCAACTAAAGAAGTTACATGTTTAAAAACATAGGCAACAGTCTGTAAACATGCCCAAGTTTCATTTAAAATTGGTTACTATTTTTCTCAAAGAGTAAGTGATACAGTATTTGCCTCTTAGAAAAATTAAATTACTAACCAGTAATTATAGTTCTCTGAGTATAATATTCTCAGTGGATTTATATTAACTATTTTGAGGCATTCTGGTATAAGTTCTGATAGATTGTATCTTAAATTTGTCTAGTATCTTTCTGTAAAGGCACTTTTATTTTTCCTTCCCAGCCATCTTGTGAAGTAGATTCACTTAACCCAGATAAAGTTCTTTAAGGCACAGGAAGTTTGAAATATAGGCCCAAGTTCATAATGTAATTTATAGACCTGACATTAAAATCAGTGCCTGATGACTCTTAGTGAAGCTCTGCTCCCTTACATCGAGGCGGCCTTTGCATTTGCTTAATTATGTGGCAAAGCAATGTAAATTGAATGTACTAATCTCTAGAAGACAAAGATATAAAACAGCCCTTACCCATACTATCCCATGTGTTGTAATTTTTTAAGCTTTTAATTCAGTATGATGTGTCATATATTAAACTGTGTATTACTTATTAAAAATATATTATAAAAATTGTATATAGCATAGAAATTCAATTATTCTGTAATGAGATCGAAAGCATAATATATGACTTGGTTCTCTAGATTCTACGGTAAAAATATTGAAACATAACTGTTCTATTCACAGGTATATATGAACAATAAAAAATACCCTTTGAGGAATCATAAATAGTAAAATACATATTTCTATTGAGTCAAATTTCTCTGTAGCATAATATAGCTAAGGAAGAACTGATTATTTTGTTTATAAAGTAGGGAAATTTTAAAATAATAATTTAAAAGCTTAAATTCTTCTAGATTCCAAATGTTTGTTTACTGTTGCCAAGTCAAAATATATTTTCTTCCATTTACATCCAAATCAATAAGTTAAAATAGTATTTAAAACAAAACAAGCAAAAAACAAAACAACAGCAAAAACATGAGCTTACTCATCATTAGAGAAGAAGGAGCACTAACTCAATAATGCCATTTTTTTTAGATACATGGATGGTAAAAATGCCAATCATACAATGGGATTTTATCCTCATTTTTCTAGAGCAACATTCAATTTATTTGGATTGCATAGAATAAAATTAAAATAGATTTACTTACTTATGTAATCATCTGGAAACAAATGTTCAGTTTAGAAAAAAATATTTAGTAACTAAATATTCTAAAGCAGATTTTCACACTATTGAAGCCTGTCTTAGTTTACTTAGAAATAGAAATTAAATCACTAACCAATAATTATAGCAATTATTATTGCATGATAAGAAATAATTATTTCCTAAAGCTTTTGCCAATGTATTTGAAGCTGTGAGGTTAACTTTTATTTCAAATGAACATTTGTGTTTCTTATTTTAAAAAGGATGGTTAGTTTCAAAAGATTGCTGTATAAAGCTTCACTTTCATATGAAAGTTTTGAAACTGATAGGGAATTAGAGGACTCTTCCCTCTAATAATGAATCATTAGGTGGAAAATTACAGTGTAAATCCTAGTGAAAATGTCCAGCTCTAAATTCCATTTAAAATTTGGGAAATATTTATTATGTAATCACTAAAAATGGTTATTTCACAGTATTTTTACTTGATTGGAAGAGAAATAGATAAGAAAACGGGTATACCTTCAGGTGTGAAAAGTCCTACCAAGAATTAGGCTCCTTTCATCTTGGAGCTTGGAACCTAAACAATGAAAGGCACTAAGATCAAATTGAACCTTTCTATTACTACATAGAGAGTGATCATGTTAACTGTAATGTTTATAAGTTATTTCTGAAAGCATTATAGTGTGCCTAATTTTCCATATTGTCATTTTTATAACATTATTGATGATGTCCACATGGTATTCAAGTGAATATGTGTATTACAATAATCTTAACATTTGATTTTTCTAATTGTTCACCATTTATATAGTATTTTGAGAAATATAACTCAGACATTTAAAATACATTTTATTTCATAAATCAAGACAAATTCATATTGATTATATTTGCTTTTCTTTAAAACAGTATCTTTTGCCTAAATTTTATCTAATCTGCAAATTCGCCTGCTGGTACTGCTTCCCATGCGATCATTTTCTTTCTTCATTGTCTTAATCATATTTTGGGGCTCCATGTAAATGTGCAATAGATTCTGAAGTAAGACTGCAGGAATATATCTCACATCGCTTTTGACACAACCTGGGTTTTTCCTTTTGTAAAAGTCATCACATTCATCCTTCTTTGTATTACTTATTGAAATATTACTTATTGAAATTGAAGACAAATTCCATGCTAATTATCTGGCATATAGCAAACATTTAATATATATTTGAAAAGTCAATGAACAAATACAATAGTTCTAGCAGTTATTCCATAACTGCTGATTTTAGTAAAATTTTATTATATTTTTGTTTCATTCAAACTTGAGTCCATGTATCTATGTTTATTTACGTAATTGTGCTTTTAAGAGTTCCTTTCTTAGCTCAATCCCCATACTAAATTAAAAGTATTATCTATAAAATAATTTTTATGTAGACAAAATAATATTTTGAAACATAGGCAACCTTTTTTTTAATTTTTAATTTTTTTAAAAGATTTTATTTATTTGAGAGAGAGAGAATGAGAGAGAGAGCATGAGAGGGGGGAGGGTCAGAGGGAAAAGCAGGCTCCCCGCCTGAGCAGGGAGCTTGATGTGGGACTCTATCCTAGGACTCCAGGGTCATGACCTGAGCCGAAGGCAGTCGCTTAACCAACTGAGCCACCCAGGAGCCCCGAAACTTAAGCAACCTCTTATCACTCTTTGTAAGGATTATAATGTAAGAGGATGAAAGGTGATTTCCCTATAGGAAGTAAAATGTCTCAGTATTCATATTTTTCTGTGAAAACCACCAAAGGAATTTTGAAATAAGATTGCTAAAAACAATGATTTTCAGGGTATTGAGAACAGTTCATCAAATAAGACTATAATGGTACTATTTTATCGTGGAAACTTCTTTTTTTGTCAGAATTTTTCATTCACAGAAAGTATTGAACAAATTATATTTCTTTGCCGAGAGAATTCAAAAGATGTTTTCCCCTGTGCTGATAATATGGTATTATTGTCAGAAACTAAGAAACCTCGACGGAAAGATGGCTCTACTATCTAACCACTGTCAGAAGCAATAGTTTGAGAACGACGACTTTAAAATTAAAACATATTTTTTAGCTCTCTTTTGTTATTTAACTGGTGTCTTTCCAACATTTCCACACATGGACCAAATTATTTATTTACCTAGGAATACATTTTGCAGTTTACCCTCAAGCCTTTTAGAGTAAGTTATGCTGCAGAAACTTAGATGTGTCCTGGGTAAAATAGTGTGATTTTTCAATGGATCTGATGGTAAATTGATAACATCAGCTTTTAAAAAAATTTCTAAGGGAAATTCTTTGTGCCCTTTCCCTGCAGTGCTGAACTTTGAGGCTTAGTATATTTGTTTGCCCTTATGTTGGATGGAACTGACTCAGATCTGCTTTGAGAGGAAAATAATTCTTGGTTTAGACATTTCTCATTAATCTCATTTACCTGAATAAGTTGAGTGTTTAATCACAAATTTTGGTTAAGATTCTTTATACAACAGAGTTTAATTTTAATGCTATTTCCAGCTACAAAGATCACAAAAGTATATAAACCTGCTCTAATTTGGTGAACAATATGACTGTTTTACTCAAGTATCAAAAACCTGGAACTTTTGTATAGAAAATTCATGTCCCTAGATAATCAAAATTTTATACCTAGACCAAGCCAGATTATTGGAGCAGTGACCTTAGATGACAAGGTCCCTGAAATAATTGTTTTCACTGATTTTTTAAAAAAATACATTAAATATATTGGAAAACAAAGGTAAATTTTTCTAAAACAAATAAGCTGAAGTTACACGCTTTTTCTTTCAAATGAAATTATGCTTGTCATCTTCCACTGTATTGTTGAATAGCTTGCTTTAGTCTATAGAGACACACTAGTGATTTACACCCCAGAATTCTTAGCTTGAATAGCCTCAAAATGTGGTCAAAAATATATCAACCAACATCGTCAAAATATACTAAGTCTGGAAAGATTTTTGAGAGTGACTACTGGCTGCATGATAATTTTAGGTTAAAAGTATGTTGAGATTTTTCCATTAAAAAAAGTAGAACCAGTGTTCTTTGTATGTGTTGTATTTGTAAGTGTTTCTTATTAGCTAGTAAAACATGGCAGAATGACAAATTTCATAGGAATAGATAATGTATATCTTTATACACATATGCAATCAAAAATAGCTTTTCTCATTTAAAGTGCTTTATACACACTAAATAATCCTTATGACCTTCCATTGAAGTAAGCATTTTAATCCTTATTATAGAGATGAGACACAGAAAGGTTTACTTACTTGCTTATTGATACATAAATGTAGAGGTGGAACTTGGATTAATCATCTATATTTGGTTCTTATTCATTCCTAAGGCAGCCTCATTTAAGTAGCCATTCTTATCAGTAGATTTAAGGATTAAAGAATTCTGTGTGTATGGTTATATCTTTTTTCTTATTTTAGCAAAAATTTAAGAACACAAATATGAATATTTTACTTAATCATTGAAATATAAATATGATTTCAAACAAACACCACAGGGCAACCTCATGGTATGATGTACAGTCTTAAGTAGCAATTGCATATAAACATTATATACAATACCAGATTTATTTTTCTGTCTCTAAAACCTCATGATTTGTCCAAATTTATACTCTAAGAAGATTATATAAAAGCTGATATTGTATAATAAATTTGAATTTAAAGCTAGCAACATTTATCTTTTACTTTTTTGTTCAATTTATAGAAATCTAAATAAAAACTAAAGTTAAATTTATTTTCCTAATAAATTAGT
The DNA here is from genome assembly GCF_054177405.1 of Leptonychotes weddellii. NCBI lineage: Eukaryota > Metazoa > Chordata > Mammalia > Carnivora > Phocidae > Leptonychotes > Leptonychotes weddellii. Next base: position 159,326,233 of record NC_138369.1, on the reverse strand, counting down.
TTCATATTACTGTACCTTTAAGTAATTATTTTTGTACTACAGCACTGCCTGCTGTCAAAAAAAATTAGGTTACCTGGGGATGAATATTCTCTAATGGGAAGATCACCAGACTGCAGTCATGGGTGAGCCCAGTTTCTATTCTTAGAATCACCCAATAATGCCCAGTCTAATCTTCTGCAAGACTTTTTAACAGTCTTCACTTTTGTTTCTTTAGTTGTAAAAAGAGAGTTCAATTCAATTCAACACATATTTTGATTACTTACTAGCAAAGTAATATAAAAAAATAAGGGGACACAAAAAACTTATAAGAGGGCATAGTCCTCCTTAAGAGACTAAGTATCCAATACAAAGACCTTACAAAAACAACTATTCTGGTGAAGTACATAAAGCTAATAGAATTCAAAGAGTAATGATTACCTTCAGTAAGTGAGCTCAGAGATAATTTGCCTAAATGCAAAGTGGTTAAAGTGGCATTTAGATTTTTGAAGTGATAGGACATTGACTGGTAGAAGTGATTAGGAGAAGAATCTAGGTGGAGGAGACAACATTAGCCAAAAGCTCAGGAACTGACAATTTTAAGGCGTGTGGTGGTAGCGTGATGGTATATGGAGTAAAGAAAAATATTCTGGAACTCAATTGTGAGAGTCTTTAAAGATCAGGCTACGAAGTTCGAATTTTCTTTTGGGGGCAATGGCTACACCTTGAATGTTTTAAAAGATAGATCTAGGTAATCATCTGCACCTACAATTGCTGCTATTGGAAAATGCTCTCAGGCTGTTATTGGTGTCTGTGTGTGTGATGAGGTGGAAGATCTGGACTGGGACAATGGCAGTGAGGATGAAATACTACACAGATTTATATGTGTGTGTGTGTGTGTGTGTGTGAGAATGTATATAATATATTAATAACATATATGTTCAACCTCCGAACCTTTCAACCCCTGAAATATATGTATTTACACATATACATACACTATATATATATACACATATATATATATGTATGTATTTCAGAACTTGAATAGACAAGGATTGACAAATCACAGGATGAAGGTGGAATAGGGAGGAGACAATGTTACTTTACAATTATGTAAAGGATTTCTGAGACCATTTTGTAAAGCAATTCAAAACCCCTCAAAATAAAGGATTTCATGCAATTGTAAATTATGAATAATAATTACAGCTCATTTATGTGACAATATGGGATGTTTTATTTTTGAGCAAGTTTTTTCTTTTCTGATCTAAGTGTTATCGACTCATTTAAGTCAGTCTTTCTGCTAAAGATTCTTGAGTTTTCTCTTGACCAAATATAATATGTCTCTCTGACATTTTAGAATGTCGAGTCATCATTTTTTATTGAGTGACTGACAATTTGATAAATTTCTGGGTTATTGTATACACATGTACAAATATATCCGGCAGTCCACAAACACAAACTGGTAGGACATTTTAAAGAGTAAGGAATTTTATTTTATTTAAAGAAAATTCACTGAAGCATAAGCGAATGAGGCATTTGAGCCCTGCAGTAATAGGAACAATTCAATCTTTAAGGCTGAAGCTACAGGCAAAAGTCTGTTGTTAAAACAATTTCTTTCCAAATAATGCCTGATTCTTTTGTATGTAGCATATATAATTACATATCTTAGTTGTGTTGCTGTTAGCAATCATTTTGTTTACATCTGACATCTGACTTAGAATGTTTGGTCCTTAGGGTAAAAACTTTGTCTTTTTATTTTCCACAGAATATTTAGGACAACCTTAGAATCAGATGAACACAAGAATTTTAAGGAACTCAAATGGTCATCTATTTCAACTTCCTGGTCAGAAAAACCTTTTGTGATGATTTTGGCTTCTTATTCTTTTATTTATACTTGAAATTGGACAATGAGCTCACTTCTTTCCAAAGCAGCCCATCTCATCATTGTGCAGACCTCTGGATTTTTAGAAAGTTCATTATTCGACTGAGCTGGACGTTGCTTCATTTTAACTCCTAAACATTGGTTCTTTGCTTTTTGAGAAACACAGGAGTTTAATTCTTCTTTGACATAACAGACTTCCAAATATTTGAGGACGGCTATCATGCCCTGTAAGAAAGTGAAAAGTACATATGAGTGGGATAAGTGGTCAGGTTTATTGTATGTGCTCTGTGTTTATTTGTTTGCTTTCTAGCTAGAAATCCTCAGAAAAATGAGATACACTGTTTGTTGGAGAACTGTTTATTTTCTCCCACCACATTAATGTGGGTTTGATTTTCCCTATAAGACGATTTCTGTTGAAGTTTCTTACCACCAGCTGCCTCATGTCTTCATTGAGATTTTTTTTTTTTTCTTAAGCAGTGAAATAAGGGTGTAAGGGTGAACTTAAGAGAACCAAATAGCTGAATTGAATTGAACTAATATTCAGTATTTTGTCTTTTAATTACCCTTTATTTAATATAAACATTAAAATTTGCTATAAAATGTATCTACTACTCTTTTAGGTTTACTAAATTTCAGTATTGACACTAACAAATTTGGAGTATTTCAAATTCACAGTCATTATTGATTCTGTATAAATGTAATGAGAAGGAAAAGGGAAGATAGAAGATTGACTTCATCTAATAAGATGGTGATGTATCAGGATCAGGAAGTGGGGATAATAGTACATCATTTGTGCCCTATGTATTAGTTTGCTTTGTGATTCTGGACTCAAAATACTGTTGTTCTAGCTCAGGGAGAACAAGAACAATAAAACAAACAACCTGATTAAAAAATGAGCAAAGGGGGCGCCTGGGTGGCTCCGTTGGTTAAGCGACTGCCTTCGGCTCAGGTCATGATCCTGGAGTCCCGGGATCGAGTCCCGCATCCGGCTCCCTGCTTAGCAGGGGGTCTGCTTCTCCCTCTGCCCTCTTCCCTCTTGTGCTCTCTGTCTCTCATTCTCTCTCTCTCAAATAAATAAATAAAATCTTTAAAAAAAAAATGAGCAAAGGGCTCGAATAGACCTTTCTCTAAAGAAGATATACAAATGGCCAGTAAGGTCATGGGAAGATGCTCAGCATCACTAGTCATTAAGGAAATGCAAAACAATGAGATAACACTTCATACCCATTGGAATTGCTATTATCAAAAAAGCAGGCAAGCAAACCAACCAACAACAATAACAACAACATCAAAAACAGAAAATAGCAAGTGTTGGAGAGGATGTAGAGAAATTAGAACACTTGCGCATTGCTGCTGGAAAATGGAAAGTATTTTCCAAATTTACCACTGTAGAAAAAGATATGGCATTACCTCAAAGAACTCAAGATAGAATTGCCATATGATCCAGCAATTCCACTTTAAGGTGCATACGCAGAAGATATTTGTATGCCCATTTTCATAGTGGCATTATTTACATTAGTCAAAAGGTACAAGCAACTCCAGTATCTATCAATTTCTAAGCAAAATGTGGTATATAAATAAAATGAAATCTTATTAAGCCTTAAGAAGGAAGGAAATTCTGACACATGCTACAACATGGATGAACCTTGAAGATATTATGCTAAGAGAAATAAGCCAGTCACAAAAGTACAAATATTTGTATGATTCGTCTTATATGAAGTTTCTAGAGTTGTCAAATTGATAGGAACAGAAAGTAGAATGGTAGTTGCCAAGGGCTAGGGAAGGGAAGGAATAGGGAATTACCGTTTAATGAGTACAGAGTTTCAGTAGGGGAATATGAAGAAGTTCTGGAGATGGATAGTGGTTATAGTTGCCCAATAATGTGAGTGTACTTAATGCCACAGAACTGTACATTTAAAATAGTTAAAATGGCATATTTTAGGTTCTGTATATATTACCACAATTAAAGAGAGATAATCGTTTATTCCAGTGAAAACGGAAGTAATGCAAGTAAAGGAAATTCTGATAAAAGTGTCTGCGTGCATGCGTGTGCTTGCGTGCATGCGTGTGCTTGCGTGCATGCGTGTGCTTGCGTGCATGCGTGTGCTTGCGTGCATGCATGTGCTTGCATGCATGTGTGTGCTTGCGTGTGCTTGCGTATGTGTCACATCCAACAACTTGTATAAATCATACTAGAGTTGATTTGTGTCCTATCCTAATCTTATGATACATGGAGCATTAGAAATTGGAATAGCCATGAAAACAAATCAGGGACGCCTGGGTGGCTCAATCGATTAAGTGTCTTCTGACTCTTGATTTCGGCTCAGGTCAGGATCTCAGGGTTGTAAATTGAGTCCTGAGCAGGGCTCTGCACTCAGCAGGGAGTCTGCCTGAGATTCTCTCTCCCTCTTCCTCTGCCTTCCCCACCCCTTCCCCTGCTCTCTCTCACTCTCTCAAGTAAATCAATCAATCAATCAATCAATCAATCTTAAAAAAAGAAAATAATAATATTTAAAACTGTGGATTAGACCAATGCACAATCTTGATAGTTCCATTTAATGGGTTTTGAAAAGTTGTCTTGAGCATTCTGAAAAAGCCTTGTCTTTATCGTGCAATAGGCCACTCTGGCCCTTTGTAATACTGCAGTCACTGTGAGCTATAACCCTTTGCCAACTCCTAAAGATGATTTGTACATTTATATCTAGCCCTCTTTTGATATACTATGTTTTCTGTTATGTAGGTATTGCCTTTATCCTTGGATTGTATAAACTAAGGCAAAATTAGGTCAATTCTACTAGGAATAATTTTAAAAGTGATATCTTTGAAGCAGTTTTATTCAATGAGATACTCTTAGATGAATGTCAGAAACCTCACTTTTTTCTATCAGTGATGTGCAGTTTGCTGTGGGGTTTTATAATTTTATGAAACTGACGACTTGATTGCTTTGGGGAAATTCACATGCAGATTTTACCTTGAAGAGTCAAAAAGCATTGCTAAATGATGGATCAAGTGTAATGGGATTAAGGATTTTTTCCATCCTTTTTATATTAATTACCTATCCATAAAGAGAGAAACTAATCACCCTGTCCCTGACTAATGCTCTGTAGGCTTTTGATATCTGTTTGATGAAACTATCACAAAAGATAAAGCTGGAAAAATTATTTTCTACTTTAGATATGCATATAACACTAGAGTTGGCAGGATTTGAGTTTCTGAGACCAAATGAATATGAAGTGATGAGATGCCACCTCGCATAGAGAAGCAAAACGTAACAGCTATCTTTGATGTTAAACCTAAGTGTGATATGTATGTTTCTAAAACCAGAATCTTACTACCCATTAATCAGGCTCTGCAGACATAAAGCTGTGGCCACTTGAACTCTGACTGAGAGAGGACATGTACGTACAGGATGGTGTGAGCTCATTCTCTATCCAGGGCAGGAGTTTGCGTATCCTGCTTAGGCCTAACAAGTCTTAGGAAATAAGAACTGCCTAAAATTTTAACCTAACAGGAATATTTGTTCATCTGTTGTGACTCACTTCTACATATACAATCATTTTATTTTTAATTTTTTTCGTTATTCCATGCGCAAAATGATACTCGAAAACCACGTGGGGAGAAATATTCCATTAGCCACTCCTGGTGTAGGGGGAGCTAAGTTTTCCTCTATGTATGTGAGTGAGTGGCCATCTACTTTCAAGCTATTATGTCTTAGTGTCATCTTGATTAGAGATTTAATATTAGAAATGCAAAAAATTTGCCTGTATTAATGTTGAGAAATAAGTCTATAACCCTATATATAGTTAGCTACAATCTGGAAATGATAACAACAATTTTATGTAACACTAGGAGATATTATAAATAAGCAGAGAGGACAGTCATATTTCCTTCCATATATGTTAAGTGAGCATTGAATGTAGGACTTTGGTTAATGTATATTTCAATGGCTTAAATTAAAACTATTTACCTAAGAGGTAACAAAATATAATCTGAAGAATATTTTTGTACTTTTCTTGAATTTCCATAGTTGTTAAATATTATATATGAGATTTATGAAGGAATTTTAACACTTACATATAAGTATTACTTGGAATAATACCGTGGAATAAGCTTTAGAGTATTAAAAAAATTATTTGCTGAATTCTGTTCTTTACTATGTCTTTGGGGAAAGTTTTTTTTTTTTTTTTTAAGATTTTATTTATTTATTTGAGAGAGAGAGAATGAGAGACAGAGAGCACGAGAGGGAAGAGGGGGAAAGTTTTTACCTAATAATTTGCAATGCATTATGCTATACTTTTTTTAAAATGTGAAATTAGACAAATTTAGAAATTCTGACAGTGGAGACCTGTGTATTAACAATCTCTTAATTCTGGAGCTTTTGAATAAAAGCATGCAGAAATTTGCAGCTAAGTTTATTTTGCTTATGTTTAAATCCAGAGTTTTAACTGTAATACAGGTCTTTTCAACAGACTATTATTGAAACAAATGAATTTAAAATACTTAGCCTTGTTTCTGAACATTTAAATGTTTCCTATTTGTATATATTTAGTCATTCTAGTTAACAAAAAGCTATAAAAATCTGAGTCTACTTAAACCTCAGATAACTAATTTACTTCTGAAAGTTCTCTTGAGAATAAAAAAGCTGTGATAACTTTACTTTCACAAAAGGAATATAGCATCTATTTTACCATTTATACTTGGAATGCTACATTTGAATAAAAGTATAATTTAAAATTAAAGTAATTAAAATCAACTTAAGATTATACATGTGGATTAAAAACATTTTTACTAATTTTGACACAAGTCAATTAAAATATAAAACATACTTCCATGACTGAAAAAAGGAAATCAATACAATTATTTTTCCTGATTATTCAGTTATTACTAATGTGTAAGTGAGCTCTGAAAATGCAGTGATGCATTATCTACTTAGGAAAGTGTGTGAATAACCTCTCCATATAAGGCAGAGATGTTTAAATACTTATCTTTGTTCTTTTTTAATTTCTTTTTATGCTTTACTGATTGTCTTTCAATTGACTCTATAAGCTGCAGTAAACAACATGCTCTACATCAGCATCCTTTCCTTTCTAGATGTTGCTTCTAATGAGTGAGCAGGGAACATACATATCCAACGTGTGCAAATTTAGTAAAATTAAGAAAAAAAGTGTGTAATAATATGGTGTCCTATAAAAGCATATAAAATTTAGTACATGGTTTTTATAACAACCATTCTGTCTGAAGGGTTTTTTTGTTGTTGTTGTTGTTGTTACTTTTGTAACAACATTTGTGATATATAAAATAAATTGCTTTTTAAAACATTAATGCAAGATCCATGCCAAAAATGCACTCTTCTACATAATTTCTGTTCTCTAAGTTTTCTGAATATATAGTATCTAGGGCCATACTAGGATAGAATTTTTTTGTAATAAATTATGAGTGGTAGAAAATATTTAGAATGAGATACTGTCTATTTAAAATCTATATACTGAAGTGTTTAGAAGATGGTTTTTGGATAGATTGCTTCCACATAGGCCTAGAAATTGACAACACGTGGACAATATATGGTCAAATATATGAAATTAACACCAAGTGATCAAATATATGTAATACAACCTAAAATGCAAAAGTAAATTTGTTTTATATTTTGAATATATACTACTAAAGCAGCCATCTTACTGTTTATGTTTAGATTATATTTTTCATTTAATAGGATATTAAAATGACAAATTGTACAAATTCAGCTTCATTCATTTGAGAGTATTACTTTAGTACTTTATTCACATTTAAAATCCTACAAATATTTACTGAGCACTTACTCTATGCAAAGCCATACTGTGGGCACTAGGGATAGAGAAGTGTACAAAATACAGGGCTGAAAAGACAGAAAAGTACATAAGAAAGATTTACTAATATGATAATATGTGGTAAAATATCTTTTTTGTCTTACATTCTATTTAGCTGAGCAGGCAGAAAAAAAAGTAAGTACAATATAGAGTATGTTATATACTGTTAAGTGCCTCATTGAGAAGATGACTTTTGATACCTGAAAGAAGCATAGAATTGAAAAAGGTTTTTTCAGGCTGAGAAAAGGAGAAAAAGCCTACCTTATTTTTTCTCACTTGGCCACTTCTAAACAGTTAGATGTTATTTTTTTCTTAATTTAAACATTTAGTTTATTGCTGTTTATAATTCACAAAGTTCTACAGGATTTCTAAAGTACTATTAGAAAGCACTCCTCATATGACAAACCTTAAAGAGAGGCTGGATTGGAACAAACTCTATGAGACAGAGAGAGACTCACAGAGAGAGAGAGAGAGAGATTGGCCAATCAACTGAGATCATGATAAAATGATCTTGAAAGCCAGAAAGAGTCAAAGGCCAACATTGGGCAATATCTGTATAAAAATTTTAGGAACTGATAAATGTAAACTGTTTTAAGAATAAAGAATGAGAATACAATTTAGGCTTCTAATATATAGTGCTATTTTTTCTGATGTTAATCAACTTTTTATTTATTATCCAGTAATTCTTGAAATGTAATCCAGAAGAAGATTTTAGTATTGAGGTAGTGAGAAATCCTTAGGGAATTTGTGATACTATTACTTCCAGGGTGTAAGTGATTAGCCCCTGACAGAGAATGTGATCGAAAAATTTCATGGGATTATGTAGCGGCAAAAAAGAGGATCTATGATTCATCTCTGAGGAGTTTGTGCATAAGATGCACAGTAACTGAACAAATAGACCAAAAATTTCCTTGACGGCTTAAATGAATACAGTAACTCTGAATAGAAAAATTGACTGATAATCTAGGAATAATCTGATGACAGTTTTATGAAGGCAAAGTAGAATATGCATACAAATGAGCATGCCACATCCATTTAAAAAGTCAAATAAATTGATATTTATAAGACCGAAATGCAACTGGGTTTTTTTAAATGAAGTTCTCCAGAAAAACACATTTCATGGTTCTTTAATTCATGCATTCAATTAATCAATAAAAATCTGTCTACTAAATGGGAGGTACTTCCTCCATTTTGGCAAATGAGGTAAAAATGATGAGTAAGATCCATCCATCTTCTGGAGCTTACCTTTCATTCAGATGAAAAAAAATAATTGAATAATTATATTAATAATAAATAAAATAATACCTATATGTACATAATATATATTCTTAGCTAGATAATATATCAATATTACTAGGAAATAAAATGGTGAACTGAATGCTAAATTGATGTCAGATTTATAAGGAGAAACAGGATATATATACATAGCTTCAAGTGTCTCCCCCCAAGTACTTACTAATTGTAGTACTTTTAACATATATCCACAATTCTTTGACACTACTTCCTTCAAGATGAGAAGCTTAATTCTCCTCCTCTTCAGTGAGGTCTGGATCTAGTGACTGACTTCTAATGGAGTCTAGGAAATGAAAAATAATAACCTTATGCTGGAGAAACCTGGCAGATACTACCTTAACCAAGACATGCAAATTAACCAGTAATGTCACATTGGTATCTGTAGCCGATAGCACATGTTAGGAAAGGAATTTGTCCTTTGTAGTATTCTACCCTAAAATCCATAACCCCATCTAATCATAAGAAAACATTAGGTGATCCCAAATTGAGGAACATTCTACAAAACACCTGACTATTACTCTTCAAAAGTGTCAATGACAAGGAATCACAGATTGTAAGATACTAAAGAGATACGGCAAATAAATGCAACTTGGTATATTGGCTTGGACGCAAGAATACAAAATTTAATTTTGATTAATGTAACTATCATTATGTAAGATCTAACATTAGGAGAAACTGGAATAAGACTATATGGAACCCTCTATACTATGACTGCACCTCTCTTGCAAACCTAAAATTATGTCAAAATAAAACATTTTTAAAATGAAAGATTAAAAATACCAATTGTTTTTAGTTAAATGCTTTAAAAACCTTGATTCTCCGTATATTTTTCTTGTAAAGCTCTCATTCTTAATCTGCAATGGAAATTTATCTTTCCCCAATAAAGCTTATAAGTATTATTTGCTATTTAGAAATCATTTTATTTTAATTTTGGTGACTCATGTTTAGACTGTATCATTAATTCTCATGCCCCCCATCAAGTGAATACAATTCAATTATGTAAAGTGTTATATGAAAATGGCTCTAAAAAGTATGCTATGTATAATTGCAATTTACACAAGATGCGCTCTGAATCCTCCTTTCCAGATGATGTAAACAAAAATGATACTCTCAAATTAATACTTAGCTTTTCAGAGATTGCATCAGTGATGCTGGGGAAGGATTAAGGCATTAGAGGCTAAAATCTGTCAAGTGTGGTTATGCATCTGAGATTCACTTACTGAACCGTGAACACACTTTTATTATTTTCCATGAAAAATTCACTTCTATAAATGAATGCTGCATGTAATTATTAATACCAACAAAGATAAAAATAGAGCATGTTTGTGCAATACATTCTGTTGTTCTTGTTTGTAATTGTGGTCCTGAAATATTATCCTAGGAGAAAGCATGATAGGATAATATCTTCTCCAAATTTATTTAAAGATTTCACGAAGAAAAAAAATAAGCAATATGTTCCATTTCAATGTATTATGTAGCTGGGTTCTGGGAGAAGCCAGATGCACAGTAATTTCCATTTCTGAGACACTTTCTAACTTGCTGATGATTAGCCCAATCCCACAAGTGCCTTCAAAAAGCTCTTTCTGCTGAGACAGCTATTTGAATTAATGGTTATTTTGTGTATGTTTAGATTTGAAGTTAATAAACCAATCTCTTCATAAATTTTACTATTTCATATAAAGTTGAACTATATCATGCTTTATGAAAAAAGTAATATTTACTTATTAGATTTTAATACTACCTTATAGCCTATAGATTGCAAAATCCATAATGTGAGGCTCAATTTGCAGAACACAGTTTCAAAATAAGGAATGGGGTATTTTTCTTATTATTGTTACAGTGATGATACAGTAAGAGAATATTACAACTTAATGCAATCAATTTAATAAGCATTTACTGATTGAGACTTGCATTTTAGAAAGTGAAGTCTCCTGCCTTTATACATAAAGTAATAGATGAGTTAAAATATATCTTAGCTGGGAAAAGAGGTATGAGAATAAAGAATAAAAATAGAAAAAAAATAGATGTTTTTGTGTTTAAATGACAGGATATGAATAAAACCGTAAGTAGGCAATCAGAGGGTTAAGGGGTGAGTTGAGAAAGTAAAATGTCACAGAAGTCAAGTAATGGAAATGATTTAAGATATATATGTGAGAGGCAAACACTAGCAGGGATATTGATAAAGATAAGACCTAAGAAAGGTATTTGGATTTTTGACTGAGAGACTATGAATGACCTTTGGTACAAGAGTTTCAATAGATCTGTGAGCATGTTTCCTAATGGTTAAGAAGCCAGTTAGTTTGGCAAGAAATGCAGGTGTAGGCAAGTCTTTTGGAAAGTGGGATAATTAAGAAAAGGATAGTTCTCCTAATGCCAGCAGTCTTAAACTACAGATTACCTTTCAAGGCTGAGAAATGACCGCTTATATTATTTGATTGTTTTTTTCTCTTTTGTAATGAAAATATGCCAGTGTGTTTTGTTTCATTTTGCTTATTATTTCCAGTTCTTCAAAGATTGTTAAATTTCTACTTGGTACAAATTATAATCTTAGGCACTGTGGTGGTGCTAAATAAACAAGATATGTTTCCTCTTCTTAAAAAAATACAAAGTTTAAAAGGTATTTGAGATATAACAGCAAAAAGTATTGTGTAAAGAAGACCATGCTCTTAAAAAAAAAAAAAAAGACTTAATGTAAAATAATTTCTTACAAGCACTTAGGAGGGGAAAACATCTCGAAAACTTGGTTGAAGTCAGATTGGTAAGAGCTTTTAAGGCCATGCTGTAGAAAATGAAGTTTATTGTGTAGGCAATAAGTGCACCATTTGTGGTTGTAATCAACCCTTATTTTTATGGGAATGTAGAGTATTAAAGATTGGATCAATCAAGATAAACATCCTAGACTGCAGTTCTTCACTATGAGGTGGAGGTGGATGAGCTCCATTCAGAGCTTTGGCGGTTTAAACTAAGGGAAACCCGGGGCTTTTGTGATATCTTCAGTAGTACTCTCTGACAGACTCAGCACGTTGACTTTGAAACAACCTTCAAAAGTGCCAAAGCAGTAAGTCTTCTACATGAGAAACATAACTGGCTCCAAGAAGGATGACAGATAGGGTATTATTTTTGACATCCCAATAGAATGTAGTGGGAGTACTCTTACGAATCTCAAGGTGGGAGAAAAGAACCCACAAGGGTTCTCTAGAGAAGATGCTCTATCTTTTTTTTTGGCTAGGTTAAATCTGGAGACAGTTCCCAGCAGTACTATGACTAATGTTCTTGGAAGGAATCATCTGTATATTGATCCAAATAAAGAATATTTATTTTAAAATTGGCATCTAACTACTTTCTGCTCCTCCGGAGAAAAAGGGGAAAGTGTGGTGGTCCTTATTGGAAATAGGAGAATATGTTATCCCAAACACTTAATAGTCTTTTGTATTATCTAAATTTTGATATAAACCAGGAGTAATTACAATATAATAAATTATGTTAAAAAAGAAAAAAAAACAAAAAGAAGATAGTAGGAAGGGAAAAATGAAGGGAAGGGAATCGGAGGGGAAGACGAACCATGAGAGACTATGGACTCTGAGAAACAAACTGAGGGTTCTGGGGGGGTGGGATGGGTTAGCCTGGTGATGGGTATTAAAGAGGACACATACTGCATGGAGCACTGGGTGTTATATCCAAACAATGAATCATGGAACACTACATCAAAAAGTAACTACATCAAAAACTAATGATGTAATGTATGGTGATTAACATAATAAAATAAAAATTTTAAAAATATGCTATTTTTCTTATAATATGCTGTATAAACCCTTAACCCATTTAATATTTTGAAAGGTAAATTTGCATCATCAATATGAGTATGTAAATAAGCTTATTTATAATAGTAATATATGACATATTTAGACATACCATGTCTATTCTGTACATTCCTCCCCTAGTTATAAGTCTGATACTTTCTTGGCAAAATGAAAACGGAACACAGTACTCTTGTTTTTGTATGATGGAACATGGATTTCCTCTACAATGGAGCCTCTGAGGATTTGGTAAGAGCAGTTGAAGAGCTGTGAACTGCACTTAAGCATCTTTAAAATAAAAGTCTTTAATAAATGGGAGCCATTTGCTTCCAGTTGCTCTTAAGGATAGCAGCCCTCAAGGGGAGAAAATACAAAAATGAATGGATGCTTAATAAATGTTTGTTGAATTGAATTGAGTAAGTAATTGATTATTCTTCAACCACAAAAGACATTCTGGAGCTTTTAGAAGGAAGGTATTATGGCAATTTAGTTTGATCTATGTAACACATGTTAGAGTGCCCAGTAGGTAAAGGTCCTGCTATGGAAAGACTGAATGCCTCAGAATGGGCTTTGATAGGACCCGGGTATTTGAATATGGTTGCAGGGACATAGTTTCTGGCAATATAGAAGATTTTTTTTTAAGTTTGTCATTTTCTTAAAGATTTATTTAAGAAAGAAAGCACACGCAAGTGAGCATGAGCAGGGGGAGGGGCAGAGGGAGAGGGAGGCAAGCAGACTCCCTGCTGAGTGCGGAGCCCAAGAACATGGGGCTTGATCCAGGACCCTGAGATCATGACGTGAGCTAGGATCAAAAGTCAGATGCTTAACCGACCGAGCCACCCGGGCACCCCAGAAGATTTTTAAAAGTACCTTTTCCAACTAGAATAAAAGGAGATGGCAGCTGCTGACACCTAATAAATCCTTAGATTTGTTATGAATATTATTTTTTCTCTTTCCCTTTGAGGGTGGGAAATGAGACAAATCCTCAGAAATTCTTGAATTCAGACTTGAATTTGAAAAGAAAATGAGAGTACTTCACAATCTAAAGTCCAGCAACTAACAAGCAGATAACATAATGACTTTAGCAAACTACCCCCGTCCTTTTTTTTTTTTTTTTTGAAAGAGAATTTTTATTACTTCTATGTACAGAAAATTCAACAGCATACACTTAGCCCAGTTTGGTGGCCAGTGCTTTAGCTTTGCCTTTTCCGGCTTGGCAGTGTAAGCCGGATGTTGCCTCTGTGGGGACAGCGGATCTCATCATCTCTGTCATTGTAATTGATCCTGATAGCTTCCACCAGCGTAGCCAGAGCTCCTTTGTCTTCCAAGGTGACTTGTGTGAAGGCAACAGGGTGCAGGTCTTCCTCTCCACCAGACTCCCCAGCCTGGCCTTCCCCTTGATAGTGAGGTTAGGGAACACCCATTTTACCACACAGAGCACACAGGAAGACAACCAGCTCAGTGGGATCCGCCTCATGCATAATTACTACCAGCTGATCTTTCTTCTTTTCCACCAAGGTGATGACAGTATTAACCCCAGCTTGAAGGACAGGAGGCCGCTTAGTGGGGACATGCCCTTTGCCAGAAGCTTTCTTCTTAGTCCAAGCCGACAATCTCTGCTTCTTCTCTTGCTTTGTCTCTGGTCTGTATTTGTGGGCCAGCTGAAGCAGCTGAGTAGCTGTTTGGTGGTTTTGGCCTGGGTAAACTGGTTACTCAGAGGGGGGAAGCACTTTTAGATGTTTATGGAGAGTAGCCCTTTGCCTCTGTAGCCAGATGTAGTGGGGCCATTTGACAAAACAGGTGAGAGGTCCCTTTTGCGTTAGATGCTCTGTCCAATGCCAAAATCCTTGGTCCTTCTCTCATGCAGGGGATTGACCACCTTCTTGGCCTCCTGCTTTTTCACGATAGCGGGGCAGGATCATTTTCTTCCCCTTCACAATCTTTCCTTTCATCATCTTGGATGCCTGGAGGAGAGAGTACAAACCCCCTTTTTAAAAATCTTCAATTAAAAAAAAATCCTAATAAGAAGAAAAATTGATAGAAACATTACTAGTTCCAGGCATGTTCTTTCATTATATTTATCATAATTTACGTCTTTACATGGTTTAATGGCTGCCCTCAGAAACATGTACGGCAATGCTTCTCAACTATAGCATAACTAAGATTTGGGGCTGGATCTTCCTTCTTTGGAAGACACTCTTGTTCATCTTAGGATGTTCGCAGCATTCCTGGCCCATACACACTTGGAAGCAGTAGTAGACCCTCCGTAGTCCTGACATTCAAAACTGTCTCCAGATGGCACCAAATGGCTCCTAAGGGACACCAACCAGGCTAACTAATAAATTACACGTATGTAGTTCTGTGTTTATACTGTAGAGCTAAAAGGACTGATAATTTCTATGAGTATATTTAAGGAAGATGAGCTTTCTTTGCTTTAGTATATTTTGAAAAATTAAATTGTTATTGTGTTAGTATTTGTTGAATGACTACTATATGAGGTGTCTCTTATGTTCTTATAAAATAATGCAAGTGCCTTTTACAAGGAACAGCAATTAAATGTAAGGCACTGAACTAGAGTCTTTACACATATTCTTTAATTCTAAAAAAAAAAAGTGTATATGGAATGTACATCTCACAGTTAAGGAAATTAATGTTCTGGGGACTTATGTTGTCTAAGGTCACACAGCTAGAAGCCAAAGTCAGCTCCTTATTAAAACAGATAGCTTTTCTTTGTAGTATAGTGAAATTGCATGGCTTGGCAAATTGGAAGAAAATATTCAATCATATCTGTTTTATAGGCCACCAACATAATATTTAAACCTGCTATTGTTTTAAAGATTTCCCAATAGTTTGAGACTTCCTATTCATCGAAATTTTTAAAAAATGTAATATTAATAATTTTTTCCAAACATTTTTTAAGTTCCTTTTGAGAGTTTTTCCAATAATAAAACTCAGATACAAAATAGAAATGTCCCATCATAAATTTTAAGAACCTCTTTACTAAAATTATATTAAATTTGTTATTTGAAGGAAAATATTGGATTATTCATTTGTAATTTTGTTTCTTTGTCATTTAATAAATGCTTAACATGCTGATTTATGAACCTTCTCTTGCCTGAAAGAGCCAAGGTAAATTACAATTGGCAGGTCTGTAAAGGAGTCTAAATTATTTTCTTTCATGAGTAATATGAAAAATTGAGGCATAATTGATGTTCATTAAAAACCAATGTGGATTTTTATAAGCACAGAGATAGAAAGTCTTGTCTAAAAAAATAATAGTTGAAAAAAGTCATTTTAGTGGATTTTTAAAAAGCATAAATATATCTCTTCACCATATCTCTGCAGACCTTTAGGCTTTTTTGGAGTATTTTGTATAGATTTGTAAAGTAATTGTCATATTTCATTGAAATAACATGCACTTTTTTTTTTTTTTTACATTTTAACATATCTGTATGGTGAAACATGTTAAAATCCCTAGTGTAGCAGAGTTAAATTGGTGGTATTTTTCTCTGACATAAAATAATGATGTGAGTTACAATTGATGTTTACATTCAATAATTTATAAAATTTAATGAGATATTTCAAAACATATCAATGCTTAAAATTTTGATTCTAGAAATTTTAATTCATATGTTAAATAGTTTAAATAATGACATTAAGTGTTAATTATAATCTCTATTGGCTGTGATTTAATTTCTAAAGCAGAAGTCTCTGAAAGACACATATTTCTAAAATATTTTCAGCATAACTGTTCTTTGCTGTCTTTTAAAAAATTATCTGTTCTTTGTTTTTGTCTTAATGTTATGTGTATGCACAAACCATTTTGAAAGATAGCTGATAAACCTTTTCAGAAATGCATGTTTAAGTAACCACAAAATTACTACGTATCTATCAGATAGGTTTATCAGTTCCAATTGTGGGTTTTGGTTCATTGTAAGTACATAAAATATATTTGTTAAAATATGAGAATAATTTTACAAAGGTATGATTACTTCTGTATTTGCTCAGGATATTTTTGTTTGATTTTTTTATAATATAGGTACAAGAATTTATTATATTGTTATATAGTTCATATAGTCAGATTTTATTTTCAGAATAGATGGAATTCAACATGTGTAATTCTTTTTTTCATGTTTGTATGCTCATAAAAATAGCCTGTACATGTCAATCAGTATAACCTAGTTTGAGCAGAAATACCATTGTAGGATTACATTTGGTTATCTGTCTTTTTCTAAGCATGAAAAGCCCTTGATATTATATCTTTTAAGCAAGTATTTTAAAAATGAAGAGCAAATAGACAAGGGTTTTGAAGTTTGCATCTGTTGATGCAGAAAGTTAGCTATTATTATTACATATATTCAAACTAATCACAATTTATGGAATTAACTGTAAGTGAAACCGTGTAGAATGGCATTTCATGCTTTTGGTTTCTTGTGACTTGAAAGGGAGTTGTTTTTTTCTGACAGATTACAGAGGATTTGGTTTCAACTTTCCATTCCTCAAATTTAGGTTGCAAGTTTTTTTCTTTTTCTAAGTTACAAGTGGAAGGACCCTGAACCTTGAATAAATAATTTTGCATCTCATAATCTAAAGCTAAAGTGAATGAGGGATTTGAAACAATTATTTAGGTAATTTAAGTTCCAATCAGTAGCTCATTTTGATAGAAAAAAAAATCTATTATGTTTATCAAGAGGACATTTTAATAAACTAATATGCATTTATGTTCTCAAATAAACAGTGTACAACACTTGTTAGGTATCACTTTGTCCTCCGGAAGCTTACTATTTTAACAGCAATTGCATGGATGTGCATAAGCACAGATAATCCTGGGTAAATTAAGTAAATGATGGTAGATTTGAAACAACAAACATTTACTTTCTCATAATTTCTGTGAGTCAGGAATCTAGGCAAGCCTTAGCTGGGAACCCTGGTTCAGAGCCTCTCCCAAAGCTGTAATCAAGGTGGAGATTGGGGCTATAGCCATCTCAAGGCTTAACTTAGGTCCATGTCCAAACTCACTCTCTCACTTGACAATTGGCACACACCAGGTCCTTGATGACTGTGTCTAGAGATATCAATTCTCTTACTGGGCAGTTCACACATGGCAGCTGATTTCCCTCAGCAAAAGCAAAAGAGAGCCCGAGAGAGTAAGCAAGACAAAAGCCAGAATCTTTTGTAACCTAATCTTGGAAGTGACATCCTATTACTTTTATTATATTGTATTCTTTAGAAATGAGTCCTTAGGTCCAGACCACACTCAAAAGGAGAAGAATACAAAAAGGTATGAATAGTCAAAGGCAAGGATCCCTGGGAGTCATTTTAGAGGTTGCCTACCACAGCATCACCAGTTCTCTGTAGGATTCCTGCTCCCTTCTAAAGCTAAAGTTTTTCTTCTTCTTCTTCTTTTTTTTTTTTTGTGGTTATGCACTTTTTTCCCCTTCATAAATTTCTTTCATTTTCTGCTTTCACCACATCTTTTTTTTTCTATCTCCTGTGAAGTATTATAACCACTCTTCTCAATCATCTTAAACAAGAAACTTCACAGGCGCATTTCGTTTGTTGAAATTTGTACTGTTCGCTTTATGCAAAGTGTTGTATCTGACTGCCATGGCTGTGCTGTGATTGGATTTAAAATGAATTAAGGAAATTAATAAGTGAACTTTGCCCATGAAATTATATTATTTCCAAACTCAGACAAAATCAGTGGCTGCAGAAATTTAAAAGAGAGGTGATAATTTTGAGTAGGGCATTTTTAGAGAGGGCAGAGAACAAGATTTGGTGGGAGAGTATTGAGCAAATTAATGTACGGCAGATCTGAATCACCGAATGTAACAAGGGAATGTGTCCTCCTATGTGCTGCCGTCCTCAACTTGTAGAATGCAGTGATTATTATTTCTTACCAACTTCCATAAGTTTTAATTTCCCCTGATGAACTAGGATTTATTGTTCTCATAAAGTTTTCTTAATAAATGCAATGAGATTGGTAACTGCACCAATTAATTAGTCAAGTACATATGAAATCCCTAGTGTTTATTTAACTTGATCTTTAAAAAAGAGTCAAAAGACAGATATGTAAAGAGCTAAAATGTGTAGCAACCTTTTTTTTTAATTTCAAATTTTATTTTTAGAAAAGGGAAATGTATAGGTTATTATGCTTTGTAATCAGTATAGATAAATGATATTTTATGGGAAAAATATATCTAAACAAATAGAGGTCCTTAGAACATTTATAGGCCAGGAAGCTAATAATTATCTTTGTAAAATTAATAGCTACATGTAGTTACATTCTTCTAGAATTACGTACTACTTTCTTTTTTACATAACCTAATGCAAAGTCTTGCTCTGTCTCACATTATCTTTGACTCATATACTTTTAGATAGATCATACCTGATTTTTGAGTCACTAACAGCAAGCAATTCACTTTCACAATGAATACACACATTACTGATTAATAATCTTATTATAGATTAAGTAAAATGGTAGCAAACATTTATTTAGTATTAACTATGTGACAGAAACTTTTCTTAGTGCCTCAGAATATTAATGTATTTAATCCTTAGTACAATGTTTTGACAAAAATACTCTTTATAATCCCCACTTTACAAGTGAGAAAACTGAGAGACCAGCAAGTCATTTACGCACAACTGGACCATCAACCGATAAACTTTGGTTCCATATTTGTGCTCTAAGTTGATTGTAGTTTAATTAAATCATAGGATCTGCACTATAAGGGCGGAGGTTTTGTTTTACACTCCACAAAATATCCAAATAGTTGTTGAGTGAATGAACGAGTGAATACATGAATGTATAAATATGTTACACAACTAACCGGGGTATAAGGTATTACTAAATTCCGAAAGCCTAAATGATGATTCACTTTTCCCAAACACTAGTCATCAGAAACACTGTTTTGTTAATTTCCAGAGGTGTTTATCTGGAACTAATGGAAAACCTGCGATCTCTGGAAGGTTTCCACATTCAGGGTCAAGAGATGCCTGGTAAAGAAGAGCTACTTCTGTATAGAGAATCAGATGAAGGAGCTATTTTTCACTAACTACACGAAGCCCATCTAACTTTGTTGTCACAATGTCTCATAAACCCAATTGTTCATATAAAATGGAATTTTACGTGTAAAATGATATATTTATTGACAGCTTATAATAAATCATTCATAATAAGAGAAAAATACATCCCATGGTGGAGCATAAGAACAGAAATTAGAGGCCCGTCAAATCAACTTCAGGGTGTGCTAGATGGCACAATTACAATGCACAAAATTGAATCTTCAAGATCTGAAATAGTTCTTTGCTGGGAAATTCCAATGCTTCTTGCTCAATTTTAAACAGAAATCTTTTAGAATTCAATTATTTGGTAAAAATAGCACTTATTTTCCCATTTTTCTCAAGAGTGTATTTCCATGTGTCCTGTCGACATTAAAATAAACTCATTAAGGAAATTCCAAATTTTTTTTTGATTGTTCTCCTTGGGTGTTGACAAGAGCTCATCCTCCTTAGTCATCACAAAGAGAACACACTGAACACCTGGCATGTGCTAAATGCCGTGCTGCATGCCATTTGGGTTGCCAAGAAATAGAGGAGTAGGAAGGAACCCTAAATAGCTTTAAAAGTGGAAATGTATATCGGAAGTTTCAAAATAAGTGTGTACATGTTTTAGAAAGCAAAAAAGTGGAGACTAATGTGGATGGGAAAAGGTGGAAATATTTGTGAAGGAGATGGGAAATATAACTTCTATCATGCGCTTAACATGCTGATAGGACTGACAAGAAGCAGGAGAAAAGGTGGAGAGAAAAGTGGCCCGTAGGTAACCATAGGTTCTAACTTACCATAGGGTTCATGTTGGAGAACAGACAGTTAAGACAGGTCTTTTTCTGAGGGCTGTAAAAAGAGCAAATTTGACTTAGATGTGTAAGACAACAGAGAACCACTATCAGTTCTTTTAAGATGAAAGCAGCATTTAAGGAGCTTAGTCTGGCAGGATAATGAATGATGGGTTGTTAAGCAGTACAATTAAGAGATGGAGAAACTCTCTGGAAAGGGAGATGCTTCAGCCTTTCATGGTCAAAGTAAGGAGGGTTTGAGGTTCCAGAAATTATAACAATGTAAATAAAGAAGTAGGCTATACCTCCAGGAAACTTGACATAGCAAAACAAGTATTAAAATACCAGATATCTTTGGTGGAGATGAGACTTATTCTGTAGGATACAGGACTTTGTAAATTAGCTGTATGACTCCATTTTTTTTTTTTTTTTGAACTGGATAATTAGAGGAAGGATGGTGTATCAAGGGTAGGAAAGCTCCTTTTCCTTGTTTCAGTGTACACCACTATGCTGGTGGTGCTAGATTTTTTAGCAGAAGACCTATCCATAATAATGGTCAAAGTTTATTTGACAGTTTATACTTTGCTATACTAGACAAAGAATTTATACTTTTCTCCAAAATCTGCTTCTCCTTACATGATAGAATTTCCTGATATCTCATCCACCTTGTTTCAACATAAGAACTTATCAACGATTCCTATCATTCCCATGTTTCTCTCAAACACTAGTATCCCTACTCCACAACCCTCCATTGCATTGCCGCTTTCCTTGTCTGGACCCTCACTCTTTCTAACCTAGACTAATACAGTAGCTCTCTGACCTCCTTCCTCACTTCCAGTCTTTTCCCACTCCAGCGCATTCTCCAATGGCTGTGATGTATCTTCCTACGTCACAGGTCTGATTATGCTACACCCAGCTTACAAATTTGTCACCCTCTTGTCCATAGAATGATTCCCAATTCCCTAGGGACATAAAATACTTTTTTAACATTTCATACCTTCAACACATTCATTCACTGAACACCTAAAATGTGCCACACACTGGGTACGAGAGCTCTGGAAAGCAAAAGTTGACATTGAACCTACCCCCATGGAACCTAAAATACAGTGGAGGACAGATACTAATCAAATAATTACACCAAAAATGTAACATTGCAGTTGTATAAAGTATTGATGAGGAGTTTGTGAGATCATATAATAGGGATTTTACCCAAGCCGGGAGGTCAGAGAAGACTCCCTATGGAAGTAGTCCAGGAACTAACATCTGGAGGATAGGTTGGTGAAAGGAGAGAGTGCTAGGTTTATCATAAAGTAGGCTTCCAGGGGGAAGAGCACTTGCAAAGTCCTGCTGCATGCAGAAATATGCCAGGTGGAAGGGACTTCAGAATTTTCATTTAGTCTGGACCAGAGAGACTGTGGGGCAGAATCTCACAAAATAAGGCTCAAGAAAGGAGAATAGAACACACAGTGTTTTGTAGACTAGTGATTTTATTCTGAATCATTGGGGAGCTAATGAGAGGCTTTATGTAGGAGGGTGGTATGATCAGAAATGCATTTAGGAAAGAGCAAGTATGGTGGGTGGGCAGGGAATAATCAATCTGGGCAAAGCATAGAAGCCGTTGAGTGTTTTGCTAGGACAGATGTGATGACAGTGGTGATCTTGAAGATCTAAAAAGAAAGAAATTATTGTCCGATGACTGGAATGTGATGCCTATATTTGACTATAGTGTGGAATGGAAAAAGAATATAAACAGTAGAAATAAGGTTTAAAAAAATAAGGAGACAAAATGAAGAGGATTAGGAAGCTAGAATTTCATAGAGATGTATGAAAGAAAGAAATCTATGCTTGTTATGGAACTTTTAGAATTGTCATGCATTAGAACCATCATGCTTGCTACCTACGAATCAGTTTTCTCAGCAGCTTTGCCATACAGTTTAAGAAGCTACGTGATCCCAGTTTTCCAGGAGGCATCATATCGCATTTTCTTGAAGTTTCATCTGAGAACTACCTGCATGGGCATCATCAAACATAAATAAAAATATCTTGAGGACAGGAACAGACCCCAGTTTCTACTAGTCTTCTGGATGGAATCTAAACTTCCAGAAACAGTGGGAAACATACTAAAGCATGGATTTAGTGTCAAAGATACTCAAAGTGTGGCACGTATCACCAATTCACATGCTCAAGAAAACAAAACAAAACAAAAACAAAAAACCCAACAAACAAATGCTCAACAAATGTTCAAAAGATTGGGAAAACAGCCCATGCAGATAGATTTGGAATGCAAATCATAGTTAAATAGCTTGGCTGGATAGTATTGTAAAAGTTATTTGATTTCTGCAGGTTCCAGTTCAAGAGATTTATGTATTGGCTTTTTCAAGTCTCTTGCCTCTCAGTCAAAATTACGTCCCCTACACTTCTGGGTTTCTTACCTCGCCTCTGTAAGCAGCTTTGGGGGAATCCAGTGTCTCTGAGTCCCATCAGTCAGACCTGGGAACTGTGAAACCTCTGTGTGTCCCCGCCCACCACAACCACCCAAGCTCCTGCCTAACTTGTGGGAGCTGAGACAGTGGTGGCCTTCAGTTAACTCTCAGCAAGTTGCTGATTGGTAATGTGGGAAGTGCTTCAACTAGATTTAATGCATGAAGCATCGTGAGGGAGGAGATTCTCTTTTTCTATCCTATTGAAATGATTTTAAGTTTTACAAATGGTTAATTCCACCCAGTAGTTCTTAGCCATTTCATCATAAAAAGAAGTAATGAGATTTTGACCACATAAATAAGCCATGAAAACCAGCAACACACACACACACACACAAACAGACATTTTGTAACTGATTGGAAAACTGTCTGTAGAGGTAAGAGTATCTAATTATTGTAAAAATACTACTCCCAGTCTAGAGCAAAGAAGGCTATACATTTACATATATGTGTTTAAAAATGAGTGATGAGTATATGCCTAGCTAAACTTTTAAGTTTATAGCAAGTCAGATTTACTTTTCTTTGTGATAACAGCAGAAAAAAATGTAAAAAAAAAGGTTAAATATTGTTTCAACACTTACAACAGTGAGCTACTTAATAACTGATAAAATGTAATGGAGTATGAAAACGTTGCCATTTTAAACAGGACTATTTCAATATCTGAAATACCATGAGGGATACAGTTATTTTTATTTTCAAAATTAATAAAAGTTTCACCTAAATCATCTTGAATACTATTGTTCTTTGGATAAAAATTCAATCTGAAACTGACAATTATGCACATGGCAAATCTTTATGCTGGGTTAGAGTGTCCCCAACAGGTGGTTTACTTACGATTAATGATTTACAGTTCTTGAATATTCAGATTGGCAAATGTGCTGGTGCTTTTTAATTGCCAAACTCTTATTACCCCAGCTTGCCTTATGACAGCTTGCCTTCATTTTAAACATGTTGTTATTGAACATGATTTAAAATGAGTGCCAAAAGTATGAGGTGTCTTCATGCATTGACTGCTATGGGCAAACACACTGTACATGCTTTTCTTCTGTGTTGACAAAAATAAAAATAAATTATAATTTTCTGATAGCTCGTTCAATATATTCAGATTTTAAAAAGACATTGACTGCTAGTTTTTTGGATCTCTTCCATCATAGTTTGTTATGAGTTACAATTCAAAGTAAAATCAAATACTTATTATAATCTATAAGAGGCCTATATTTTAAAATTATAACTCATCAAGGGAGTAGTTCAACTTCAGTAATATTTGACGAAATTGAGAGGATATAGAAAATTTATAAAGAGGTTTACAGGTCTAAAATGGTTTATCCTAGAAAAGATAAAAAAAAAAGCGGTGAATTGATTTCTATTTTGAAGTACACAAAAGTTTGTTTTGGTTGATAATGGACATGAAAATATATAGGAAAACCCAGTGTGTGGAAAGAACCCTATTCTTAGAAGACCTTGACACCTATAATTATCATCTGGGAAAAGTCATTTAAATATCTCTAAGTTTTTGTTCACTAATCTGTACATTGAAGCTAAAAATAGCTGTCCTAATTATATCACAAGGTATTTTTTGAGAATCAGATGTCTCAATTTCCTACTAAATTGTGTGGGCATGATGTAGGCAATAGGTACTTTAGTGTTTGCTAATGAACGAAAGACTCAGAATATAAATGTAAAAGTAAAGTATAAATGGTAAAGCATTATTCCATGAGTTTTGGTAAACAGGAAATCTTAATTGGCCTAGGGAAAGTCTTTTCTATGTTTTAGGACAACCATTGGCAGTTATCAATTATGGAAACTCTCATACCCGTAATAACTTGGTAAGAATCTGTTTTGTTTCTTCTGTTTTTCGATCTTGAAGAAAAAACAATCAAATGTATTGAGTGCTTATCTTACACATTGCACATACATTTATTGAGTTACTGAGAAAAAAATATTATGTGTATTTTGGTGTCATGGATTTATGTGTAGTTAAAGGTTGAGGAAAACAAAACAATGCTAAATAAACATTTTTATAATAACAGTTGTTATCAATGCAGTGTACAATGGAGGTTTAACAAGGTGACCTAACCCCATATCCTACAAAGTGGAAAGCAATGTACCAGGAATTTTGTAAGTGTTTGTATTCAAGAGACATTTATTTTAGCATATACTTTGTGCCACTCTGTTTGAAACTAGGGATAAGTGTAAGTAAGCAAGATAGACAGGTTGAGACAACCTTATGCCTATATATTATCTCTATTTTACAGATGAGGAAATAAAAGCTCCAAGATACTAGATTTCTTGTCTAAAACCATACAGATAGTTAAACTGGGAACTCCCACCCAAAAACGTTCAACTCTACCATGATGCTTTCCTAATCCATTTAGACACTGAATTGGGAAGTATTGTTTAGGGACTCTTCCCTTTTTGGACTTCAATGTATCCAGTGTAAATGACATAAGCGTAGGAGAATTATGTAACTCTGGTGTTATGTTTTCCAAATGTCATAATGTCTATTCCCTATCATGGTATTGCCCTGAATTCTCCTTTTTTTTTTTTTAAATGATGCCTTCTAGGAACAAATATAATGTGTTTATATGGTTAAAAGTGTAATCTGCTCAAGTGATTGTTTGCACTGTCCAAAGGGCCCCTTACTGCTACAAATAGATCTTAGATCCATCATTTGTATGAAGTATTTTGTCTTGGGGCAGATTGCATTGCTGATCACAATGGTTTTCCCATTACTTCCAGGAATATTTGCAGAATGTCTTGGCTTGCCCTTTTTAGTTACCACAATGCAGCTAGTGATATGACTTTTCTCTTATACTTATCCTTTTTAGTATTTAACACAATGCCTTGGCCATAGTAGCACTCAATACACATATGTTGAAACAAATTGGCCTAACTCATAGAAATTATAATTTTATAATCATTTTTCTCCCCCAGTAGAGAACCAATGGTATTTTGAAATATCTTAGCCTTTTTATAAACACGTAATTTATCACCTCACATTTTCAAAATATTTGTTGGTATAAAATATTTAGCAATATTAAAATGACCATTGTGCCTCTATAGGAGAGATTTCTTTTAATTATATTCTCTTATATGGTCATATACTCTGTATCTGTGACTATTCACAACTTAATTTACCTTTCTTACCTGTTCACAACATTGCTAGTGGCATTTTTTTTATTTTGGGGATGTTTATTGGTTTGTTTTTACATTGCAACAGCACCCCTCAATAAATATTATACCCTAATTTAGGCATAAATCACGCTAGCAGTATCACTTGGCTAACTTCATATGACACAATGAAAGAAACTCATTTAATTTTCACAGGTGATTTTGTAGTTTTATTTAAAAAAACAATTTGTTGATTTATGATTTACATTTTAATTTTCACTCATCATTTTATCAAAGTCATATATAAATATTAACATATATATAACAATACTAGTTATTAATCACTTCTGTAACCTGTGAACAATGAAATATTTTGATTATATTATTGTTTTAACTTCACTGAGATAAGTTCACTTATTTCTTCCCATGTGAATTACATGTCTTCACTCTTCTTTAATTGCTATGTGCTTAATTTTCCTCCACTGCAGGAAGCCCAGCAATTTATAGGTTTAACTTCTATTAGGTTTTCCATCATTTGATCTTTACTGATCCATTACAATACACTGTTCTTTCATGATTCATGTTGTCTTACATTTATTACTACCACACTACATGGGTGTTTTTTATGACATTTTTAACATGCAGTTTGGTGTGCATAAAACATTAAATGACCTACAAAGAGCAATTGGTGATTCTATTTATATCCATATTATGTCTGTGCTATTATTTCTGTGACTTTCTCACTATGGATTAGCAATGTGGAAAGGAAGGGAGCCAGAAAATGTCTTCTGAATTAAATCTGCATGTGTGTGTGTGAATGAGAGAGAGAGAAAGAGAGAGAAGCAAGGAAGCAGAGAAAGGCAGAGAAAAAGGTTAGACAAAACCCAACAAACTTAAAGAGAAAATCATTCTTTCAATAGATATTTCAAAAATTTATTTTTTAAGATTTTGTTTATTTGAGAGAGAGTGAGAGAAAAAGAGAAGGAGCAGAGGGAGAGGGACAAGCAGACTCCCCACTGAGCAGGGAGCCTGACCTGGGCTCAATCCTGTGTACTCTGGGATCATGACCTGAGCTGAAGGCAAACGCTTAGCCAACTAAGTCACCCAGGCACCCCTCAAAAATTCTTTATTAGGCTTCTAACATTTACAAATGTTTAAAAGGAAATATAATTTTTAGCCCTTATGTTCCTCACAGTGTCTAGCGTTGTACATGTTTATGGCAAATGTTTTCTTGAATGCAGGTGAATTGAATTTACAAATCTCTAACATATGTGATGGGGAATTGAACCATAATATGTTTTCTGATAAATATAGAAATACACAGATTTAATGGTTTAATTGGCTAAAATAAGAAGTACATAAGATTCCTAATATGAAGCCTGTCATGATGAAGTGGGGGAAAAAAACCCAGAGTCAAGTAATAATAATTAATCCTGAAAAGTCCAAGTTAGAGATATATATACATTAAAATTGTACTCTAGAGAAAGATATGACCAACTGTGGAAGAACCAGTGATATTGTACAGTTGAAGTGACCGTCAACTGCTTCTTGAAAAATACATATATTTATGATCTCTAATCTATCAAATTCATGGGTGTCTTATGCAGATAAAGTTAAATAATGCATGTGTCAGTGCTTAGTAAACTAAAAAAAAAAAAAACATACAAGTAATTGATATTGTAATAAGAAACATTTATTTTTATGTCCTAATAGCTCTTTCTAGGATTAATTGAGAATAACGTAAAGATCATTGTGGAGTCCTTTGCTAAGATATGTGATTTTAGGAAAGTCTCTAACTTCTTGGAAACTCAGTTTTCTCATCTATAAAACAGAAGTTAATAAGGCCCACCTTGCATATTTGTTAAGAAAAATATACAAGATTATGGGTATGAAAAGGAATATACTGGTATATTTTAGTAAGCAAAATTGTTAATTTCCTGTGACTTCTCCTTAGTCAGAAGTAACTGTTTCTGGAAAAATACAAAAACAAAAACACACACTCATTCAGTGAGCATTTGGAGCACCTGTTATTTGCCAAATACTGGTAACATGGGATGCTGAGCTAAAGATTATTGGAACTCACATTTTGGTGAGGAGATTAAGAAGGCTGAGTCAATAAGAAGTGCTTGTAAGTAAGGGCAGGGTACGAACCTCACTTGGACCAAGTACAGGAGTCATTCTGAAAGTCTTTCCAGAAAAAAAAAAAATCTGCCAAGAAGTAATTACTGACTTCTGTGTTATATAATGAGATTCTCTAAAGACAGAGCAAAATCAAGGTAGTAGTCCAAATAGGGGACTGATGAGGTGAGGAACTATGAAAACTGGAAAGTCAAAGAGGCTAAATAAGGATTTTTAAGGTCAATTATTATTGGGGTATAAATCCCCATATTGGATTTTTGCAAACCTGTATTTCATGGGTAGTCCAGATTCTTTGAAGTGTCCAGAACATGTAATATATGAGCTCTGAACAGCATTTCTAGTAACTGAAGTTCCTATAGCAACTTTTATTAATAAGAGTATTAATAAGACAAATTATCTCTCATATTTTTCAATTTACAACTATTTTGAATCTAAATATCTTGAAGAACTGATATGTTTTTATTAGCCATTTTCATTATTTGAATACATGTGTTTAGGGCTTTTCTTATTAATATCCTTTTAATAATATTGAATGTTTATTCATATTATGTATTATAACCATAATCATATTCTTTTCATATAAATGGAGATTTTAAAAAAATAATACTGAATGATGGATTTTGTGAATGATTGACTCAAACTTTAAACATTATTCTCTCATAGAACTTTTATACTTTCAACTATTGACATTAATCATTCTTATTAGATCTACCCAAGTAAAATAGGTTTTATAACATATATATATAGCTGTATTTATTAATTTAGACTTTTTAGTCTGTTAAAGAAATACCATTCCTCCTATTTAGTATGAGGTTGTCAAAAGTATCTTTTACACCTCCTTTAAAACACATTTTTCTCTATTTTCATTTAATAGCAGGCATAATAGATAATGCTTATAAAATTAGAAATACCTGTAAGAAGTTTTGATACTGTCATTGAAATTTGACAAAAAAAAATCTTAAATAATTTTGCTTCTTTGAAATGAAAAGTGCTGATTTCTTTAGAGCTGAAATGAACATGACGTATGTTTTGTATGGTTATATCATGGTATGGTTAACAATAATTTAAGGAAATACCTAGGAGTTTGTTTTTCTATTTTTTAAATTGTATGCTTTATAAAATTGTGACTTGTTAAAAGGCTTTTTACATCCAATGTAAATAGGATATATGGATATTTTAAGGAAATTAGTTTATATTAATTTTTTGCATTTAAATTATGTAAACAGGGCGCCTGGGTGGCTCAGTCGTTAAGCGTCTGCCTTCGGCTCAGGTCATGATCCCAGAGTCCTGGGATCGAGTCCCACATCGGGCTCCCTGCTCGGCGGGAAGCCTGCTTCTCCCTCTCCCACTCCCCCTGCTTGTGTTTCTGCTCTCGCTATCTCTCTGTCAAATAAATAAATAAAATCTTAAAAAAAAAAAAAAAAAAAGAATCCCAGAGCTTTTAAAAAAAAAAAATAAATAAAATAAATTATGTAAACAAAAAGATACTAATATCACAATATGTCAACTAAAAATTGAATTACATTTAGAAAGAAACGTAAGAAGCATTTTTGAGCATCACAGTAAATAGATCATAGATTATTAAAATAACTTGCTGCCAGTAAAATATTATCAAAATTTTTTTCTATTTTCCAACGGCAATATATATGTAGCGCCTTCTAAATTTAAAAGGAAAAGTTATGAGGCTGAACAACACACTACATGAATATTCGATTTTGAACATAGATCAAGATCACCTTTTGATTATTGAGCCTGAAATGTTTCCTTCACATCTTTAGACAGCTCTTGTTGTGATTCTTGTGACCTTTAATCTCCATTATATATAATTTTTCTTTGAGAAATAGCTCAAACTTATTCAAAACAAAAACCTAAAACAAACAAAAACAAACAACAAAAACACTTCATGAAGACCAGGAAAACCAAACCAAACCAAACACTGGAATCCTAATGTGGTATAATCAGAGAGTTCTGGATTTTGAGTGTGATGATCTGTTTTCCAGTTCTGGCATTTACCTGTGGCCCAGATTTGTTTTGTTTTATTCTATTGTTATTGATGATACTACTTAATTTTTCTTAACCTCATTTTCCTTATCTGTCAAAATGGACATGGGAATATTTGATCATTGAAGTCATTATTTTATTTTAAGTGAAATCTTGTCAAATTAAACAGTCAAATTACAGTAGAAGAATTTAGGTCACTTTATAAACTGATTTAAGTGACTTTTTTTTTTTCAGCCTGTCACAATAAATTAGTAAATTAGTTAAGATTTTTTTCAAAAGTTTTTTTTTATTGTCCTTTTTCCAGTTATAAATTCTCAATTTCATTTAATCTCATTTATTTTATATCTGCTTTTATATTATATAAAAATACATTTTCATATGTTTAGGTCTTATGAAGATTATTGATAATATTTAATTGCTAGAAAGAGAAAGACCTTGGATTGGAAGTATTTTTTAAATAACTTCAGAATCATAATATTTGAAATGGAATCTAGTCACTTCTTGACCTCCTCTAAGAAAATAATATTTGAGACCCTACAAAGAAAAAACATTAAGGAGATGTCACTACTAGGCAGAATGAATTACTTAGACACACACAGAAACATATGTACACACACACTTTATTGAGGACAAGTAATCATTTTAGTATTAAACAACAGCAAGTTATTTCAAAATTGAAAGTTTACAGGCCATATGCTTTAATATTTACATGAAACACATTTTAATGCACACATGTAACCTTTTATCAGAATGATAGATGTTGGTTCTTATTTCCTTTGTGAAGGATAACCCTTTTTATCTCCAGTGATATTAATCCAAACTGTCTGTTCCAAATCTCCTAGGATATGGCTAAACGAATAGGCCATCTCTGGTTATTTGCTTCATCCTCTGAATATTTATTGTAATTTCTTAGAGGCAATTCTGCTTTGTATATTGGGTAACTGACATTTCCTTTTATGAGAATTATAGGTTATTTAGGTAAATATACTGTATTTCAGATATACATGTATGATATCTAGAAATTTTTCTCATGTCTTTCTGTTTTATTTCCTATCAGTTGTGTGGTACAATTGTTCTTTCCAGAAAACCCCAAATTTCACTGTTGTTCTTTCAGCAGCCATTAATTCTAAAATTCAAAATTGAAATTCAAAATTATATTTAAACATTCCCGACTAACTGATGTATCTTACTGGTTTAGTGGTGACTAAAAAATACTAAGGAATATGATTTAAAGTAGATGAAAAAGAAATGAGGACATTTAAGTTGAATTAAGGACATGAAATGCAGGGGAAAAAAGTCTCTTAAAAATAAGAAAAACAGCCAATTGGCATAATTTTAATTTGAATCTAATTCAGTTTGACAAACATTTGGTTTATTGTTATTATAAGCCCAGCCTGACAAGTTTATAAACCATGTCTCTTAGAAGGACTTTAAAGTAAAATTGGAGCGTAAGAAAGCACTCTCCTTTTTTCTGTTTCATGTATTTCTGGTGTTATTATTAACCTTTATTATAGTTTGATACACGTGCAGTTCCTCCAATAGACTGTAGATCCTTTGTAAGAGTAAAGACTGTTTTTTTTTTCAATCCTTGCTGCCCCAACAATGCTCTACCCATAATGCCTTCTATATAGTCCATGTTCTAACACTGTATGATGACTCAAATGTCATCCAAAGGCACTAAATATTAGCATCTCAAAAAAAGCATGATTTGCCATGCATTTTTCACATTATTGACATACTTGGGTTTTGACTTTTTTTTCTATGTATGACCGAAATTTTCCAGGCTCTGGGTCAATTCACAGATATTACAAAACTCAAATTTAATTTTATGATTTAGGGATACTTTGTTATAACACCCTTTTATGTGATGTGACTAGACATGTTTTAATAAAAGTACAACAGTAAGACTGTAACAAAAGGATTGCAAGACTGGAAGGGGTATGACTTAGTCAGGTAAGACGTCCCATAGGAAAGTAGAGCAGCTTTAATATACACGCAGATGGATAGGAAACCAACAGTGAATTGAAAAATGCAAAGTTTTGCTCACAAGGTGACCTGGGAGAAAGGCAGTCCATGGGGGTGAAGATTTTACTGGTTTAATAATAAATAGGTATACATAAATAATTAGTCTGTGACAGTTTTAATGACAACCCAGCCATGGGAGAAGATAAATCTACATATTGAAAGAAAGCAGTTAAAATGTTGACTTGCAGAATGACACAGGTGAAGAGGATATGTTTAAGTGGAGACAGGCAGCTTGTCTAAATATGGCTAATATTAAATACAGGTGATTATAGCATTTGAAGTTGAAATTAAAAATAATCTCTGATTCACTTATTTTAAAATTTCCAAGTCCCCTCCGCTGCATATTTCACCAGGTGCTGGTACGGCATATCCAATGATTTAAAAATAACATTCACGGGTGTCACCTGATGTCACTCCAGATAAGAAACGCTGTTCCCGATCAGAGAGAACACTCTCTGCTATTCATCCTAACACCTCCCAAACCTGTACTACATATTTGTCACGCATTTTTAAATAACCTTTTGGATCTCAAACATATTAAATAGATTACGCTTTTTGAAAATGGTGAACAAAGAAAAGAAATGGAACGCTTTGGTTGTAGGAAACTTCTGCTTGTACAAAGCCTTTTTTTCATGATCAGGCTTAAAGAAACTAAAGGCATTTTTATTTTTTCTTCCGAAATACTACAAACTGAGTCAAATTTTAGCACAGTATTCATGACTTTTTGTTCTTCAAAAAGATATTTGAGGCCTCCACTTTCAGGCTACTTAGGTACACAGCCTCTTAAATATACTGGTTCGGATCTGGGGAAGTAAGCAAACATTTATCAAGGCACTCAGGCAAGCGATGTGCTAAGTGCTTTGTGTGCATTTACTTTTCCCAATAAAAGTGCTATGAGGAAGATATTTTATCTATTTTACAGATAAAGTAACTGAAGTCCTGAAAGGTTAACTTGATTTCTCAAGATCAAGAAGAAACTCAGCAACAAAAATAGGATTGGCTGTCAGAATTCTCTAGAAAGCACATACTTTTCTATTTATGTACCTAACTATCTCTGTAAGGGTTGTTTCTCGAACTTATGTGGAAATACATAATGACATAATTTTTTTAAATGCATGGATATTACATCTCACTGCCTCCCCCCACCACCAATTTGACTTTATAGTCTGAAGATAAGGAATCAAATCACAAATGCATTTATTTTTATTGTTCAAATCACAGATGGGGTTTCTTCAGGCATATGTACAAAAGGAAAAAAAAAGGCTTATTTAAAATGTTGCACACAACATTCACTTTCCATTAGTCTGAAAATGAACTAACTTGACTTAATTTACAATAGTACCAGCTCTGTACAGTCAGAATATTTGGGAAGATCATGGACGGAGATTCCCTAATCTTATCAAGCAATTCTGGGTGAAAAATATAACTGACAGGTTCATAAAAGATAAAACACAAGATGGCAGAGATAAATGAACATGAAATATTCAGTAACACACCATAATTATTGTGATGATTCTCATACTTTTTTTTAACCATCACTAACCTCTGAAGATTATGGCAATCTGAAAGAAAAAATAGAAAATAAAGGGAAATATCAGATGGAAAAAGTCTGGTACTACCATAATGCTATTTTAGAAGTTTTCAAAGAAATGTGAGACTTTGGTGGCAAGTTGTAAAGCATCAATTACTTCATTTGATTTATTTGGATGATTACGTCAGTCTGCTGAGACCATCGTGAAACTAGGCTTTGGTCTCTTGGCATTTTGACAATGACTTGTAGCATCATTTTCCATCAAATGTGAAGAATAAATTTTTCCTAAATTTTTTCCTCATTAACTAATTAGTAAATTTAAAAAGATAATTACTAATTACTGTATTAAAGGGGAGCATTTTTAGAAGTCTCTTGGCTACCCCCCGACTCCCACCCCATTTGATGTTAGCCTTGTCCCTTAGACCATCCTTCAGTTCAGTCGTTTTCATTAAGATTGTCAGTCCAGTCAGTTTTCCTCAAAACAAGGCTGTATTTCTCCATCTTGCACACAGTTTTTCTCGAGATGTTGCCAGCCTCTTTGCTGAGTCCACATACATCAAGGTGACAGCATTTCCATCCAACTAAAAGTGTCGAAATAGCAAATAAGGTAATACCATATGATATAATGAGGTGGACTCATGCTGCCTCCATTTAATGGAACAAATAAGATACTTTCCTGCAAAAGAGATGGGGAGGGCAGGAAATTAACTGCAAATCTAGAGGACTATGGGAGCCTGTTTCAGTTTATATTACATTAAATACTAGAGAGATCTTGATTATAAATCTTCTTGAATTTGAAATGATCTCTTCTCCCCCCTCCCGCCCCCTTTATTCCTACATCTATTTAGACACATAAACTTACCAGAAAACCTTAGAAGGCTTAAAACCAGTTACCAACCGCTTGGTGATGATGCTACCTAATTTTTCTTGAGAGGTTGGGGAGAAGAGAGCTATTATCCAGGTGTGAACTAACATTTTAAAGTGGAACTCTGCAAGCTCTTTTTCATAATATTATATAGTGTATCTATTGGCTGGTTTCTATATTTTGGGGACATTGGCAGAATTTAAATAGATGCAGTTGAAGTCATAACTACCTTTTTATAATATTGCTTCAATGGAGAAATATTTCCCAAATGATAAAGAATATATTTGTAAATTACGTTTGGAGTCGAGCCTATTAATACTTTAAAACAATTTTTATAAATGTTTTATTTCTAAATGACATTTGAGGCACTCATGCATAATTTGAGAATTGCCTATATAGAGATTAATTTATAATGACTATTTATATTCTTCACTCCAAATTCTGAGATCATACATAAGATACCCCAGAAGGTCAAATCCTTTGATATGATAAGTCTAGTATTTCAGATTGACAAAAAGCTACCAAATCAACTCAAAGACACCAATATTAGTAAATACATAACTTCTCTGGTGGTTGTCTCAGTCAATATCCTGGTAACAAGAACATATAAAGGGAACTTTACAGATGTGTCCTTCCAAAAACATTGATTGAGTTTATCCTGCTATAAAGATTGTGTTTATAATCATTTGTAGGATTTTAATGATATATATTACTGTGTAATACAGAGATAATTTTTAGGGGGTGCCAGTCATAATAAATAAATTTTCTTCTTATAAAAGGGAGAAAAATGTAACAAAAAGGGTAAAAATACTGTTGAAATGTTTATTATAAAGAGAGTTGTTTTCTACTTTTTCTCAAAATTTACATTGACATGTCTGTTACTTGAATTATCTAATCTCATTTTCCCCTGGAAGAAATACTTACAACTTAATTAAGTGATTATATATTTTCCTTATAGTTATATATCACATAATATTAAGGTGCTCTAAAAACTGAATAAAAAAATAAAGTATATTCATCTGAAATACGAAATGATTCTTCACTGAAGATCAGAGTGCTTAGAAAATAGTGAATAAAATAGCTCATATGGAAGAGTGTTCATTTACCTATACATATATCTTTATTTTATAGTTATCATAGAATTAAAATGCAGTTATAATTTAATTATTTGCTGATGTTTATTTAACAAAGCTGTAACATCAACATAGCCAACTTCATTAATGCTGGGATAGAACTGAAATTAAGATAGAAAAGTATCAGAAAATATATGTCATTATAGATTCATGTGAAAAATACTAAGGAATGAAGGATGTCAGCCCTTCGCATGTAGGGATATCTTAATCCACACACACACTCAAATGAAGTTCAGTAGCATCTATTTAGAACTAAGAACTATTTTATAGTAATTTGCAAATGAAAGTGGAATTCTTTTAGAAAATATTAATACCAATGTCCCTATATTTACATAGCAAATTGGTGGGGCTTTTCTTTTAAATAAAAGCAAATAGTCTTTCCCTGCATGAAAATACTGTAACACTTAATGCCAACATGATGTTAGCAATTGTTGAAAACAAATTAGAACAGAGAAATCATAGAAGTTTAAGGACTCACTCTGACTATTTAATGTTATTTTTACCCTTGTAAGCTTAACACTTTCAAATTACAGCAGACTGGCTCATTTTCAATTTTCAGGAAAATAAAAAATACCATTTAAGTACCATGAGAAGTATAAATGGAAATTGAAAAGAAATTATTTAAATGTAATGATAATAGAATGCTATTCCTTTTACAGAAGACCATTTCAATCAATGATAAGAAATTACACTTACTTAAATATTTATAAAATTTTTAAATGTTGGTCAAGTTTTCTTTCCTTTTTAAAGAACCTGGTTGTATAATTGGAAATCAGGTATCTATAAATCAAACATTGCAAATGTTTCCATCAAAACAAAATGCTTTTTACAATAGATAGCTTCTCTCATGTCTTTGGTCATTTGATAACAAAAATTAACTTAATTTTACTTGTAATATAATGCTTTATGAATAGAACAATAGGTTATGCAAAATGCAATGCATTATTTTCAAAAATAATTATAAATATGGAAATTGTATGGTAGCCTGATATGAATAGAAGGTCACTTGGCAGTAAGTCTTATTTTAGGCTTAGCCAAATATATAAAACTAATTGAGAGAAGGAAAAAAAAACACATTATCCCAACCCCCCCATTATTTAAATGACTGTAAAAGTTCTCTCGAATCCCTAAGCAAGGAACCAAACTGTAATGACACAACATTTTTGGTATAGCTTGCTCTATTTCCAGCCCTGCATCCCGAATCCAGTGTAGAGGCCATGAGCCTGGTATTTAAATAATGTCATCACATCATAACTTCTGAATGCTCCAGGGAGCCCTTCAGAGATAAGCAAGAACAATGTACTAATATCATGATGAGGTAGCTAAGGGCAGAGAGAGGTAAAGTGTATATGGTAGCTTGGGTATTTTATACAAAAATTGTGTGCTATTATGCAGTGATGGCTATTTTTAAAATCATATTTTGAATTATGATGGGCAACACAGGAATATAACCTGGTTACCGTGAGCATCCTTGCAACTTAGTCTACCTTACCTCCCAGTTGAAACTTACAAAAATATGAGATTAAAAAGATTTAAAAGATTAAAAGCAATGATTAACTTGAGTACTATGGAGGTAATTACGTAAAATGTAAGATTACTTTATATATGCTTTAAAGATTTATCTCAACAGCAATTTGAAAAAGAACATAGAATGCGTAGGAGAGGTATTACAGTGATGATTTTGAATTACTGATAAAGGATAACATGATATCAGGAGTGCAGAAAGGAATTGTATTGTATGACACTCCAAATACAAAGAACGCACATATTTACATGAAGTAGAAACATTGTTTCCTAATTAGAGAGCTTTGTTTTGTTGCTTTGTTCTGCTTATTTTTTTAGTAAAACTTAATGTATTGAGAAACTCAGGCACTCCTGAATGTAATACCCTAAGAAGCAAACTCCAAAAATACACTGACCTTGTTATAACCTAAAATGTTCACTTCAAAACTGTTCAATTCAAAACAGAACTGCACTTGCTGCATCACAGTGCTACCGATAGTAATTTAAGGTAACTGTCACTTTAAAAGTAGCCATCAACCCTGCCTAAATATACATTATTTTTATGTAAAAACCCTGATATCTTCTTTCAACATATATTTGCGAGGGATCTAATATAGGGAATAAGCCTTAAAAGCAACTACATTTTTCTGTTATGTTACCGTGTAAGAAAATTGTAGTCATTAGTCAAAAAAGTGAATAAAATTGGTTATATGTTACAGAGTGACCTTGATATTGATTTTTAAAAATATTCTTATAACCTGCATGATACCAAAACAACTACTGTTCACAACCTCACCTGTATAAAGAAACTATTTTCCATTGAAAAACATTATACGCTTGTCAGTTAAAGAAAGAGCATATTGGCCAAGAACATTTTAGTGGCTGGGATTATAATCAGGCTAGAGACATGATATTATTGTAATACAACCACACGTAATTTGAGACAAATGAATTCTTTTAAATTTATCTTAAACTTCATGGAGTTTTGAGTAAGTAGGAATGCATATGAAATAGTATTATCATCTTTAAGTATTAATACTTATAATAGAGACTGATAAAGTGAATATTGTCTTATATTTTTTGCTTAGTAAGTCCCAAATTTTGACAATAGGTTTTAAAAGTAAGCTTTGTTTTCCAAACCTCTAGTGAAATACACTAGAAATCCATGTAGGTATTCCAACAAAATGCTAGTATTTTTTTTTTTTTTTAAGATGTTGCCTGTGAGCCGTAGGCAATTTTAGGTATTTTTTCATTCATGAGATTTCAACTGAGAAAAAGTGTCAGTTAGTTCCAATTTTGATGATGATATTCATGATGTGCTCTCTAATGTAACATAATTTGGGGGGGAGGGACTTGGTAACATGTTTCCTCAGGACATAGGCCAAGACCAGTATACTCAGCATTCTCTACTGCTGTCTAAATGTGATATAGTAAATAAATAAATAAATAAATAAATGTGACATAGTCTATCAGTGTCAAGACATTTAAATAGAAAATGATAAAAATCAATTCTTTTTATGATTTTTTCTGTAATGTCAAACATATAGTTTAGATCCTTGGAAGCATCTCAGTGTCTGACTAGTTGAACATTTAGGCTATATGTTTGTAATCTGACGATGACAATTACTGGCTATATTGACCATGCTAAGGAAAGTAATAGTCATATTAAATTTAAATCTCCTAAGGTAAAGTCATATCTGGAATATTATATTCAGTTATTAGACCTATATTTTGAGGAAGACATTGATAAAATAGGACAATGACCAGAATAGTTCAATAATATCATAGTAAGAATGATCAGGGTTACTGAGAAGTTCAAATTTAAAAATAGAATATGTAGTTAGGAAAAATACATTAAAAAAGAATTTGAACACATTGTCCTGTGGGTGATAATCTAACCTGAGTCTATAAGGCATAAGGAATAACTAAGGTCAGTGGATGAATATGGATAGAAATCCCTGAACGTTATAGCTATCTGAAACTAGCTTGTCATTGCTAGGTGTCTTCCAAGAGTGGATGATGCAACCTACCTGGGTGATTGTAGAAGAATTCAGGTTAGGAGTACAAAACTGGATGAAGCATCCTCTAGAGACTCATGTAATTTTGATGATTTATAAATTTAATGACTAAACTATTTCCCTAATGAACTTTTCCCAGATATTTCAATGTTTTGAAAGTTCAAGACAGGAATTATTAAGGCAAAATGTTAGAAATTGCCAGGGCTGGAGGTCCAAAGTGGTTGAATAGCAACAGTTTCATGTGGTTCATCTACATCCATAGTTTTCTAAGACAATTCCCTGAAACAAGATAGAAATGAGCAGACTAAAAAAAAAAAAAAGGGATTCTATTCATCTTCATCTTCATAACATGAAGTTGGATTGGCCACAATAATGAACAGATGAATAAGAGTAGCCAATATCCCAAATTACTTTCACCCAATTTAATTTTTCATAGTTCTTGGGCTAATAGAGATACAACACCTAAACCAAAAAACATGAAACTCGGTTGAGCTAATAGATGTGGAAACTCTTTGAAAATTGAAGAGCACTATGGAAGTTATGCTGTATCTTTGTGGGTGCTAGTTTTTATGTCATAGTAAGCAGGGTGTGACAAATGAATTATAAGGATATCATGATAGAAATAATTATATGAAAGACAGTAAAGCTGAATAAAGGAAGAGAAATGAGAGAAAAATTGGTGGTAAATGGTGATAAACACTGTAAATAGGAGTCAGGACATCTGTACTCAATACCAACTAACGCTGTTCTTTTAGGGACTCTGAGCAAGGCATGAAATTCTCTCATCCTGAATAACTCATCTGTAACTTAAGTGCGGTGGTATTAATTGACCTTAGGTGGATTTTGAAATGAAAAATTCCATTACTGTTTGAAAATATTCAAGAATAAAAAAATATAGGCTCTAGTCCATGCAGTCTAAGAAGAATAAAATTTAATAAGAAATCAATATGTTATCTTGATTTAGTTAATGTTGAAAAAATATTTAAAGGCCAAAATTATTAAAGGATTTAGTCTATGAGAGAAAAATGTACACATAATGCTGTTTTTCATCTTTATTTTTGTATTTTGGTTAAATCAACTGCAAAGACTTGATTGGAATACCAGTTCAGTCCCTTGTCAGTGTGTTGCTGTGGTAGCCTTGAGAATATTCCTTTCAGACCTCTGCAGGAACTGGCTTATGACCCCAGGCTGATCTGTGCTCTGAACTCCATCACCATGGTTGGTGTTGAGGCACCACTGCCCATTGACTGCTACCAACCAGTGACTAAACCTGGCAGGGATATTAAGACAGGCCCACTCTGGGAAGATATATGACTCCTTTGATGGCTTGAAGGATACCAGATGGCCTTGCCAAAGTTTCTTTGGAACT
>NC_138369.1:159273003-159285329 GCF_054177405.1 Leptonychotes weddellii | reverse complement strand
ACCCAGCCACCCCATCCCTCCCACCCCCCACCACTCCAGCAACCCTCACTTTGTTTCCTAAGATTAAGAATCCCTCATATCAGTGAGGTCATATGATACATGTCTTTCTCTGATTGACTTATTTCGCTTAGCATAATACCCTCTAGTTGCATCCACATCATTGCAAATGGCAAGATTTCGGGTTTTTTTTTTTGGTGACTACTTAATATTCCATTGTATATATACGCATCACATCTTCTTTATCCATTCATCTGTTGATGGATATCTTGGCTCTTTCCATAGTTTGGCTATTGTGGACATTGCTGCTATAAACAATGGGGTGCACATACCCCTTCGGACTGCACTACATTTTAAAGTGCGTCCATTCAACTTTTCTTCCCTCTCTTTTCCCTTCATTCAGGGTAGTCCTGCCTCACAATCTTTAGTGGCTCCTACCTCTTTGACTGACACAGGCATTTTCTCCTATAA
This sequence comes from Leptonychotes weddellii, assembly GCF_054177405.1. Classification (NCBI taxonomy): domain Eukaryota; kingdom Metazoa; phylum Chordata; class Mammalia; order Carnivora; family Phocidae; genus Leptonychotes; species Leptonychotes weddellii. The sequence goes on along the minus strand of NC_138369.1, from coordinate 159,284,861 downwards.
ATCTCTTGCATGTGTAATTGTCTCTTAGCATCTCTTTTTTGGAGGATCTGGAATAATAGGTCATTTAGAGCCTTCACATTTTATTCAGTTGACTCATCTATAAATTGGAGATAATAATACCTAATTTATTTGGTTAGGATGACAATTAAATGCTATCTATGAAAATATAACATATTAATTATACAATGCTTGTACGTATTATTATGTTTTAGTCATATTCGACAACTTATTATTCACTGAGATTTTTGGGTCTCACCACTCTTGTTCAGTTTTTTCCCTCAAACTAAATTGCCCTCTCCATCTATGCATATCTAATTCTTATATCACTTAATAGAACAATCATTAAGGTCACTTCTTTCACAAAACTTTCAAAGGTAATGTTTTTCCTCTTCAAGACTACTAATACAATTGAAATATTTTCTCTTGAATGGTCATTCTTTATTTTTCCTATGCCCCATTCTGGATAGAAAGTGTTATAAGGTCAAGGTCTCTGTCTCATCCATATTTATATTCCTGGGAATCTGGCACCCAGGGTGTCAGTAAATGCTAGTTAAATTTAAAAAAAATATTTAATGGCAGTCAGGGGTCCTATCAGGTAGAAATTGGTCATAGAAAATTTGGCTTTTCTGTTAAGTGCAACGAGAAGCCATTTATAGATTCTAAACAGGGATTGACAAAACAGGATATGTGTTCTGTAGTGACTGCAATGGAAACTGTGGAGAAGATACTGAGGTTGGGATTTAAGGTCTGTTCTGAAACTGATGTTGTATTTGTAGATGTATTGCTGCCCTTTACCTATTAGCACTGTAACTTACTAATAATGCATTCTGTCTCTTTAGAAGCAGTCACTCCGTTATTTTTCAGCATTAATAACTAATCTGTAAGCTAACCTGTGTTATTAAGTGATGAGAAAGACATTTAAAGAATGACCTTTCCTACATTTAACCCAGATCAGTAGCTATGATGCTGGCAATCAACTCAGACCAGCAGTAGCAGAGATTAAGCGATGGAATCTAATGGGGGATTCCCTCTCCTCAGGTCCTGGCATGGCCTGATAAATGACATATTAAAAACAAAACAAAACAAAACAAAACAAAAAAACCTACAGGATTTTTTTTCTTTTCTTAAAATTTACAGGATTTATTCCTTGCTTTCTCATCAAGGAATACATTTATAAAGAAATCTTTAGGCACAGGTGTATGGTGGTAGGCTTCAGAGCTTCTGGTATTTGTTTTAAATACCATAACCTCATTATTTGGGTGGATGTGGATCTGTAGACTATCAAATATGAAGGAATGAGCAAACAAACATATTCCAAAGCTAAGTCTAAATGACACTGTCTCAGATTATCTATGGTTCTTATTTCCTCCATTAGTGCAAGTAATCGAGTGTTTGAATTCGAAAGTGCAAGTTTATCTCATTGTTCCATTATAGGTAATAAAAGTGACCTATGTGAGGATATTAGATTAGTGATTTTACTTAGTATTCACCTTATGCTTAGAAGGTGTGAAATTGTTAACTCGTTCAAATTAAGTCATTATCCAGTTATGTAACAAATAGACTTGTGCTTAAAAAGCTTAACTAAGCAGGTGCAGAAAGGAGCAGCTCCATCAAATGCTTCAGGAAACCCTTTCTACTGCTGTTCTTTATTTTTATATCTCATTAACAGCAGTATTAACTATCACATACTGCTTGTATAGGGGAAATTGGGAGAAATTAAGCATTCTGCAATAATCCTCTTAAAAATATTTTAAGGACAAGAAAGAATTGGGTTTTTTTTTTAATTATTTGTTTTTTAATAACCCATAGCCACATGTCATCATGAACCTTCTTGTCGCAAAATAGGTAGATACATGAGGAACCCTGGTGTATTACTTTGCTAAGGCTATCATAACAAAGTACCATAAACACAAGGGCTTATTCAAGAGAAATTTACTTTCTCACAGTTCTGGATACTAGAAGTCCAAGATCAAAGTGTTGGAAAGTTTGGTTTCTTTTGAGGTCTCTCTTCCAGCTTTGTAGATAGCTGCTTTTTTACTGTGCCCTCATATGGTCATCTCTTAGTCTGTGTGTTGTCTCTGTCTTAATCTCTTCTTAAAAGAACACCAAAATCATATTGGATTAGGGCCCACCCATAAGACCTAATTTTACCCTAATTGTCTCTCTTTTTTCCACTAATTTTACCTTAATTATCTTCTAAAAGGCTCAATTTTCAAAGTTAGCTATATGCTGAGTTTTGAGAGGCTGACTTAAACATGTGAATTTTGACAGGACACAATTCAATTTATAACAAATAGGAAATTTTTCCATCTATTTAATGCATATTTTTTCTTTATTTGAAAAAAATCCTAATTCATATAAGGACGAGGCTCTACAGTGGAATCAGATATGACATTGTATTACCTCTTCAGATTTCCATAGATACTTGTTTTTCTAAATTTTAGAGAGCTATACAGAGTATATTTAAACATGGAGATAATCAGGACAAGACTAACTAGGAAGAAAATAAGAGGATGAATATAAGAAAAGGAAGGAAAATGAGTTCAGAGATGGGCAAACATAGGTCAAGACCTCTAAGATTATAGTCAATATTTTGCTTCCTGGGTTCCATAAAGGACACAGGGGTAGGATATTACTTTCAGGAGGTTTATTGACCAGTTACCAAAAAAGGGACATAGAGATGGGTAGCTTTTGTTACTCTTTGAGCCCAGGTTTCTAAAAAAACAAGAGAAAAAAAGATGTCATTATGTCTTTCCAAAGTTGATAATGCTTAAGGGATTTGTTCTTCAATCTGGAGCATATCAGTATATTTCTCAACTCTATCTTTTTTGGTTCCCCTTTTTTTGTGGTGTTATGTTTCAAATATTTTGTCTGTTTTGTTTTAGTAATTTTGCCCAATGGGAACATGAAATGCTCTTTTATTGGCCAAAATACTGCAGAGCCACTAATCGATGTTACGATGAACTATTTTTAAAACTGTTAGAGAAAAGCACATATATACAGATACAACATGATCTCAATAAGCTCAGAAACATTTGTAGAAAATACCAAAGCAGAATTTTGTGTGAAAGATTGTATACATCATATAAACTTGCATGCCACTTTAAGGAAGTCTCTGAGCTTATATTTGTTTCTGATCTTTAATATGGATAGTTTGATCATTGCACAGTCTCTTTTTTGTAATCTTCTGCTTTAAAAAAATATGAAAAAAAAAAAGACAAGCCACAGACTGGGAGAAAATATTTGCAAAACACATATTTTACAATAAATTTATATCCAAAATATACAAAGAATTATTAAGACAACAGTAAGAAAGCAAACAACCCAATCAAAAACTTGGGCAAAAGATCTGAATAGACATGTCACCAAAGAAAATATACAGATTGCACATAAACATATGGAAAGATTCTTGGAATCATTTCTTCAGGGAGTTGCATATTCAAACAACAGTGAGACAACACTACACTTTTCTAAGAATGCTAAAACTCAAAACACTGACCACACCAAATTCTAGCAAAGATGTGAAGTAACAGAAACTTTAATTGCTGGTGGGAATGCAAAATGGTGCAGCTACTTTGGAAGACAGTGTAGCTCTTTCTTAGCAAAGCTTAACACAAATTCACTATATACTCTAGTGTTTACACTCCTAGGTATTTATCCAAATAGGTTGAAAATTTATGTTCACACAAAAAAACATTTGCATCAGTGTTTATACAGCTTTATTTATAATTGCTAAAAACTAGAAGCAAGCAAGATGTCTGTTAATATTTGAATTTTAAAAAAACTGTGATACATCCAATGTTCAATGGAATATTATTCATTGATAACAAGATATGAACTATCAAGCTACAAAAACACATCGAGGGACCATAAATACATGTTGCTAAGTAAAGGAAGCCAGTCTGAAAAGGCTACTTACTGTATGATTCCAACTACATGACATTTTGGAAAAGGCAAAATAATAAAAACAATAAAAAGATCAGTAGTTTCTAGGGGTTCAGGGAGAGGAAGTGACTTCTCTCTTTCTCTCTTTCATTCCTGTTAGTCTACATTCTGTGACAAAGAGAGATGGAGGCCAAATCTCTAAACTGAAAAAAATAGTCACATCCAACTTTGAGATGAAATCAAATATAGGATCCCTCATGTGGATGGCTCTTTGACATTTCCACTGTAATAACACTGAACACTTTCTGACCACAATCATTTGCTATATTACTTTTTGATCAGCGGTTGCCTACCATCATGAAAGTTTGAGTGACATTTGGCCTTCCGGGGCCTCTATGCTTTGGAGTCTTTGAGTGATGAAAAAACTTGTACTGCAACCCTAAATTCTAATTACTTATGTACTCTATTGGAATGGATTATCAAAAAACAAAACAAAACAAAACCTCACATGATGTCCTACAAAAATTGATGAAAGAATTGCCAATTGCTAGAATGATAAATTGCAAAACACAAAACTGATATGCTATTAAAAGTACTGCTTGACTTTATTTACTCCTTTCTATAATTGATATATTTATAAACATTTATTTCTTAATGTACATTTTATAATACTCTCATTAACTTCCTCAAAAGTTGTATTAAAAATTTCATTATAATTTCATTACAATTATATATTATTTTAGATTGTCATCTCATCCATGGCAAAAATCTCTCTAAATGTATTCTTTGATATCATTTTATAGATATTTTCTTTCCCCCCCTCTCTTTTTGCTTGTTTGCCTCTGTAAGACTATCTCAAGTTATATTTTCTGTTGTATTTTCTGGTGGGTAATTAATGGTGTAAAAGAGTATAGCAGATTTGAAAAAGTTGATCTTGTAGGCAGCCATGCTCTTATTTGTTCCCTGTAGATTCTGTTGGAAGGTACTTGTAGATGCTCAGGGTATGTTGGCCTGCATCACCTGTCGTTATCTCCTTCTCAGACACATCAGCACATTCAAGTGCTGATACCCACTTGAAACCTAGCTGGCACTGGGAGGTCTCTGTTGTTATGCTACCTCATGATATTTTGAGGATGGATTATGTTATCCCCAGGGCATTATGGGAAAGAAAAAACGTACAAGTCTTAGAAATCACTTTAGCCCCAGCTAATCATGCATCTCTAGCACTAGCTCCCTACTGACCTCCCTGCTGCTGCTCCCCACAAGAGATCAAATACCTCTCTCACCTAAGGTTTTCTTATATATATTACTATAAATTATTGGGATTATCAATCTTCCTCACTTCTGTAGCATCTTTTACACTGTAACTGGGACAGCGAGTAAAAGGTCCATTCTAGGCATAACTAACTATACAACGTGAGCACAATAATTGAATAAAAGTGCTGGTGAGGTTGTTCTTTTTTGGTATCAAAATTATATTAAAATATTTCACTTACATATTTTTCTAAGGCTTACTTTTTTTTTTCCTAAGGTTTACTTTTAAAGAACATGTATACTTGGGAAATTAATTGCAAAAGATGAAAATAGATGTTTTTACCATTTATATACTTCTAAACTCCTTTTGAGTTGGAGGATGAGATTGTAGTTTAATTTTTAATGATGGTTATATGGTTTACATAATTTTGGGACATGTGAATGGATCCCTTATATACATAACTAGCTATGCTACAAATGGATCCTCCCTACCAACCAGCTTTGGCTCTTTCTCTACACCAACCAGCTTTGGCTCTTTCTCTACACACATATTAATGTATTTCAGGCTATTGGTGGATTCTGTGTAAGAAAGTCATTGATGAGATTGACATAAGTATAAATGGGGACCTCAACTGACAGAGGGCTCTTTAGCAGGAAGGGTTGTAGAAAAAAAAGCAATGGATAATCCCCTCTCTTAGAAGAGCTTCTGTCATGACTGAGTGACTCAAAATGCGTACTAGAGTCTAGGCGACTCCAGATATTTATATAGAATCTAGTTTCTTAACTAGGCCCTTAAGCAATATTTGTGAAATGGATAGCTAATATTTATTAAACAATATTTGATGAAGGCTGTTAATGCCATCTTGGAGACGAGGCTTAAAAGGCTTAGATCTATTAAGTAATTGCTCAAGGTCACACAGATACCACCAAGGGCACACAAATATCAAAGTTGACAGATTAGTATCCAAACTCAGGCCAGCCAAACTCCTGAAAATCAAAGCTCTTAACTACTAGACTAGACAGAATGAAGGGAATGAGGGACTATTGGAAGGGTGAGATTAACTCATAGCGATAATTATAAATATCTATTGGGTTTGAATTTGCCAGCATGTATTAGAAGAAATATGTATTTAAATAATATACCATTTCAGTCAGTGATTTGTGGTTTAAAAGTGATTTCTAAGAAAAAAAGTAATTTCCTGATGGAGCATATTGTCAGTTTTATAGGTGTGAATTTTTGGATGCTTGTCTATGTTACCTCACAGTGATGACTACTATATTCTATATATAATGGAAAAAATGATCGGACTTGAGAAGTATTTTATAACTAGATACTTAAAAAAATCTGACTGATTAAATTATTCCAACAATAACCACTTGCATCATGTAAATAGTACAAATTCTAAGTCAGAATACTTACATATCATCTTAGTTCTTCATCTCTTTCAATTTTTTTTACTCAAAAGATTGTGCACCATAAAAAAATAAAGTTAGTTTCAAATAATAAGACATCAAATTTTATAGTTTCATGTGCCATGTTTTTATAAAGGTAAAGTAAAGATGTACTTTACTGGGGATAGTTTTGTAGGCTCTTGAAAATCCTGGTCTTTAATGATCAGGTGTAGTTGCTTGGAAGTGATTAATATTACATAATCATCATTCTCCTTTTAAAATGAATTTTGGATTATTTTGATTACTTTGGGGGTGGGAATACTTTGGGTTCTAATATCAGTCCCAGTATTTACTACTATTGTTGTGTTATTTTTTATTTATTTATTTTTTTTTTAAAGATTTTATTTATTTATTTGAGAGAGAGAGTGAGAGAGAAAGAGCACAAGAGGGGGGAGCGGGAGAGGGAGAAGCAGACTCCCCGCTGAGCAGGGAGCCCGATGCGGGACTCGATCCCGGGACTCCAGGATCATGACCTGAGCCGAAGGCAGTCGCTTAACCAACTGAGCCACCCAGGCGCCCCTGTTGTGTTATTTTTTAATTTAAAAATAGAAATAACAAGAATAAGACCTCTTAATAGGGCTATTATGAGACTTAACTGCAACAATGCTTATGAAAATCTTTTCTTCTGGCTTTGTACATCCTAAATTGAAGAAATGTAGCTATTTTTCTAAAAATAATATAAATTTCTATTGGAAGTAAAGTCAGTTACTATCATGTGTGTTAACTTCTAGAGGAGAGGGTAAAAAAACCAAAAAAAACCCTGTAACTTTCCAGAATTCTCCTGAAAAATTTACCAGTTTACCAAAATTTACCAAAATTTATATCCTAGAATGGAATAGAAACCCACTTTAGTGAGTATATATTTAACTACCAATTTCTGTAGGTTATTTTTCACTGCTGATGTCAAATTTTGTAGTTTTCAGCCCAAATCATTCTCATCATTTTAATGCTTATTTACAGCAGGAAAAAAAAAATGGTATAGAAAGTATGCTAGAAAGAAAACAGTGTGGTCTCAGACCACTGAAGGATAGCAACTTCTGGTGGTTCAGCTCCGGAGGTTGGAGAAGTGAAATTACAGCTTCCCTTGGGATAACCTGTCTTTCCTTTTGAGCTCTTTGAGTGTAGGGAAGGGCCCAACGGGAAAAGTCAAGTAGCCAGATCAACAGCTTAGATGACAGTGAACAAATGCTTTACTACAACATTTGTCTGAATGAAGTAATTTAATAAAATATTGTTTAAGGTAGTGTACTTGGAATATTAAGATGCTTTGTTTAGGTAGCTAAATTGATTATTTCTTGGCAGATTTATTATATTTTTTCCAAGTAAGTTGGCATAGAAAATAAAGACCTTAAAATTGTAACAATGTAAAATCTTCAAGTATAATTTACTTTGCAGAATTGTCATATATATATATCAAAGTACAAAACAACAAAGAAAGACCATTTTATATCATGATGCTCCCTGAGTATATCATGAAACATTAAGCATTTTTAATACTAACCATTATCTTTCTTTTCTCTCTTTCTCTCTCTCATAGGTGAGTAACTGAAGGTTAAAATCAGAATTCCTGGATATGGAGTATTATATGCTTTTTTATTAGTGTCCTGTGGGTAAGTAAAGAAACAGAGTTGGCTTAAGCAGCAGATTGAATGCTGAATCATGCAAAGGTATAAATTAGTGAGCTGTAGCACTCTATCCCTGGAAGTCATGATCAAATATTTAAAAGGTATTTGAAGTCAGTCACATGAGTATTAAGGGGAGAATATTTTCATATTCTTAAGATTTGTAATTGTACCATTCAGAACTTGCAGGTAAGTGAAGGTGCTTTATACCTGAATGGCAACGACTTGCTTTGACAATTGCTATCATCAGTGGATGTTATCTCAGATGAAAAATTGTTTAAAAACGTAAATGGAGGTATGATTCTGCTATTTCAGCTACCGACACTAAAGAGTCTATAAAATTATGAAAAATAATATTACATTAAAATGTAGAAGTAAAGACTGCTTTACTGAATTAAGAGAAAACTTTAGAATTTGGATTTTTAATCTTAGAAATATGATAGACCTCATTTTTTAACCAATGTAGTATTAAATATAGATCAAGTGAAATACATTTAACCATGGCTTAATGCTTCAGAACACGATTTAAGAGAAAATGACTGAATCATATTCTATTCATAAAATTCTATTAGAAAAACTTTTAAAATTACTTTGTTACAGAGCTTTTGTAGAACAAAAAAAGAGCTTTTGTAGAGTTAGGATATTGTTTTCTTTTGTCAGTCATTTTTTAACAAATATTGATTGGTCTAACATATTTAAGGTATTTTAGGTAAATGACTCCTTAAAAGTCATTTCAAAAAAGAAAATAACTCCTAGAGTAAAATCCAAATGTCACAAAAATCTTCTTTATTAAAACATTAATTGTATTAATTCAAATTAAAGTATTAGTTCTCTTAAGATCTGATAATGGCATTAATAATTTATATTGTTTAAAGAATATATTCCAGACAAAATATCTTTATAGTATAAATGAATGAGATCTGATATAATTGCATAATGCCATTTTTTAAGGTTTTTTTCTTCTCTCTTTTTTTGTTTTCTGCCACTGGTTTATTAGTGTTCATAAAATGGGATATTCGCTTTGTTATCAAGTTTAAGTACAATATGATGAGAAATATTTTAGATGAAAGTTTAAATAACTTTTCAGTGTTGTTGCTTCCTTGAATATATTGTTATATGTGGGAGTGGATGGAGGGGAAATAGGTATTTTTCGCTAGGTTTACATTTATAACTTGATGTTTCTTGGCATGATAAATTGTTTTTAACATGAAAAAGGCTATTTCTTGAAATGATCTACTTGTAATAGGACTATGTATTTATTTTAGTTTGTAAAAATTATTTGTAAAGGTCATAGAAATTACTTTAACAAAGTGTGTATGGTGCTATCATATCTCAACTTCTGACATAATGGTTATTGTCCATAAAATATTTAATTAGACCAATATCAATAACATACTCAATCTCATCAGACTAGGTTAATGGCTCCTATTTTGGAGGCAATTAACATGACAAAATGAATGGTTTGGGGATATGTCCTAATAGGAAACCCGCCTCTGAGTGTGGTATAGCATTCTCAATGGGGCAAAGTTACTAGGTTATTTCTTCTGAGATTAAGCTGTTTCAAAATCTTGTTTATTCTCTTGGTCTGCTAGTACACCTGTAAAGACAAGGGTTCGTCCTCAGTGACAGACACATCTATTATTTTGAAATTTGTCATCATTTTAATCACAATCACAATTTGTATTCACAAACATTTGTGGCTAAAGTATCAGAATTAGATGAAGTAGCATAAGTTTTGAGTATATAGAAAAGTAAAATAAGTGTTCGAATTGAACAACCCCGTTTATTATTTGAGAATGAGTTTCTGGGCAGCCATGTGTTTAATTATAAATGTACAGATTTAACTTACTCTTGAGATTGACAGAAAAGCAGCAATAAAATTTTATTAAGCACCATAAACCTAAGAGTATGACCTCTGTGTAACATCAACTAAAGTCCAGTGCTTGAAAATAAGAGAGTATTGAAAAACAGGTTAGCCTAGATGATGATAGGATATTAATCGTTAAAGAATACATGAGAAGAATTTGATTTCAGAGAACATTCTCGCTTTATGAAAAGAAATACTCTGGGGAAAGGAATTACACTAAGCACATGTTTTTAAAAGAAAGCCTGACATTGAAATGCAATAATCAGGAGAATTTAGATTCCTACAATAGCTTTCATTCAATGCAAATCCAGTTTTCCTTCAAAACGTTCTAGGCTTATGAAACAGACACTTAGGATATTATCAACTGATTGACTGTTCTTGATTGTTTTCAGAATGAATAATAATCATAGTTTAAATGTTCAGTTGGTCAACAAAACACAGTTCATATAAAGAGTTGTTAATTATACCATTAGATATTATTATTAAAATTAGTAAAGATATTTATTTATGGTAGGTATATATCATCAAAAACTGTTTTATTTATATTATTTTCAAATTTGAAATAAACAAATAATATCCTCATCTCTTTCAGGGATATAATTTAACTCATAAAAATTTATATTTCTGTAGAATTTTATTCTCCAAAAGAGAAGCTAGAGAAATATAGTACAACCAGAACCCACATACAAGAAACTTCCTTGAAAATATTCACAATCCAATCTCCCTCTCTGTATCTTTCTTTTGCGTATTTTGTGAAAGGTGATTCAGCTGATAATAGAACAGCTGCATGACCAAGATAACTTCCCTTAGTGAAGCATCTTATTTCTTATACAGTTAGGAAAATAAGTTCAATTTGAATATTTCTTATATAAAATTTGGGAATGAGAAGAGTCTTTACATCAAGTTTTTCTAAGTATTCTCATGAAGTCGTATAAACTTTAGAACTATAGAAAAACTTTTCTCCATAGACTCCTTAAGTTTCTAGATTAAAAAAAATAAATACCTTATAGGACATCAAGTTAATACCATTTAAGTTCTCTTGTTTTCTGTTAAATTTAATATGTTTTTTTTTGTTGTTACCATTGCCTAGGGTTTTTTGTTTGTTTGTTTGTTTCTTGTCTTTAGTAAAGGGGAAATGTTTTAGTTTTGGAGGAGTGAAAAGAACAGTATTGCCATATAATCTTCACTTTGTAAAGGTTGACTTTATTCTGGAAATATAAAACCTCATTGTTTAAAAAAAATCATGAAATTCACTTCTCAGCTTTTCAAAAAAACTACATTTATTGTTTCAAGTCTATTGACCATGTATTAAGACGATCACATATATTTGTATTTTTAAGAAATTAATAATTAATCAAATTATGAAATATTAATTTTGAAAAGATGGAAACTCACTAGAAATTGTTTGCTACTGATTTTATAGTCCTCTGAAGGTTTAACTTATTCTTTACCTGAGGAGATGTCTGGGTTTTTTTGTTGTTGTTTTTTTTTTAATTTTATTATGTTATGTTAGTCACCATACAATACATCATTAGTTTTTGATGTAGTGATCCACGATCCATTGTTTTTGTATAACACCCAGTGCTCCATGCAGTACGTGCCCTCCGCAATACCCATCACCAGGCTAACCAATTACCCCCCCTCCCCTCTGAAACCCTGTTTGTTTCTCAGGTCCATAGTCTCTCATGGTTCATCTCTCCCTCCAATTCCCCCCGCCCATTTTTCCCTTCCTTCTCCTAATGTCCTCCATGTTATTCCTTATGTTCCACAAATAAGTG
>NC_138369.1:159173867-159272503 GCF_054177405.1 Leptonychotes weddellii | reverse complement strand
GTGTGATTATGAACAGGCTTTGGGAAATCAAGTTAAATTTTCTACTCACTCAGGCTTATGTTCCTGGGAAAATCCTATAGTTTTGTTCCCTGATGACCACCCCTTTTATTCCTTCTTATTATCTAGTCTCCTGGATACCTTTACAAGTTCACTTTTCACCATTCCTGGTTCCCTGCAAGGCAGCAGCAAAGATCTATTTGTAGTTCCCTCAATCTTCCTTTATCTTTTACTCTTTCCTGCTTTTGCACAGGATGCTTTTTGCCTATAACGTCTGTTCTGTTTGTTGAACTGATGAAATTCTAGAACTTTTAAAACCTTCTATAAAACTTTTCCTTATGCCCTCTTAGTTCACTGCTGCCTTATCTTTGTTGTTTATCATCATGCACTTCTCAAACTGAACTGAACTTATTAGCTATGTGACCTAGAGTTTCCTTAGGTGTAAACTGGAAATAAGGATACTGCCTAGGTCAGAGTTCTGTCAAGAAGCAGATTGGATAATTTAAGTAATCACGTTGTGTTTGAGGAGAATCTAATAAAGGGTAAGTTCGTGAATGAGGGAAGGTAGTGAGACCAGAATAGTACAGTACAATGTTAGTAATAATAGAAAGTTCTGACTATGCCTTCACCTGAAAGAGCTGGGGAAGGAACAACCTGTGGAATGGGACACAAAGAGAGGGGTTTGGGGCACCTGGGTGACTCAGTCGGTTGAGCATCTGACACTTGATTTCTGCTCAGGTCATGATCTCAGGGTCCTGGGATCTAGCCCTGCTTTGGGCTCCTTGCTCAGCAGTAAGGATTCTCTCTCTCCCCCTCTCTGCACCTCTCCCCACACAGGCGCGAACTTTCTTTCTCTCTCATCCCCACGCTCTAAAATAAATAAATCTTTGAAAACAGAGAAGGAGAGGGAGGGAGGGGGTTCTGTAGAAAGAGCTGTGTGGCAGAAGCTCTGATTCTTGGTTGAGGGATGTGGTCCTCCGGAGGAAATAAGTGCCCTGAATTCTACTCCCTCCTTCCTATCTGGCCACTGCTTCCCATTGGCTGGTCTCACCCAGAAGCCAGAGCCAATGCTTGACATGATTGGTGCAGATCAACCTCTGGGACTTAAGTTTGTGAAGGGTGAAGGTACTTTTCCTACCCTGCTGGGTTTTTGTAAAAATTAATGAAATAATATTAAAGCTCATATTTCAAGTATATATTTTAATCTGTGTAACGCAATTTATGTAATTACCACATTTTAAATTATTCACTATGGACCGTAAACAACAAATCCAGTTGCTTAAAAGAGAAACTTGGGAATCATCTTTGATTCTTCACTCTCCTTCATTCCTCATATATATTTAGTGTAACATTTCAAATAGATCTTGTGTCACACTGCCTGGGTTCTAATTCTGCAGGGTTGCCATTAGCCCAAGTGATACCAATGAGCCAATCAGAAGAAGCTTAGTTTGCTTACATAGCAGAGACACTGTGACTTAATTAGTGGAGCCTAAGCTGGATTTCAGCCCCAGTTGACACCATTTTCCCCTTTCCTTGTGGGATGTATAATGGACACAGCCCTACGTGGATGCCCAGAAATCATGGCTCTACCACTTCATAGCTGGATGACTTAATTTATCCCCCCTACAAACACATTCTTTTTCTGAAAAGTGGGAATAGTAGTACCTACCTTACTGGATCCTTATGAGAAGTAAATGAATGTGTATATATATAACTCTCAGAAAAAACCTCTGGCATGTATTAAGCACTATATATGTCATTTCATATTTAAAAATATATCTCAGGGCACCTGGGTGGCTCAGTCCATCGAGTCTCCCACTCTTTATTTCCCCTCAGGTTGTTGTCTCAGGGTTGTGGGATTGCGCCCTAATCGGCTTGGCCTGGGTGCTCAGCAGGGAGTTCGCTTCTCTCCTTCTCCCTCTGCCCCCGCCCCCTCCCTGGCTCGCGCACATGTGCACTCTCTAAAATAAATCTTAAAAAATAATAAAATAAAATACATCTCAATCTTTTGCTACATCTCCACTGCTGGCACCCATAAGGCTTTATTTTTTGCTGAACTGTAAAAAGCAAATCCTTAACTAATTCCTTATTTGACTCGTTCCTTACTTCTAATCGTAATATTATACATCCTGTTTCTATTTCATTCTCTTTGTAATAGACGTTTGCTAAAGTTTATTATGATAACTGTATTTCTGGGAAATTCTACTCTTAATGTAATAGATGTATTTTTAAATGCTCACCAGGTTTTTATTTTATTTTATTTTATTATTTTATTTTAATTTTTGCTCACCAGCTTTTTAAAAAACAATTCTGAATTGCACTCACCTGAAATGTCAGAGTACCTAGAGTGACCCGAAAATAAAATGCATGTTGTAAGGAAATGTAAATATACAGTACGTGTCTCCAGCCCATTCCCCTTCCACTCGAGACTATTCCATTTCTTCACTCCTGCTTTCTCCTGCAGCAGCAGTCTCTCCTTCTCTGGGCTCTCACTGTGAAGCTCTCCTCCCCTGCAGCTCCCAGTTAGCGGTTCTCACTCTCCCTGTGGACTTCACTTCACAGCTCCTCTTCCGGACCTTTTTTCACTAGGATCACTCTCTTCCGTTTTTATACCATTGCTTTGTCATTCATAGTAACATGTCCCAACAAGGATGTGTCATTTTCATCAGCTTGTAAGATAAAATAAAACTTCCAGACCAGCAGTACCTGTAGGATTGAAAGTCTGCATTTATGAGCTGTATAAAGCTTTTACGAGGCATATAAATCTGCCAGAGGAAATGCACTTGTGGAAACTAAGCAAGTGCCCCTATTCAAAAAGCTGTAACTCTGAGGCCAAAGGCCTAAGCTAAACCAATAGAAAATGAATTTTTGGATATTGGCTTTCTACAAATGCTATAAAATATTTCTACCCCAAAAAGTAAATTGTTGAACTCCAGAGATTACTCAATTATTATCATCACTCTTTCAGAAATCTCATTATTTACAAGTCCTTTTAATGCTCACAAAGTCTAATTTTGATTAACACCAAGGTTTGAAGATTATAAAGGCTCATTAGAAATATATTAAAAGCTTAACTGCATATTTAGCACGTGCCCACAGTTTTGTAGCTGGTTACTCTATTGCTTTTCTGATGCTGAACTGATACAAACAGCATTTATTACATTGTAAAGATAGTTACGTTTACTTTCTACGGTTTGACTTTAAGTTTCTTTCTGCCAGTTCTTGGAAAATAAATAGATGCATCTGTATCAGGATTTATTAAAAAAAAAAACTGTCTTTGGAACATATATTTTATTTTACCAACATTTATGGAGAGTTTACTATATGCCAGGCACTGCTCTGGCCATTTTACAGTTATTAACCCTTTTTGTTTTGCTAACATCTCTAAGTGGTGGGCACAATTACTTAGTCTCAGTTTGCAAATAAGGAAATTGAGGAAAAGAGATGTCAAGTAACAGCCAGTAGGTGACAAAGGAAGGTTGTGAACCCAGACACTATCCAGATCCCTGGTCCTCACAACCCTGGTATTTTGTAGTATTAGACCATTTTTTTTTATATCTGACCCCAAAGTATGTACAAAGCACTAATGTAGCAGAATGCTTTTACTTATTTGAGGTGAAAAAACCCTGAAAATACCACTGTCTGAAGTTCTTATCCATAAGACAAATTTATCATTTTACATTAGTAACTGCATCTATACAGTGTATTCCATTCTTTCTTAAAAACCACCTGCAACAATGTTGTTGCTTAAGACAACAAAAGTATACGTAATATATCTAAGGAGAGAGAAAAATGGCAAAAATCAAACATTCATTTACTTCCTCTAGTAGGATCTATCCACCTTTCTTTTGCCTATTTAGTAAGTTTTGAAGCTGGTTAGGAGTTTTGTCCTTGGTGTCTAAAACTATAATTTTGCATTGTTTTTCTTCATTGCCAGAATAGAAAACCAGCACTTAGAATGTTCCATTGGCTGATTAGTATCCCATCCCAGGATCAGGGTCCAGAGGCTCCTGATCACTGCCTGGTGATAAGGTACCCTTAGCTGTTTCTCCTTCTTCCAGGGTTATGTAGAGGATGAAAGTTTAATTGATTTCTGTTACATTTGCTCATTTTTATAACTCTTCTCAAGAGGTGCTTAAAAATTCTCATAGTAGTGACACAAACCAAAATAAAATGAAATGATGGAAAACTGATACTATATAAACAGGAGATCGATGAACTATTTCAGATTACAATTCCGAGTTTGCAGCCATATAAATATAATGTTCTTTTCCCTAGGCCATGAGGGGCTCCTTTCATTTCAAAAAGATGTTTATTTCACAGATGCAATCATTAGAAATATACATGGAAACATATAAGGTACAGGAAAGTGTAGGGAAAGAAAGATTCTCTTTTCTTGCAGCATGAACTCGGATTCCCCAAAGGTCACTGCTCATGTCTGAGGCAACATGGCCAAGCTGAGGGGCCCAGCTCATGTTCAGGACTGATTGTTTAGGGTATTTAAAGGATGGACTTTGCTCCTGCAAAGAATGTGCTCTAAACACACGAGAAGACTGTCTTTGCAGCATTTAGAAAAATTCTGGCAGAGAAGAAAATGTAAATGGTTGGGGCGCCTGGGTGGCTCAGTCGTTAAGTGTCTGCCTTCGGCTCAGGTCATGATCCCAGCCGAGCCCCGCATCGGGCTCCCTGCTCTGCTTCTCCCTCTCCCATTCCCCCTGCTTGTGTTCCCTCTCTCGCTGTGTCTCTCTCTGTCAAATAAACAAATAAAATCTTAAAAAAAAATGTAAATGGCTGTTTCTGGTAATTAATGCCCAAGCAATTTCCATGGTTTTCTCCATTTTTTGTTCTAAAAAGTTTCTTTCGACATCTTGTGCTGTTACCTTGGACGCTTTTCTTCTCAAAAGCCTACTGACTAGCTGCCAAAGACAGGCCAGTTCACACCTTGCCTTTTTTACAGCATGCTCTTCTGCTCCATAGAGATAGACAATGGTCACAAAAGGAGAGGAAAAAAAGAGCTCACACAGTCTCAATATGTGCATATTGGGTAACTTTCTAAGCTGCCAGGTTGCCAGAACAAAGTTGCAGGAGGAAGCCAAGATGCTATCCAATCCTTGAAAAGTGAACAAAAGTACCATATCCATTAGAATCAAAAAAGGCACAGAAGATAATGCCTTTTTTTTTTCTTTCCAACAAGGAAAACTTGATTTATTTGACCTAACACAGAAATTAGGCTCTATCATCTATGAATTTTTATTCTGTCACTTTATTTTAAATGATTATGTTCCAGGTAAAACCGAACAACAATTAAAAGAAAGACGGACAATGGCACTTACACGTGTGCAAACAAGAAGTTTTCTCCAGACTTTATTATGTTTCATTTTTCTTTCATATTAGAAACAGATAAGTAGAATACTGTTCCAAAGTGAAAGCAGTGAAGTGTCACACTGCCTGCCCCTGTCAAGTTGATAGAGTGAAGATGTTGAACGAGATAATGGAAACTTTCTATTCAGTGAGGACTGGGATAAAGAAACCATTTCTAGTCACTCATCAGCATTGATTGCTTTACTGCTTGCAGCACAGATCAGAACTTCGGCTTTACAAAGGGAAACTAAAACAAGGACAATGATCGACTTTGGGAAGCGTAGCTGGCTTCCCCTTATCATTTATACACAGCAATCATAATATAGATCAACAAAAACACAGTTAAGCCATGAACATGGAGCATGGCAACAATGTAGGTGCATAGTTCTTCCTGTGTTCTGGTCCTGCAACTTATGAGTACTTTATTCTGGTAAGTGGGGGGACACTAAGTGAATTTATCTCTGTTTTTAAAATCATGTTTAGCTGAGAAGATTTTTCTTGGTTTCTTTCTTCCTCATTTGTGATGATCAAATTTTAAGAATTGTTTAATTTTCAGAAATAGTTTAGTGATAAATTGCTATACGAAAATGCAATTTAGTGAACATGTGTGAGCCTGTAAACTGCAATTTATTTTCTGTAAAGGAGGTATTGAAAATATGTAAATGATACCTTCCGTAGTTTTCTGTTTTATTTTCCCTTAAACATTTGCAAACTTTATATGCCACAAAATGTGTACGTATTTTCACCGCACTGAATGAATTTGGTAACTCATACATTTGCTTTTGGGCAATTTATACTAGCAAGATGAAGTGGAGAACTGAAACAATTATCCAAATCATTCAAACCAAAGGAGTACTCTGGCCTCCATCATTTAGATACAGAATTTCAAATCAAAGTGTTTCTTTAGCTTGAATGATATGGACAATTGTCTCAATGCTCCATTATCGCTGACTTTAGATTTCCAATCTGATTATGGGTCTAACATAAGATGGAAAAAATAATAGCATATAATTGTGTTTTGAGAACTTGGCTCATTCCAAAATCATTGTGTGAGGGTTTCCTAAGACAGACACAATCTAAAAGGTTAGTCATCTGATGAGTGAACTCTTAAAGCCACTTGAATATGATTTAGAGCAGAGAAGAAGAAACTCCTTCCTTGGTTAGTTGCCTCTTCAAAAACCTGTTTTGCTTCAACAAATTTTAAATATTTTGTTTCTGAAATGAATAATGTTCCTGAATTCAGTGGAACACAACAATTCCTGTAATCACAACAACATACGATTGTGAATCACATGAACAGTAATGAATGTGGAAAAAAATGATTTAAATTAGTTTGGCATAAATGTATGTGATTATACTAGATCAGTCATTTTAATTTGATTATCTGTAAATAATAATAAACAAAAGCCAAAGTATTCAGGCAATGATTATTATTATATTGATTATTTTTTAAAAGATTTTATTCACTCATTTGAGAGAGAGCAGGAGCGAGGGGAGGGGCAGAGTGACAATTAGACTCAATTAGACTCCCCTCTGAGTACAGAGCCCAGCCTGGGCCTGATCGTAGGACCCTGAGATCAGGACCTGAGCCAAAGTCAGATACCTAACCTACAGAGCCCAGGTGTCCCTATTATTTTGATTACTGACACAAATGGAAGAAACACTTTCCAAAACAAATCCCAAATAATTGCTTTTTTAACACCATCTTTGTCTTTTGGAGGTTTTCAGAAAAGGTCTGGATTCAGCTGGAAAAAAAAAAAAAATGAAGTAGTGCTGATGGTTTTCCCTGTGTTTAGGACTTTTTTTTTTTTTTTTAGGAAAATAAAATGGACAAATCTTCAATATATCTAAGCCAAGTTTTGAAGTGCTAATGGCCGTCTTGACATTTATAAATAGTTGTAGTGTCATTTCTAAAATGCCTTGGATCACATGAGAGCTCACAAAGTAATGGGTACTGTTTGTAGAATTTCTCCATCTGTTTCCCACCCTTGATGGACATCATTCATATTTGCCCCATACTACTGTGGACTGCACTAGTAGGAAAGATCACAGGTTATGTGCAATTTCCAGTGTACTATTTTCATGGCAACTTTTCTTCTTCCAGTTAAAAAACCCAGTGAATTCAGTGATAAGCATAATCTTAAATCTATTCTAATAATTCAGAACATAACCATTTACAAATCACAGTTTTTCAGCTATCGTTAGTAACAAATTCTTTGCTAAACTTGGTGAAACCATGACTGTGGATCACTGGTTTTAAGATGAATCCAAAAGGATATCTCTAACTAAGGGAGTTTGCAGCAGGTTCACAGAAATCTGACAATTTAACGATGGATAACCCATGGCTCCAGTTTGAATAACACTGGAAACAATAGTTTTGACTTTTTTTTTTAAATCTCTGATAAAGAAAAAATGTCTTACTGCTTTGTCTTCCTTTTCTATTGTTCTTTTCTATTATCCCTAAAGATCTCTGCTTTTCTCTCTCAATAGACATTTTTGATCAGTGTTAATCATAATTGCACCCATTTCCTACTCAGCTGAAATATAACATCTCTTTTGTGACTCACTACTCTAATAGTTTTCTATCCTTTTTCCATTTCACATTAATAACTCATAAATACTTTTCTATGGCCTTCAGTGAATATCCTAATTTTATTTATTTATTTTATTTATTTATTTTTTTAAAGATTTTATTTATTTATTTGACAGAGAGAGCGGGAACACAAGCAGGGGGAGTGGGAGAGCGAGAAGCAGGCTTCCCCGCGGAGCAGGGAGCCCGATGCAGGGCTCGATCCCAGGACCCCAGGATCAGGACCTGAGCCGAAGGCAGACTCTTAACGACTGAGCCACCCAGGCACCCCCTAATTTTATTTTTATAAGATAATAAGTTAATGTTGATTGAATGTTTACCTATTAAATATAATGTTTCACTTGCTTTGTATCCACCAATCTTTTCAATAATCCTAAAATGGTATTTGTATACCCATCTTAAACATGGGATTTTTCAAGGTTCGTATTAAATTATTTAATACACAAAAGAGCATACAGGTATTTTGGCAATTCAAATATTTCTATTTTTTAAAGATTTTATTTATTTATTGAGAGGGAGAGATAGCGAGAGATAGAGCATGAGCGGGGGCAGGGGGCGAGAGGGAGAAGCAGGCTCCCTGCTGAGCCAGGAGCCTGATGCGGGGCTCGATCCCAGAATGCTGGGATCATGACCTAAGCAGAAGGCAACCGCTTAACTGACTGAGCCACCCAGGCACCCCAGCAATTCAAATATTTCTAAATTAAAAACAAAAAGCAAAAAAAAAAAGCTTTCACTAATACCCATAACCGTTTTATTAAAAAGTTGTTAAATCTGGGGGTGCCTGTGTGGCTCAGTTGTTTAAGGGTCCGTCCGACTCTTGATCTCAGCTTAGAACATGATCTCAGGGCGCAGAGATTGAGCCCTTCAGTTGGGCTCCATGCTGGGCATGAAGCCTGCTTAAGATTCTCTCCCTTCATCTCCCTCTGCCCCTCTCCACCCCCTGCTCTCTCTCTCTCTCTCTCAAAAAGAGTTGGTAAATCTGTATTTAGTCCTAACCCTGGTCTTTGACTCTTCAGGACATTATTTGAGATTTTAAAGACAGTAACAAGTTACTCCTGGGAATTCTTTTCTTCTGGTCAAACACTTCCAAATCCTTAAAAAGCAATACGACATAGATTTCATTTGCTTCACCTTGTCTGTATTTTCATCTTCATATGTAACTCAATGATGTTCTGAAAGTGTTATATCTAAAATGTCCATAATTATATCAATAAAGTATACATTCGTTTTTAGAGCTACAATATTAAACTATATTGGATTTGGGTGAAATCAGACTGCATAGATTCAAATTAGACCAAATTTTTCTTGACTGAAATGATGCTTTAGACATTTTAACTCAATTTCACAATTCTAAATTTATTCATGATATATATTATAATATCCTATTAATACTTGAGATAGTTTCGATTCTTAATTCTGGCACCCTGCAGTCTAGACTCGTAATGATTTTGTCTTTTCTGACTTAGTCAGATCTTTGATTAAGTTTGCTAAAGAGAACAGAACCAAGGACTGACAAAACCATATTGATATGGATTGTTTATTTAATGATATTAAAGTTTGTTTATTCAATGAAGCTGAATTTCTGACATTTTCTTTAAAAAAGTCTGTAATAAAACCAAGATTAATTATATATTTTATTTAAATAGTTCCACAGTATTCAAAGTACTTTTGCATAAAAGCTCTAAATTTATCTTCACACGAACCCTATGAATTAGGTAATATTCTTCCCTTCATCAGTGTGGAAATTAAAACTCAAAGAGTTAAATAATTTATCAAAAACCATAGTTTACAAATGCAGAACTAGGAATGAAACATCCTGATGTCTATGGAATTTTCCAGTGTACAATTTTGCCTCCAACTTTGCTCCTCACAGAGTTGCCACATCTATTTTAATAGAAAAAATAAACTCCACACAGATATTTTCACAAAGTGAGGGTAAAATAAAAAAGCACATATATGTGTTAAATAATTTTTTAAATATTATTACTACTTAATTCATCCTTAGTTATTTGATACCATGATCTATTCATAGAAGATATATATACATAAAATATGCATATATACATATATATATCCTGAATCAATAATGAAATCTAATCTTTTAACTGTTTAGTATGTTTCCATACCAGTGTGTCACATACAATATTTTATTTAATCTTCTCCTTCATTATTATTTAACTTTCTGATAACCATAATTTTTATATTAGAATGGAGAAAAGTAAGATTTAGAGAGGTAATTCTATTTTGAAATCATATAGCTAATAAGTAACAGTGTAGGATTTAAATACAGATCAATGCTCTTACATATTAACACATTACTGAAGTGAATTCTTGCTTTTAAAAAAAACAACTTATATTTAAAAAATCCAATCAGAACTTTTACAATAATGACATCAAGATCACCCTCTTGTAATTTGTAATGGTTGTTATTTGTCCATTCTGAGAATTGAAAACTTTAGTTCTCCAGTTTTTTGAAAATTTTACATTTTTCTGAGATTTGCAAAAAAATGAAAATTGTGCTTTTTCTTCATGTATGCAACTACCATTGTTTAAAAAAATAATCTGTAATATAAATTTCTGGATGCTTAAATTCATTCAAAACACCTATTTGTTTTATTAATATCTCCTCTCTCTCCTATAATGCCCCTTTCTAATTTTTTTCTCTCACTTCCAATTTTAAGTTCATTCTGGAGGGAAATATGAAAGGAAAATGGGAGTTAAGGCATTCTATAGGTTCTCTGTGATCGGTCATTATCAAAGTATCTGTCTGTGGGCCTGACCTTTCTTTGCTCCCTTCTTCTAAGCATGGTGCTGAGAGAACATTATAATAAGTACTTTTTGTGTTTTGTCTTGTTTTGTTTTGTTTTAAAAACTCAACACAGACTTTCATATTCATTCTCTAGTCCTATCTTCTAAGCTCCAAACCTGTGTTGCTGAGTCATCAACACCAAACCTAAAACTGACACTTAAGCTACATTCATGATTTAATTTTCAGTGCAAACACACTGATCATGGGAAAATGACTATTGAAGGAACTTGTCTTCATCTTAACTCCATTTCTTTCATATGCTCTTGCTTTCTAAATGGTATATGCCATATGCTGGATAAACACTCCTTCACAGAGTCCAGTTCAACTATCCGAGTCAAATCCTATACCTATTACAACATCAGTCGTAAAGTCCTTTCTTCTCTTTCTTCTTCGGGGCTTATTTAACTCACCTAGTTTTTAGCAGTGGTTTTGTTTGAGCTCACTCACCTCTGATTCTTTGGGCTTCCTTTCCAGACTATATTTGTTTCTTTGTTTTGCCATTCCTTCTAGGAACGATTTTTCCTCTACAATTAAGTTTTAAAAATTTAATTTGTGCCAGCATCTCTGCATAGCTGACTGTAAGTGCACGTGCTAATCTAAACATTTCACAGTCGCAAAATAAAATAAGTAAACACAAACATATCACAATCTCTACCACTGCCAGATAGCTTGTAGCTGGACAGGCTGTAGTTAGTCCAGAATATGACAAACATTAGGTTTCTCTGTATTGGATCTCATAGCTTCGCAACCAACTTTGATATGCTGGTGCCAAGTATGAATTAATGAACATTTGGTTTTTGTTTACCAGACCAACCTCAAATTCTCATCTGTGTTCCTCAGTACTATTCATTTCGGGTGGCCCTAACCGTACTACATTTATTTTGAAGCAGGATGCTATAGCTGTCTGTGAAACACCATCCTTGAGGAAAAACAAGTGATACTTTTAACAATTGACTCTCTGGAAAAAATATATCTGTATATAGACATAACATTGTCATACATTTTATTGAGAAGAAGGGTATGTAGCACACAATTTTGAAATAATAATAAAATATATATTATTCGTTGCAAAATACATACAGCCGATTTGTTCTCACAGAATGTTTGTCTTACTTGTTGCCCAAATCTTGTGCCCTTAACCACACCACGGCACTTCACAAACAAACATGTATCTGATAAGAATATTGGCGGATATTTTCATTTACATTAATAGATAAGACATTACTGAAACAAAGATGTATGTTGGAACTACAGTTATTGATCAATGACGTGAGTGACTTTTTGCTCAATTGGATAATGGTGTTTGAATATTTTAAGAACATACTCTCAGGGTTTTTGTGCTATTCACTGTGGAACAGTTACAGAGACTTTTTTTTTTTTAAAGATTTTATTTATTTGAGAGAGAGAGAATGAGAGAGAGCAAGCACATGAGAGGGGGGAGGGTCAGAGGGAGAAGCAGACTCCCCGCCGAGCAGGGAGCCCGATGCGGGACTCGATCCCGGGACTCCAGGATCATGACCTGAGCCGAAGGCAGTCGCTTAACCAACTGAGCCACCCAGGCTCCCCAGTTACAGAGACTTTTAATATTTGATCTGCATTACTTAATCTTTTCCATTACTTTCTTAAATCTACAGACAATCAACAAAATACAAATACAGCCTTGATCTGTAGTGTTTGCCAATTTCTGTGGTGGCAAATACTACTAAGATGGCAGATTTCAGCTCCTAAGGTGCTACCACTGAATCCTGACTTGCAAAAACTGATATATAATAACACACCAATGTATAGAATTTCTTCCATACACATATAATAGTCACAAAAAACCTCAAGGGTGTGGATAAAATGTAGTAAAATAATAGAAAGTGATCATCTTTGAGTATATATAGCCTTTAAATATATAATTAAAATGTTACTTTTAATGTAATTTAATTTTTAATAATACTTGTTTTTGACAACAAGCTAGCCAAATTCCTGAAATTTTAATTATTGGCTCTCACAAGCCAATATATGCTGTTTCCAACATCCCACTGGAGTGGGAGGAAACCTGATTTTATAAATATTTTCCTGGCATGTTATTTAATATTTCTGAGCCAGAAGTTTCTTTATCAGTAAGAATTAGATAAAAAATATATACAGAAGCCTTAGAACAACGTTCAGAACATGGTTAGTACTCACTAGTAGATATTGTTTGGTTCCTATTTTAAGAATCATATCTACCTAGGTTATAGCAAGGAAGTACAGAATCCTTATTAACTTAAATATGACATATTATGATTATGATGACAAAATTTAAAATGTGTTGCATTATTTCAAGATATTACATAAAAGTATTTTAATACATTTTAACTTATTGAGTTAGTTACACTTCTTTAGTTATAAATGTACTATCAAGGAA
Source organism: Leptonychotes weddellii (assembly GCF_054177405.1). Lineage (NCBI taxonomy): Eukaryota > Metazoa > Chordata > Mammalia > Carnivora > Phocidae > Leptonychotes > Leptonychotes weddellii. Next base: position 159,259,351 of record NC_138369.1, on the reverse strand, counting down.
TAATTTTCCTTATGAATAACATTTATGGATTTTTTTCCTAAAGACACAGTTCAAATTATAATGCCTGAGAAGAAGATTCCAAATTACAGCATAATATGTAGAGCACTTTAAAACTTTAAATGGGAAGAATATTTCCTATTCATAGCTTTCAGTTTTGCCAAACTATTTTCTTTGTATCATATAATAAATATGTGTTTTGCAAACCTCCTTTCTCTACCCTCCAGTATTAAGTCTGAAGAGACTTTATTATTCATTCACATGTTCGAAGGTAGCTGTTTCTACCTTAATAGAGCCAAAATTGTCAACTTTTCAAACAGTAACTTGGTTTCTATGCCCTAAGGTTTGAAAGAAAATAGTCTCATAATGGAAAATAGTAAGCTGACTTTCTGAATGCATAAATGGCTCGATTTTTTATCATACTATGCTGTGCTACCTGTCTGGAGGTGGCGCAATGGGCCCTAACAATAGGGAATGGAGTTTGTGGATAAATATGCCATAAATAATAATACTTGCTCTTTCCCATTGGGTTTTTTGCAGTCTCAAAGTTGAACTCTATCAACCTGAAGACACTATTCGAAACTGGAATTGTTTTAAATTATAAATAAAAGGAAATGAATTTAAATATGATTCAAGGAAGATAAAACGATGTTACGATTATTCAATTTAAAATATTTTGAGGCATTTCAACTAAACACATGATTTATAGTATAGATAATAAATAGATTGAGACTGTGACAGAAGTCTGACAGGTAAAGAGGTTTGTTTTTAAAAAGTAGGCCTTATATTATTCATTATAGATACTATTAATTGAAAACAATACTAGGGCAATAGTAGATAAAAGTGATATAGTTTCTCAAGGATTCGTCCATGTAAGCTAAAGTTGAGGAGAAATTAAGAATCCTTTCTATAAAGGATTGACTAAACAAAGTCAATTCTGTAAGGTTTTAATTGCCTCTGCACATGTCTTAAAAATACCAGATATGATTTTATTAAGGTAGAAGTATAGGAACAGATACCAAGTATTTCATATTGTACTGTGTTTAATGATCTATTTTCATGACATTCCTTTGGGTAATCAGCAATTGTATTGCTTTAATATTATAGAAGTGCTAGATTATTTTTGAAGGGGAAATAGAGGGGAAAACCAACATTGGATCAATGGCTTGACATTGCTAGTCAACTTAAAGCATGAAAACATCCATTTAAAAATCTAACTAGCAGCTCTTCATCTGTAATCAACAGCAGTACTCTAATTATGTAGAGAAATCTTCCAATGTATTAGAGAATTTCTCTTCAAGTAATGTGCATGGAGATTTTACATTATAACTGAGACAAAGACCAAAGAAGGATAATAAATTTAAAGAAATGTGTAAGCAGTTATCTTTTCAAAGTGTTTTGAATAAATTACAAATGTATCTCTCCATACTAGTCTCAATCTAGGGTAAATTTGAAAAATTAGCAGTTAATAATTTTAGACAAAGACAAATTTCTCTACATAGTAGGATTCTTAATTGTCCTCTTATCTTTCAGTACAACTCACGTGAGAAATGTTGGGTAAAATATGGGAACATTTTTTGGGTAGCATATGAAATATGGTCAGGTTTGATTAGAGCTGGAATTAAGGATCTCTCTGCACTGCCATTCTCTTTGCTTTTTGCAAATACATGAGACACGGTCTGGCTTATTTTTTAATACTTGCTCTTCTCTTCGCCTTAAAACTCCCTCTCTGAGCTCTCTGTGTTTCACTTCCTCATATCCTTCAGATCATTCCTCAAATATAACCCCCACAGAGAAGCCTTCTTTGTCCTCCATATTTAAAATTGCCAGCTGTATTTATTTGTTTTTGTTCACTTATCATCTTTTATGCAACGTATTTTACTTTTTTATTTCTTTTATTAAATGCCTCCCCAAGTAGAAAGTAAGTTCTGTGATGGCAGGGAATTTTACTGTCTCCCTAGACACTAGAGCAGTGTCTGGTGTATAGTAATATCTTTAAAAAAGTTAATTGATGGGGCACCTGGGTGGCTCAGTCGGTTAAGCATCTGCCTTCGGCTCAGGCCCCACGGTCCTGGGATCGAGCCCTGCATCGGGCTCTCTGCTCAGCAGGGAGTCTGCTTTTCCCTCTCACTCTCCCTCTGTGCTCTCTCTCTCTCTCAAATAAATAAATAAAATCTTTAAAAAAATAATAAAAAAATTTTAAAAAAGGTAATTGAATAAACTAATAATATGTGTGTTATAACCTGAGGAGCTCATTATTGAGCATAGGCACATAATAATCCTGAACAGAATTTATTAGCCACAGGAATAACCAATTTGAAAATTTTAGATATATAGAGTATCAGTGGTTTAAAGTCCTTTTTTTTGGAAATAGCCAGGATAAATGTATTTCACTATTTAAATGCCCTAATTCTTATTAGTAGTACACTTTATTCCTGCAGTTGTAAATTCATCTATTCAAAAGATATTGATAAAATCCCCCTGTGTATTAGGCACTGTATAGGGGGCGCCTGGGTGGCTCAGTCGTTAAGCATCTGCCTTCAGCTCAGGTCGTGATCCCAGGGTTCTGGGATGGAGCCCTGAGTCATGCTCCCCACAGAGTGGCGAGTCTGCTTCTCTCTCTCCCTCACCCCCTCACCCTCCACCCCCCTGAGAGAGCTCATGCTTTCGCTCTCTTAAATAAATAAATAAATCTTAAAAAAAAAAAAAAAGGTATTTAGGCGCTGTATAAATACCATAGATACATTGAAGCATATAACCAGTAAGGGAGACAGGTTTCAGATAATCTTACTCCCCCCTACCCCCCCAAAAGGACTTACAGATGTTGTCAGTAAATTTTACTAAAATCTATAATAGGATGATCTGACTTTCTGACTCACACTGGAATATGAGGGAAGGGTTCCCTGAAGAATTGAGGATTAAACTGACACCTAAGAATGAACTGGTTGCTATTGGTTCCTCAGTAAGGGAGAGAGGACTGGGAAGGTTATGTCAGAGGGGGAAAAAAAGTGCAAAAACCTGTGGCAGATTGGAGCACCTTAATATACTGCATTCACCCCATGAAGACAAATAATTTTATTTAACTTGAAACTCCTTTTGGATTCAAATGATTTTCAATAGAATTTACCTTGGGTGGCACATTTATAATATTTATTAATATTTATTAAACCAAATTGAGCACAGTGTGAAACCTTCCTTCAAAAACGAAACGTTGAAATGCTGAAAGTGTTAGTAAGTTAATAATTTCTATTAATCAAGAGAGAAATACTTGCTCCACAAATTGATATGTTTGATAGTCAACTTCTTTCAATTTGGTAGATTCCTGTCTACTTTAATAGACATTTCCTTGAATATATATGATGTAATCATCCGATCTAAGCAAAGAACATTACAAATTTGTAAAGCATTTAAAAATTATAATGCACATGTACATAATATACTCTCGTGTTATTCACAAAAATATAAGAACTGACTGAATCCCATATTACTAATTAGAACCCAGAAGCCTCCTAGAATCATACATTCAGATTTTATGACTCCTAGCCTGGTGACATCTCTGCCATGCTGCCAGAATTTCTTGCCATTAAAAAGAAAATTAAAATTAAGGAAAATCAATAAAGTTATGCTTTACGGGGGGGGGGAACTTCTTTCAATTAATCAAAAGGAATATAGAGATGAAGTAAAATATTTTTAATATTATATAATGCTCTGAATTTTTATTATATTGATTTTTAAATTTACTCTGTAATGATAATTTTAATAGTTTGTAAGACATAATTTTCCATGCCACTAAATAAATCAAATTTTATTTTATGCTGTCTAATTTGACATTTAAAAATCAAACAATAACATCAACAAAAACCTAGCAGAGGGTCTCAGTCTTAATAAATAAAATAATAAAATAAAATAGTTGCTTTGAGTAAAATATAGCAACTAGAGAGTATTTAGGGATATTATCATGCTATTGAATAGAACAAATGTAAATGCTCAGGAAAATTTTTAAAATACTCTAAATAACATTGAAACTAGAAATGTAATAATAAATAATTTGAATACTTATCTCTAAAACCTATTAATGCTAGCCTGACAGAATACTGACTACTACAAAACTATCTACGATTAATCATTTACACCATAACTTGTACGTAAAATAAACAGTTTTGAGATATAGCTCTTTACATTTTTCACTTGAAATAAAATTAAAAACTAAGTATTTTAGTTTTCAGAAATAGATATGGAAAAAATTATACCAAAATACAAGGTAAGTCAATCGTCTTGGTCTTAATTGTTGAAGAATTAATATCACTATGAAAGTGTTAACATAAATCTGGTATCTGAGGAAAAAGTGTGTTTAAAAAATGACATATCAACTCTAGCAGCCCACCATTAGGACCTCTTAGTTAATTTTATGAACAGAGAGTCTATATTGAATAGCGTATTTAACATGTCCCTGTCTCTTGTGCACTGAGTCAGATATCATTTCACTAGTACTTGGGGGCTTTCCTTTTAGGATCACTATGTCCCATGTGACAAAAAGACAGTATAAAAAGATGTAAGGCCCTAACAACCTTCAATTTCACTTTCTTTCTCTTTTGTGGCCAGATCATTGCAAACCATCTGTTCCAAGTAAAGAATGAATATTTTTAATTTCCTTCTTTCCGACACTTCTATTTATATTTCTGTCTTTTAAGTTTTATCTTTGTTTTTACTTTTTCAGCCACACGAAAACGTATTATCTGCCCAATTGTCTTTCTCATTATCTTGTGACCAATAATATCATTTACAGGCAAAAGAATGGTTTTTCATGGCAGAAACTTAGGTTTCTGGGAAAAAAAGGAGCACATCCTCATTTATTAATAATAACATTTCTTCCAGTACCGTAGGGCTTGAGTTAATCTATTTGCCTAATATATTGCAGAGCTTTATTTGCTTCTTATAGTTACCTCGAAAATTTTACTCCTAAATCACTCACTGGATTTATTGGCCTGAGATGAATTTTTTAAAGGTATTCAGTCGTATTGACACGTTCAGTAATGAGATTTATCACTTCTTTATAATTCATCATAATTTATATACCATGATTGTTTTCTAGGAATTTCCAGAATATTTAGAATTATATTAGGAATTAAGGAAAATCTTGATTTTATTTAAATTTTCTAAATTTTCTAAGGTCTGCTCATCACCATTTCAATCTGAGAAGGAAAATAAACTATGTGTGTGTGCGCGATACATTCTAGATATTTTGTATTTGGGATAAAAATAAATAATTAATATTTTGTACAAAGTCACAGCCAACTTGTCCAAAACGTTCTGCTTAGAAAGCTAGTTTTATTCTATTTGCTTCCTTTGAGGCTTCCTGGCTAATATGCATATGATCATGCTGTCTTGCCCTATGTGCCATTTAACCTTTGGTATCAACCTTTCAAATCTATGAAGCTGGACATCATGTAGTGAAAAAAGGCTAAGTGATTTCCGGTCTTCCACCAAAGCTCATGTAAACCCAGCAAACAGAACTCATATGGCAGGTCCCCACTGTTTGTCTAGGGATGTAAAACTCACTATTAATCAAAACAGACTAATCTTCTGTTGCAACTCATTCCACACATATTTACAAACATGGCTAAAGCAAAAGCAAAAGAAAATCTCCCATCTATGCACAGACCCTTTCTAAATGCTCCTGCCCCTTATATAAATTTATGAAAACATTTAAATTAAGTGTAAGTTCCTTCAATGAGTGTGAACATGAAAAAATTAATGAAAATGATCATTGCCATGTCTGACCTATGGATGCCAACTTTCTAGTTTTCAATTTTCCATTTTAAACTGGGGAAGGTTAATTGCTGTTACTCTTTCATGTTTTTTGTTACACAATTACTCTGATTGGAACACTGTATGAAGCTTTAGAACCTTGCAGTGTCTGGTTAAAAGTCAATGTCCTCTGAGGAGAGGAATGATTAGCAGTTGGTTTTGAGAAAAATAGCTTACTGACTTGAAAATAATTCAGAGTGACTTCATTTTCTGATTTGAATATTGTTCTATGGTAAAGCAATGCATAAGTTTGTTTTTGTTTTGTTATAGGCTTGTGATTGCTTTTATTTATTTAAAGCCTTTATTTCCAGAGATCAATATGAAGTTTACTATACTAATAAATGCCATAGTAAAATTTTATGAAAGGATTTATTATCAAAATGCCTTACTATCTTTAGGACACTGAAGTGTGACTCAAAAATTTGTTGGAATTAGGAAACATTAAAACATTAAGTAATGCAATGTGATTTCATTGTAAGTTTTGAATTAGAAGTAATCTCCCAAATCTTCCAATGTATTTTCTTAATTTCATAGAACCTGAACAAGAGGCACAGAAGACATAAGTGAATTGCCCCAGGTCATAACGCTTGGTAATGTTAGAAACAGAATAATAGCCATCTTTCCTGACTTTACTCCAAAGTTATCAGGCCCTGTGTCAAAATTTGAATAGCTCTGTATTAACTTAGTCATTCCTAGACTTTAGAGGTTCATATCTTTTAAATTAAAAATAAATAAATAAAATCTGGATTTTGACATGGTTTTCATGCTTCTATTTCACCAAAACAAAATCAAAAAATAAATTAACCATAAAAGATAGAAAGACAACTGCCTGCTGTTGATCATCTTATAATAGAAGATGTTTTATTACTAATATATATGTGAAATACTAATAGCAAATTAAAGGAGATCCCTTTAAACATGATTAATTTTATTAAAAAAATCATACACCTTATTATTCATCCTTATTTTTGTCATATCTCTCGACCAAAGTATATCCCAACACTGACCAACAGTAATCCAACATTTGATTGAGGACTACTATTCTAAGTTATGTGGTCTCATAACCACCCATTGTGGAAGGCTGGGCAGGTGTCCATATTTTACAGATGAAATGAAAAAGAAGTTTCTTGTGAGTGATCTAATGTCACAGGACTAGAAAATGGCAGAGCGAGGCATAGAAATGATAGATTCCAAGCCAAAATCTAGTGTTGTTTTCACTCTATAGGCAGCCTCAGAAAAGAGAAAATAGCTTACTTACTTGAAGAATATATTTTTTTAATACAGCAAAAATATAACATGAAAGAGCAAGCATACATAAAATAATCTTGCTAGTAAAGAACATATACAACTTGTGCTACATTTTGCATTTTTCTTGATGAAAAATGAAGTATGCTATTATATACCATTTTAAATCACATTTACTTCTTTCATGGTGAAAAAGAAAAAATTAAAATCAAGCTATTGTTAAGAAAAAAGGCAGTTATTTATATAGTTATATTTGAACAACTTTCTATAAAAATGCTTCTTTTCTCAAATGAGAGAAAAAATAAAAGAATATTAAATACAGAATCTTAAATTTACTTAATATTCATAATTATGTAGTTACACAAATGGTTTTTTTTTTTTTTTTTTGAGACAGAGAGAATGAGAGAGAGAGAGAGAGAGCACGTGAGAGGGGGGAGGGTCAGAGGGAGAAGCAGGCTCCCTGCCTAGCAGGGAGCCCAATGCAGGACTTGATCCAGGGACTCCAGGATCATGACCTGAGCCAAAAGCAGTCGCTTAACCAACTGAGCCACCCAGGCGCCCACACAAATGGTGTTTTATCCCTTCAGTGTCTTAGCACTAGGATGAAACAACTGAAAGATAATACCAATTGCCATATGGTTTACTTTCCACATCTATGTTTGCAATTACTTAATTATATCACTTTAATAATTGTGAAGATTTTTATTACTATTAAGTCAAAAGTTTTCATGTGCTTACATATCCATTCAGTCAAGAAGTACCTATCAATCCCATGGAGATATAGCCATGAAAATCCAGACACAAATACCTGCCCTAATGAAGGGTTTAGATACTAAACAAAAAAAACAAGTGAAATATATTTTATAGAGCATAATAAGCAGTGTGAAGTATAACAATGATGACAACAAATTAGGAAAGAGGTGAAAGGAAATGCCAAAGAGATGGGGAGGTGGGGGAGGTTGGAGTTCAGAAAAGGCTTCAATGAGGTGTTGATTTTGAATGAAATCATTGAAGGAAATTAGGGAGTGAGTCACACGTAGATACCTGGGAGAAGAGGATACAGTCAGAGGGAACAGACATGGAAAAGACCCCATGACAAATTCGTGTATGGCATGCTTAAGGAAATAATAGGTCAGTGTGGTTGGACCTGAATGAACAAGGGAGAGATTAGCAAGATATAATAATGTAAAAGTTAATGATCTAACCTGATAAATTCCCATTAGCCATTAGCCAGTTATTTTAAATGAGATAGGGAAAACATTAGAGGATTTTGAGGAGAAGAAGAACATAGTCTGACTTACATTTTAACAAAATCACTCTGGCAGCTGTGTGGAGAATAAACTAAAAAGAAGTGTTATCACAATTAAGAGGCTGCTGCAATCATTTCAAAGATGGTAGTGGCTTACCTCAGCATGGTTGCACTGAAAGGGGTGAGAAGTGGTTGGATTCTGGGCGTATGCTGAAAATGTTGCCAATGGGATTTGCTGATTGTTTGAAGAAAGAATATGAGAAAAAATAGGAAAGCTCATGATAATTTCATTGATCTGAGCATATGTTAATATAGAGGAAGCTGTGAGTGGGATTGTTTAGGGGAGGAGATCATAATTTTGGTTTTAGACATATTAAGTTTGAAATAGCTAGTAGACATCTAAGTGGAAGTGTTGCATAAACCCTTGGATGTGTGAGCTCAGAGCAGAGGCCCATAAGGAAGATAAAAATTATGAGTCATTATCATATAAATGGTAATTAAAGCCTTGGTATTGGATGATATTACCAAGGGAGGAATGTACATCAGAAGAGGTTATGTACAAAGTCTGTGCTCTGGGATATTCTAACGTTTATAGGAGAGAAAGACGAGGAGGAGGCATCAAAGGAAAATGCGAAGGAGTGACTGGTGAGGCAGAAAAAGAACCAGGAATGAGAGATGTCATGGGAGCCAAGTAGAGAAAGAATCCCAAGGTGGAGCAAGAGATCAACAGGTCAAATACTATTGATAGATCAAATAGAATAAACAGTGAGAATTGAAAATAGGATTTAGCAATGTGAAGACCATAAGCAAGTGTGACAAGAGCAATTTCAGTGGTATTGTGAGTTAAAAAAAAAATGAGAGCGGAGGAATTAAAGATAGTGGAGCTCTTTTTAAGAGTTTTTCTGACTAGATAACAGAGAAATTGAACAATATTTGAAGAGTGAAGTGAGTTTAACAGAGGTAGATAGGAGAGATAACAGCATGTGTAAGGCTGCTGGAATAATACAATAAAGAACAAAATTGCAGATGTAGGAAAGAGAGAGGACCAGATGGATGGAGTGAAGATGCCCTACAGTACTTGGGAGGAGAGGATTGCTCGAGTGATGTTTCAGAATACATGAGAAGGGATGAATTCTAGGGTACAAGTGGCAAGGAGCACAAACCTGGAGTTTAAAGCACAGACCATTTGATCACTAAGAGGAAAGATATTGAAGTGTAGTGAGATAGATTCAGGATGGATGATGGCTTGTAGAAGCTCCTTCTGATTCATTGTAGAGTCTACAGGCTTTGGAATCAAGATTATAAGGTAAAAGTGAGGATGGAGAGAAGGTGTAGGAGTTTTGAAGTGATATAGAAAATTAAAAATAGACTGGGAGAGAAAATAGACTCTGGAAATGCAGTATTTTTACTTGAAGCATGGAGGTATGCTTGAGGTGTATGATTATGAACTTATTAAGAAAAGCATATCCATTTTTGTGCTTTTCTCTAGCCACATTTAGCTGTGTGGCTGCAGGCATAGAATGGATTTAGAGTTGCATTTAACTGTGATTAGGATTTGACTGAGTAGGTATGACAAAAATAAGAAAAGGATAAGGAAGCTGAAGGTATATGCAAGATAGTGATTAAAATGGTGGCCATTTAATTGAAGTGAATTATGAGGATATGTGGGGGTAGGTGACAGTAAAAATGTGGTAGGTTTTTTGTTTTGTTAGTACACATGCAGTTAAATTAACTTGTCGAAGTCAAGTTGGAGAAATTGAGCTGAAGCGATAGGAGTGTAGATTAAAGAGTAGAATGCTTGACATTGAGATGGTGAAGAGTTGGCTGTTAGAGGAAAGGCAAGGTCTATGACACGACCATGGGAATGAGGGTCCAAGATAGGAAAGGAACAAGATCAGAGAAAAAGTGGTCAAGGGACTAATCACCTTTATGAAAATGTAAACATCCAAGGGGCCTGTAGGAGTGGAGTTGAAGGAAGTAACAGTGAGCCAGGTGCTAAAAATCTTCACAGGATGAAGATAAATAAGATAATGAGATAAATGGGCATTGTGTGTGGTATGGTCTTTGGAAATGAGATTTAAACCTTGGGAATTTTAAGGAAGAGGGAGGAGAATGATTGGAAGTGGTGAGGTGGAGCATTTGCCCACCTCCAGGCCCAGTGATAGAAAGATTTTGGAAGAGGAAGCTGCCATTAAGACAACTCCAGGGGACGGACTCTCTTCTGGGGAGAGTTGGACTTAGTAAAGAAAGAAAGGAAAGGATCTATAAACATATTTCTTGCTTAGATGTTTCAAACAAGGAAGTCAAGATTGCCTTCATACTAATTCTTATTTCACTTGAAGATGTATTAGGTATATATATCTTTATCTAGTATTTTATTAACTTCATTCATTTCATCTCAGCTGTTTATAATTATCTCAGTTTCTTAGATAAGAAAACAATCTGAGTGAGATTGCATTATTTACCCATATCACACAACTTGTAAATAGCAGAAGTGGGATTAGACTCAGCTCAGGTACACAGAGACATTCTTAATATTTTTCCCTATGTGACTTAGTCTTCTTAAATGAGGTGCTGACAAAGTGATCCAGAGCTCTTCCAGGTGGTAGCCTGGAGACTGAGAATCTTCCCTAAATAAGTAGCAATTAAGGAGGGACACTAAATATGTGTGGGAACTGGGGTCTCTAGGAAGACTCCAGACAGGGAATGTGCCAAGACTTTGAGAAGGAAAGGATCATGGAGTCAAGGAGAAAGAGAAAGAGGCCTCACCTTAAAATCTGATCAGCAAGGGGGAAGAGGCAGGAGACTCGGCTGAAGGGGAAGTGAGGGGACATACTAAGGCCATATCAAATATTCTATTCTTTATCTAAAAGCTCTAGTGAAGTTTTTTGAAATAGAAGAGTAACTCAGGCATTCTTATTTAAGCAACTGCCTTATTGAAGTCCTTCTTCACAATTATGAAAATATCCAACTTGGTGTCCAGTGATAATATGATATGGTTTTCTTCTACATTTTGCACACTTAAAGATTGCAAAGTGTGCTTTATAATTTACTAAGATAGTTTCTAAAATACTTTTACATAACACATAAATTGAAGAGTAATTTAGTAGTTTATGTGTACACTGGATTTTGTTTTGTTTGATTAATTTTAGTTTAGTTTTGTTTGAAGTAAGTACTCCTGTTTTCCACAAAAATGTCCTGTATATATAAGGTCTGCACATTATTTTAGATTGCACCTTTTTCTTTTTAATGAAAATATAAAATCCATATATGCACATAAACCTTGCATGGATTTGAACATCTTGATTAAGCATTCAGTTACATGCATTTTCTCATTGATCTAGCTTCTCTCAAATTGTTACAATTGCATATTCTGCCAAATCTTCTCTTTTAATACATGTATTCCCTAAGTGATTTTTTTCATGCTGACCTAATGATCATAGTATCTTTTGGTTTCCTTTATTGGAACCAAAGATACATTAAAAAATAATAAGTTAATATAAAATTGACCCTGATTTCATAGTTTCAAAGCTATTTTTCTTTGTTGAATTTTAGTTATGCAGCAGAATCATTTCTTTTTGACAAATAACACTTATAAAGAACCTTAGGGTCATTATGTGTGAGCTAGAGTATTATATAAAAATGAGGACTATTATTGGTATTTCTGAATAATTTAAAATTTCTTTGTCAAGCGGTGACCCATGTACTAAGATTTCTGTCAGTTAGTCAAAGCAGATCACTATTTTCAAGAAAAAAAAAATCAAGATGCTTGTTATGCAATGATAGCTCACAGAACTGCTAATGTTATACAGTGAACTGTTAAGCTATGTAATCACTTGGTCCAGAGTTCCCTACAAAGGAAAAACAAAAAGCAAGCAAGCACACCGGACCATATAAACACACACCCCTGCCCCCCCCCCCCACACACAATTTCTTTGACCTTGATGTTCAATTAAGCTCGAATTCTTTCTCTTGACTACATTCAAAACATTCATTTCCATATGACTTTACATAGCCCTTATTCCTAGTATCTGGCTTCAGCGGTCCTTGCTACTGAAACTATGCACTTCAATGTAATTGAAATCAAAATTAGAATTTTTTAAAATATCCTTTAAATCAACCCACATCATGGGTTTAATAGCTTCTATTATATCTCCACCAGTTGGTCATCCAACCACTGTTTCAGAATTCTTAATCTCTCAAAGCATTACATTCTATCTTTGAATCTTAGTAACTTCTCCTAGTAACTTCTCTTTTATGTTTAGCAGAAACTTGTTTTCTAGTACCTTCTCTTAATTAGTTCTAGTTTTCCCACTTGGTCAACATAATTGTTTGTTTATAGTTCTCATCCACTTTGAGCTACATTTAAAAATAATAATACTGTAAAGCTGATTGTGTTAAATGCTATACAAGTAAATGCTAAGAGGTTGTACAACATTCTAATTCAAGATATTTTATGGAAAAAATTTTGTACAAATATCAGCAGAAGTGGATGGAGAATATTCTAAGAAGAAAGAAGAGTATGCATAGAGGAATGTAGGTGGAAAAGCTGTTGTTATGCCTGGTATAGTGAATAGTCCAATCTGACTCAAATGCTAAGAATGTGTAAGGGAAGGTTGGGGAATTAGACTGTAAAGGCAAATTAAGGAATATTCTGGAGGACTATGAATCTGACTGAAATTTTTAAAATTTATTTAGTGAAAGGTATAAATTCTTTGAAAAATTTTAATAAGTTATGTATATATTCAAATTAATCTTTATGAATTAATGCTGAGCCAATCTAAAAGAGAAATGAGTGTGAAAAGAAAAAAAAAAAACTAGCACATTAGTCAGTGTTAAAATAATAATGTGTTTACCTGAATGGTGACAAGAAGAATTAACAGGAAATGATTATACTTAAGAAATAAACACTCAGTGCCAAGCATTGGAGTAACCCTTTAACAGCACACCCCAAACTTTCTCATGATAGAGGAACTCTAAGTATCCCCATTATATATGAGAAAAATAACAAGCTCAAGATTATGCAACTAGTCAACAGATAAGTGAAGCAGGGCCATCATCCTTCCCCTCTCTAACTCATTCTTTAGTTCTCTAATTTTCTATTTTTAAGTCTTTAGAAAGTTAATTTATTGAATGGCTTCGCCCACCACTTCTATAATATCCTGCCAAGTCCACATTTCCAACCATCACTTCTCACTCAAGTGCAAATCTTGCATGAGTCAAATTTCTCCTGTAAATTTCTTCTTGAATATTACATCATCTTAAAATATTTAGTAAAAAGAAAAAATTCTCTCACTGAACATTGGTATGCTATGTTTTGTCAGATGAGAATCATTAAATTGCTTCTATTTCTCTACTGCAGTAGATACGAATCAGCTAATCTTTTGTGCATGCAATCAGTAAATTGTGTTGGCTTCTGTGGCTAGAGTTGACTATTTTAGATATTTAATTTATGGTATTTTGCATTATTTATTCCATGTTAAATGATTCTTTATTAAAAAAAAAAAAGAATTTCAGGTATTGGATGAGTTTATAAATGCCTCCCAGAACCACTTTCTGCTCCTTCTCAAACAACTCTTTATCTAAACTTTATTCTCTTTGTCTGGAACCCTCTTTTTTTTAACTCTCTTAGGCTAAAATATTGATAACCTTGCATGACTCTGCCTTCTGCCCATATGCAGATGACAGTCCTAGTGATTCTTCCTTCATCCCCTGAGTCTCTTCCTTTCTTTTTACTTCCAAGAATGCTTCCTCTTTTCCCCTAGGCTCCACAAATTCCTTTTCATTTCACTAACCTAGTCTCTTTTCTACAACCAAAGTTATGCATTTGTCTCAAAATTTTTACTTAATAAGTTTATGAAGTATATTACTTAATATATTAAATATGAAGATTAGGTTAAAATTGATTGGTATTTAATGCCTAAAGATTAATCCCATTTTTTTAGATTGATCTTTTCAATTTGTCATCTACAAATTCTCTTCCCCAATAAACATAATCTGGGCATTTTCCTAAATATTCTTGTATACCCATTTCTACCTCCACAGATTTCTTTAATCATTATATATAGTGCTATCTCACTTGTTTCTCCACCCAGGTGAAATTTCCTTTCATTCTAGGTATAATTTGGGTCATTTCCAAGTCCTTGGAAGTGTCTCCTTTAAAATTTTTAAGCATTATGGAACTTAACCCACTTGTTTATCATGTGGTATTTCATTAGTTGTACTGATGTTTTTAATTTTATACCTGCTCCTTTCTTCCAAAATGTATCTTGAATCCTTTGAGGTAATTTACATTGTTTCATTCTTCTTTATCTTTCTCATGCCTAACATTGTGCCACATAGAACATATTAAGACATCATTGTTTATACAATGCCTCAGGCTCTCTTGAAAAGCAAATGTATTTCCAGGGATCCAAGGATGGAATGTTGTTGATGTTATTGTTGTTCGGTGTGTGTTGGTAATTTTAGGAAAAATAGCAATGCATTAAGCACTATTGCAAAATGTTTTATATATATATATAAATATATAAATATATATATATACGAGCCAAAAATGTTTCTGGCTTAATAAGGTTTACAACCCAGTTACAGAATATTATATGACAGTATTGGTCTTTGATTTTGACTTTTCTACCATTAAAAAGTATTTCTGTAGATTTGCAGAGGAGATCAAATTTTAGAAATTCATATACCTTCTAAATAAATAATTATTCATTTGATAAATGAGGTGTGCATATACTGCTTATTTGGGGTATCGGGAGTAAGAAATATATTTTCATTTAAATTAATAAGAAGCAATGGTAATTTATCAGTGTGGCATAAATGTGACATGTACTTTTCAGTAGTGAATCTTGGTCACAGAAGTTCCAATTGCTGGGGTGCCTGGGTGGCTCAGTCAGTTAAGTGTCAACTCTTGATTTCTGCTCAGGTCATGATCTTGGGGTGCAGAGATTGAGCCCTATGTCAGGCTCTGCTGTGAGCATGGAACCTGCTTGGGATTCTTTCTCTCTCCCTCTCCCTTTACTCCCCGCCCCCCAACTTGTGCTCTCTTTCTCTTTCTCGCTCTTAAAAAAAAAAAAAAAAAGGAAGAAATTCCAATTGCTAATCACTTCAATAAATATGTTATGAGATTCTAGATGTCAGGGTAATCTTGTGCTGTAGGTAACCTTTCCACGGCAGTAGATGAGATGCTCTTGAGTACATTGTAATAGTGAATCAGTGACTCTACATGCAAACAAGCTAGGACATTTGTTCTCACTTTGAGTCTCTAACAGTTGAAAATGTCATAACTGGTATTTGTATTAATCATCAAAATATTATGATAAAGGGCACAGTCATCTTCTCTTTAAAGGAGAGTCAATATGTTTATGTTGATCTTTATATTAATGGGAGTGCTTCAGCATTTCTTTTTGAGGAAATAAAGTATAAATTTTTGTAGGATTCAGATTCATACTCTCCTGAAAAAATATTTTTTATTTCTCCATGTTAATGAAACTTTTAAAGCTTTTTACCGAGAAGGTTTTTTAATATGCTTTTTAAGTTGTGATGCACTTACTTTAATATTAGTGACTACCATTTTTTATTACTTATCTAAAGTTTTTGTTAAGATTTTCATTTTAGAAAGGTAAATTTCAGGAGTACTGACATAAAAATCTGAATATTTTTAAGGGTATTCTTGTAACTAAGTGGAAAGTGTTGGAGTAAATGAACAGAAAAATTTTTAACATATGTAAATTGGCAGTACACCAAAGGAAAAGTACAAATTGACAATAAAAGAGAGACCAAAAATTCATTTAAGTTAAGAAAATACAATTCTATTTCAAATACTTGGTGACTCAAACTACTTCTACCTAAGATATTTTTGTTACAAATAGGTAAGAAAAGATTATTTCTAGAAAAGTTAAAAATCTTAACTTTATGTCAATTTTCTCTTATGCTTGAGAAAATTCTTTTTTTTTTTTTAAAGATTTTATTTTATTTATTTGACAGAGAGAAACACAGCGAGAGAGGGAACACAAGCAGGGGGAGTGGGAGAGGGAGAAGCAGGCCTCCCGCAGAGCAGGGAGCCCAATGCGGGGCTCGATCCCAGGACCCTGGGACCATGACCTGAGCCGAAGGCAGACGCTTAACGACTGAGCCACCCAGGCGCCCCTCTTTTTTTTTTTTTTTAAAGATTTTTATTTATTTGTTTAACACAGAGAGAGAGAGCACAAGTAGGCAGAGCAGCAGACAGAGGGAGAGGGAGAAGCAGGCTCTCCGCCAAGCAAGGAGCCTGATGTGGGGCTCGATCCCAGGACTCTGGGATCATGACCTGAGCCGAAGGCAGCCCTTTAACCGACTGAGCCACCCAGGCGCCCTGCTTGAGAAAATTCTTAAGCATGGAAAGCTCATAAAGTAGTATCTTTCAAGTGAACCCTAAAGAAATACCAAACACAAGAACTTAGAAAAGCTCACCCTAAGCCACCATATATACACACATCTCCCAAACAACACCAAGCATTTCCTGAGAACAGCTTCCTAAACAGGGGATTTGACCGTGAGGATTCCAGGTATGGAACATGGGATATCAAATATAGCACATATATGAAGAACACTAGAATCATAAGGATGGAGATCAAGGTAAGATAAGAATTCCTTTTTACAGAGAGAAAATAGAAATGATTTAGAAAATAGAAATTTTATAATTTCTATTTGGCATCCTCAGCATTTGAAAAAAACAAAAAACAAAAAACAAAACAAGAATAGGTTGATAGGAAAAAGAAGCATGAAAGGATAAGCACTTCCTGGGAATTAGAAATATAATTGTCAAAATAAAAATAAATAAAAATATGGTTAAATTCAACAATAGAATGAACAATATTTAAGACCAAGCTTGTCATTTCTTAGATGGGGTTCAAAAGATGTCTCAGAAAGTAGAACAAAAAGGCCACAGCAGTGGAAAATAAGAAAAAAAAAAAAAAGGATATATATGAAAATTCCAACATCAGAATATATAGCTTCTGAAGGAATAGAAGAGGGAAAATGGAAATGAATTTTTTTAAATGGTGTTGTTGTTGCAGGACAATTTTCCTGAACTAAAGTAGAGTATATATTGTCAGATTAAAAACTCCATCTGTGCTCAGCAAAGGGAATGAAAACAAAAGAAAACAAAATAGATAAAGAAATAAAAGATAAAAAAGAAAATTCCCAAATTGCCTGATAGTTTAAGAAGAGATTACTAAAATCAAAGAATATTCTTAGTACTATTAGAAGTTTTATCTGCAACTGTACATGCTATACAGGGAATAAGAAAAATATTTATCTGTTTCAAACAAAATCATTATTTTTTTTGTTTTGCATTATATAGTTAACAAAGCAGTCAAAATAAAAACAGAAGTATAGACAAAATTAGAGTTATATTTTTTTAATGGAAGAATTTTGAAAATTTGCCTCCTATGCACTACACATGAAATTCATCAGATAAGGATTAAGTATACTAAAAGTAAAACAAATTACAAGAAAAAAAATGATATGAGGTACCCAAACAAAACAAAACAAACCCAACTGTGTAGCAAGTTCAGAGAAAAAAAATAAGCCAAAGGGAATCTTCCATCCAACATTCCATGATTTGGGATTGAGGATGTTAGTAAAACCATTCAGAAATATGTTTGCCAATGTATTTAAAGAATATATAAAGTATTTAAATCTTTTGACACAGTAACTTAAGATAATTGAAAAATCAAAGATGTAGACAAATATTGTAGCACTATTTTGAATGGTAAAAATAAATTATTTTTTAGTTAATATCATAAAAATTAATATCATAAAAAATAGGGAACTAGTTATCTGAAATCACATATATGTAGTGTGTATACACATACACATACACACACACACACACACATACATGACAGAATTACCAAGTCAGGAATAACAAGAAAATTAAGAATGTAGAAAATCTTGCTAATAAAACTATTCTGAAAACAAGAAGATACAAATATATAAATAATATTCCAATTTAATTGTTACTTAAAATTGTGGGCATGTTATTATTAAGCATTTCAAGATCTGTTATTCAAATTTATCTCTGGAGGTTATATATTTCCAAGTCCAATTTATAAATGATGTTTGTGATGGGAATATTATTTCAATTTTTGGGTTTTTTTTCTTACATAATGGATTAAGGTAACAAATCTGATAGAATAAAATACTTTATGTTTTAGAGAAATTCTTAAAGAGCAGCAAACTGTTAATTGCTCATTTAAACACATTTAAGGGGTGCCTGGGTGGCTCAGTTGGTTGAGCGACTGCCTTCGGCTCAGGTCATGATCCTGGAGTCCCGGGATCGAGTCCCGCGTCAGGCTCCCTGCTCGGCAGGGAGTCTGCTTCTCCCTCTCCCCCTGCTTGTGTTCCCTCTCTCGCTGTGTCTCTCTCTGTCAAATAAATAAATAAAATCTTAAAAAAAAATCCACTTCAAATATAAATATAATTTTACCTTAAACTGAAACCTATATAAATTTCAATAGAATTAAAGGTGAGGTTCTATTTTATTTAGTCTTTTTACATATTGCTGTTATAAAGATACATTTTTGCTAAGACTATATCTCAAAATAAGAATATTTCTGTTTCCACTTCACTCTGTGTATTTCCAGTTTATTTTTATTTTTTTAAAGACTTATTTATCGGGGCACCTGGATGGCTCAGTCGTTGGGCGTCTGCCTTCAGCTCGGGTCGTGATCCCAGGGTCCTGGGATGGAGCCCTGCATCGGGCTCCCTGCTCGGCTGGAAGCCTGCTTCTCCCTCTCCCGCTCCCCCTGCTTGTGTTCCCTCTCTCGCTGTGTTTCTCTCTGTTAAATAAATAAATAAATAAATAAATAAATAAATAAATAAGACTTATTTATCTATTTTAGAGAGTGAACACACAAGCAGAGGGAGGGGCTGAGGGAGAGGGAGAGAATCTCAAGTAGACTCACGGCTGAGCACAGATCCTGACTCAGGGCTTGATCTCAGGACCCTGAGATTATGACCTGACCTGAAATTAAGAGTTAGCCACTTAACTGACTGAGCTACCCAGGCACCCTATATTTCCAGTTTATTAAAACAATAGAAATTAAATGCTTAAAAAATACAAGATTCTCCTGTCAGCCCTCAAAAAATGTCAGATGTTGGGGCACCTGGGTGGCTCAGTTGGTTAAATGTCTGCCTTCAGCTCAGGTCATGATCCCAGGGTCCTGGGATTGAGCCCGCCTTCAGCCTCTCTGCTCAGTGGGGAGCCTGCTTCTCCCTCTCCCTCTGCTTGCCTCTCTGCCTATGTTTCTCTCTCTCTCTCTCTCTGTCAAATAAATAAATAAAATCTTAAAGTCAGATGTTAATTTATGTAGAACATATATATGAGATTTATATTTACTCATATAGCAAGTTAAGTTTTATGTGCATAGCATAATGATTCTCTTTGATGTGTTTAGCAAGTTGTTATATTTCATATTTTAAAATAAGGTTAAGTCCAACTTCTCAATTGAAAAAATTATAATATTTAAGTGAAAAAAGCCAGTCAGAGAAAGACAAATACCATATGATTTCACTCATATATGAAACTTAAGAAACAAAACATAAGAACATATGGAAAAAAAAAAAAGAGAGAGAGAGAAACCAGAAAACCACAGAGAACTTAGTTCTTAGAGAACTCTTAACTATAGAGAACCAGCTGAAGGTTACTGGAGGGGAGGTGGGGAGAGGATGGGTTAAGTGGGTGATGGGTTAAGGAGGGCAGTAGTAGTGATGAGCACCGGGTATTGTATGTAAGAGATGAATAACTAAATTCTACTCCTTTCCTTCTGTTTCTAGTTGTTATTTTTCTAGAATTAGTATATTTATTAATATTGGTACTACTATTTTAGAAAGTACAAAACAAAAATTTTTCCCCAGAAATTTCACGTTCTCATGAATATACTTTCTAATATTAGCATCTATAAATTCATTCTACTACTCCAATGCACTATCATTTAATTCTGTAAATATAAGGATTGCACATATTTTATGCATATGCACTGAAAATATTATTTTTAAGAAATGGTGATACTCAGATTCACTCAATAAAACAAGAACAAAAGATTCATGATATATTAAATGGCTGATATTATATATTTGATGCTTATATTGTATACTGTTATATTACTTGCATATGCAAACAAACGCATTGGATGAATATTACACTTCAGTTGTTCTTTAATATTTTTTTCACCAATGCTGTGAGTCTATGTTTAAGTCTGAGATACTTTATAAAGAAAGCATATAACAGATGAATGCTATCATTTGCCTGAAGGCTGTTTAGAATATATCTGCAATGCACATTATGCTGAGAATATGAAATTGAGTCAATTTAATATGAGGTAGAACAAGGGTTAGTGAGAGACTTGAGGACAACCAAGTAATAATTTGGAAACAAATGGCAACCCAGATTTTGGAGAATAGAATATCAAAGCCTCTGTAGGTTTCTAAAATGTTAGTAAAAAGGACCAAAGCAAACTTTCTTTCTTTTTTTATTTTTTGGAAATATAGTTGATGGACAATGTTACATTAGCTTCAGGTGTATGACACAGTGATTCCCCAAGTCTACATTTATGCTATGCTCACCACACTATAGCTCCCATCAGTCACTGTACAAGGTTATTACAATACCATTGACTATATTCCCTATGCTGTGCCTTTTCTTTCCACGACTTATTCATTCCGTAACCAGAAGCTTGTATCTCCCACTCTCCTTCACCCATTTTGCCCATCTTCCCAGCCCCCACCCCTCTGGCAACCATCAGAGTTTGTTCTCTGTATTTATAGAACTGTTGCTGCTTTTTGTTTGTCCATTTGTTTTATTTTTTAAATTCCACATATAAGTGAAATTATATGGTATTTGTCTTTCTCTGTCTGACTTATTTCACTTAGCATAATACCCTCTAGATCCATTCATGTTGATACAAATAGCAAGATCCCTTCCTTTTTACGGCTGAGTAGTATTTCATTGTATATATACCACACTTTCTTTATCCATTCATCTATTGATAAACACTTCATTGCTTCCATGTCTTGGCCATTGTAAATAATGCTGCAATAAACATAGGGGTGCATATATATTTCCACATTAGTGCTTTTGTTTTCTTTGGGTAAATACCCAGGAGTGGAATTACAGGGTCATTTGGTACTTCAATTTTTAATTTTTTGAGAAACTTCAATAATGTTTTCCACAGCTGCTGCTCCAATTTACATTCCCACAAACTTATAAAGCTGTGGCAATAATTTGCTACTAGTGTTGAGTCTATGTATATGAAAAAGGGGATAATGTAAAGGATAACCATAGGATTAATAATATTGAGCTCTAGAGCCTAAGAAAGGTTATACCCAATGAATACTTATTACAGTTTAAAATAAGATGATTAAACGATATAGAAAGGGATGGATAACTAAAAAAATTAGCAATAGACCCCAAATTTTCTTTCTTGAAAATTTGATCCAATTGTGTTGTCCCACTGATTGATGGAGCAAGTTATGTGGATTGCTAAGGAAGGGGTGTCCCAGTTAGAGGAAACAGAAAATGATAATCTCTTGAGACAGGAATCTACCTGCCTTATTCAAGATTTAGTAAAAACAGACACCAACATTTACTAGTTAGGATAATCAGAGCTACTGAGCTGGTGAATTGGAAGATTGATACTGAAGTGAGTGACATAATGAGGGAGAGAGATAGATGTCAGGGAATGAGTGGGGGAGCAGCGGATGGCAGATCATCACAGATTCTGTAGAACCTTGTAAGCTATTTAAATGAAGTGGGGTTTTTTGTTAGGTTTTAGTGAGATGGGTAGTGATTTGACAGGTTTTGAATGGACTCATAATATGACTTTGCACTGTAAAGATGATCTGGCTGTTCTGTCATATATAGACTGTAGGTGTAGGGGCGGGGAGAAGGCAATGGAAAGATCAGCTTGTAGCCTACTAAAGTAATTAAGGAGAAAAATGATGGTGCATTAGACCAAAAGGTAGCACTGAGATGGGATAGCAGTTAGATACTGGATGTATTTTGAAGGTAGTACAGATAGGATTTGCAGATGCCTTAAATGTGGAGTGTGGGAGAAAGTGAAGACATGGTCAGGTTTATTAGAAAAAGCAATATAAGCACAAAGTTGCTGTTAACTGACAAATGGGAAATCAGGATTTGAGTCTGTACAAAAATGGTTTAAGATGCTTATTTAACACCCAACTAGAGATCTTGGGTATGAGTCTGGAGTTTAGAAGCAAGTTCTACCTGGAGATACTGATCTTGTGGTTTTCAGCACATATAGACATTAAAAGTCGTGTGACTGAAATATATGGTTGACAGATCAGTAAGTGAGTATAGATGGAGACAAGGTTCAAGGAACAAAACCTAGGCATGTACAGATAGAAAAGTCATGATGAGAAAAGTGTAGAAAACACCTAAAAACTGTCCAAATGATAAAGGAAGTTGTGTGAACCATATTCAGGAGTGAGAAAGTAAAGATGACAAATTTATAATTCAAACTTTATGACCATAGGTAATTTAACTTTGGATGGAGAAGTAAATGAAGTTACTGAAATGTGGACAGCAATTTAGATTAAGTGCAAAAATAAAATGGTTGCAAAATTGATATGAATAAGATCTTTTCTAGCTGCTACCATTATAAAGCAAATGGCACAGAATCTTGGTAGCAAATAATACGGGAACCCCTGGACTAATATTTGACTAATCTCATCTCAGTAGTAGATTAAGTCTTATTATTGTTGACATCCAGAGTGAAGGATAGTGGAATATTAAATACATTTTTAATTTAATTGAATATTATTCCTAAAATATTAAGGATACTGTGATTGGACAACCTTAGAGAACTATATGAAGCGACTTGCATGAATAACAAAGAAAGACTGAATTTGAGTTTCTGGTTTATATTGATTTGCCATGGAATAGAAATCAAAACCTGAAAATGGAAATACCTTTTCCCAAACTTAGATATTGTCAAATGAAAGGCACACGTGAAGAAAGATTTTGAGATAAAACAAACTAAAAAATCTTAGCCCTAAAGAAACTGGGAAACATGAACATTATTAGATAATCTTAAATTATTAAATCATTACACAGTCAAATCTTTATAAATTTAGAACTTTAGGATCCATGGTCCAACAGGTTAACCTAAGCACCGTAGACCATCTAGTTGAGAGAGATTATAAATTTGTATGAGCATTTTTTAACCTGTCTCGGGTCCTATCCAAACTTTAATTCTTACTTTATTTCAAACCCAGGGAACACATGAAGATACAGCATTTGTAAGAGGAGAGTGTCCCTAACAAAGCTGTATTTTGTTTTTGTCCAAGTCAGAGAAATCTCCACATTGATGTGCTAGTATATAATTGGGAAAGGACAGCAGTTAGGGATGAGAAGAATAAAATAGGGAAGAAAATGGTTTGATTCACATTTGGAATTTGAGTAAATTAATTCCAAATATTGTAAATAAGATAATTGGGAAAGAACTGCACCAATTTACCTATTCCATTGAAGTAATGTTTTATTCAACTAAAGTCACTCAGAAACCTCCTTAAATAAAATTTCAGTTATTATTGGTTCAAAGATTGTTATTTAACTTGTAGTTTTGAAGCTAAAAAGAACTTTAGCTGTATCTTCCAATCTATCACGTAATGACTACAACCCAAATAAGTTAATTGATTGCTATTAATTGACCTGATCTTGAATCTTATTTTTCTGAGTACAAGGTATATTTTTTCTGTCATGATGTGTTCTAGGTTAGAGGCACAAGATATTGTCTAAACTAATGTATAAAAATTAAAAAAAACAAGTTTTATACTTTCAGAATGTATACTTTAGTTATTATTTATTATCAGTAATTTGAAATCCTGGAAATTCACACTAAGTAACTAAACCAGAAAAATTCAGACAAATTCTTAGAGGCCCTCATAATATTTGCTCTTTATTACTTATTTTTTTGGAGTAGCAAGTATAACATTTAACTGGACAAATAACTTCAGATTCACTGTAATCTGCTCTTAGTTGAATTGGTGACAACATCTTGAATAAGAAATTAAGAGAATATGTAATCAAACTAATAAGGAGTTAATCAAATCTGCTGTTAATATCATCATTACATTGTTTCCCATCTAATCCTTTGACAAATTTCAAGACACAAACTACTGGGACACTGTTCTCTATGTCCACACTCCTTCTATTTCAAATTAGTCAATAGTGACTATTGCACAAAGTAATACCTTTTTCTTTGAATAGGATGTGCAGACTGATTTTTAATCACAAAAGAAATTTTACATTCATTTTTCTGAATAGTCTGATCAGGCAGAGTTTCATATTCTGTTTTACTCAACTTGGATCTTAATGGAGAACTAAGGTTGTTTGGCTTGTTAATTACAGTAATAATAATTGAAAACTCATAGATTTCTTCCTGTTTCCTTGTCAGAATCCATTTCCTAAAAAAAAATAGACAATAATGTCACTATAATGTATGGCTTGTCTTCCCCTTTCTCAAAATCAATCTTGGAAATTTTAAGACTTATTTACAGAGTAAAATTGACCTTTGAGAAGAGAAAGTGACTGTGGAATCAAAACAATAGCAAAGTCATTCTTCTGATTGTTTATTACAAATATGCATGGACTATATTCTTCTAGATATTTGTCATTAATTATTAGGAAGTTGAGAACTAGGTATTTCACCTTAATTCTAAAATACATCTACATTAAATGTTTAAATTATTATTTCCTGTACATTTCCTAAAGAAAATTAGATTCATATAATATGAAGAAACTACCACTGGCATAGATTTAATCAGTCCCAGCCTTTAAATCTCAGATCAGATTCTTGCTACTTGTGGTACCTTGAAAAATCACATGAACCTTCTGAACTCCGGTTTCCTCACCTCTAGAATGGTACGCCATTTCAACTTATAAAACTGATGTGAGAATTTGAAGTAGTGCTAGGCATGCAGTTATCCTAATGACAGGCATATACTGAATACAAGTAAAGTAAAGCTGCTTCTGTGTAGAACAATTTGCAACCATTACCGTTTTTCAGCTTTTAGAAATGTAGTTTTTTCTTATATATTTTCATGGATGATTTGAATTAGATGGTTTTGTTAGTACTATGGTTATTGTTTATATATATGTATATATATATACATATATATAATATTCTGCAAAAATATTGATGTAAAAAGAATTTAAGCACTTTTAAATATATTGAAATATATAATAGTTATTGCAAAATTATATTATAGAATTAGGAGAAATGCAGTTTTCATGCTGACATATAAATTGCATCTGCAGAATTTGTAATATATTCAGTTACATGCATATTTCAAGTAGTTGCAAGGTGAAATGGAAAATTAGCTGGGCTATACCTGACTTGCATGCACACATGTAAAACTCAAAGATCATATTCAGATGCAAATTTGACTGTTGCGGTTAAGGTATAGATTTCTTTGAAGATACCTCAATTCGAGTCAGTTTGTTTTCTCCCGTATTCTGCTTTACCCATATGTTCTTTTCCCGTCATGGCTAATTTCCCAAAGATAGATTAAATTGACAAGCCTGACTGTTATTCTTTCCTTGATTATTTCTTGGTTTCTTCTGAGACAGTGCATTCACTATTTCATAGCCTCCTGGATATACCAACATTTCAGGGAATGAATACAATCCATGCATTTTTATGGCTGGAAGCATTAAGTTTGGTTCTGTAAATATTTATCACTTCCTACTATGTGTCATGCATTTTGCCAAGCACTAAGGATACTAAGAGTGCTTGCCCCTGAATTTTTCCTTGCCTATCTTTCTTATCATCCGACTTCCATTTTTTAAAAAATTAATAAATAAAAATAAATATATAAATAAGATGCACTTAAGTGACTTAAATTTACACATCTAGTTAGTTACAGAGCAACGAAGACATTGAGTGTATGCTGACTTCCATTCAGATTATAACATGTTGTCTCCACATTACTAATTATAGAGGGGTGTGAAGTACATAGACGGCATTTTCTTTTAAATCTACCAAATCTCTATGGAATTTCTTTTTTAAATGAGGTTGGTGACAAGAATGTCAATGGGTTAATGAAAACGAAAACGACTGCACATTTTGTTACGAATTCACTTTAGACTTGAAATACTGCATGGCATTTAGCCTAAGATTTGCCTATATGCTTACAATACACCATTAAGATAAGAAATGTCAATTATCTGGTTAATTTGTCAATGTAGACAGCCAGTCAAGACCCAACATGAACCTCCTTTAGTGTATATGATCTGAGTTAACTGTAGACATAGTCTAAATTGATTTGTTAATTGCTACTTTTTTCTTCAGTTTGGTTCCTACAGACTTTAGTAGAAAAAAGGCAATAATGTCACTATAATGTATGGCTTGTCCTCCCCTTTCTCAAAATCAATCTTGGAAATTTTAAGACTTATTTACAGAATAAAATTGACCTTTGAGAAGAGAAAGTGACTGGTATATGATAACAAGTACTATTTTGAAACAATCACTGAGTGCTAAAACTGTTTAAAGAATTTTAGTTTTTTTTTTTTTTTAAAGATTTTATTTATTTGAGAGAGAGAGACACAGTGAGAGAGGGAACACAAGCAGGGGGAGTGGGAGAGGGAGAAGCAGGCCTCCCACCGAGCAGGGAGCCCGATGCGGGGCTCGATCCCAGGACCCTGGGATCATGACCTGAGCCGAAGGCAGACGCTCAACGACTGAGCCACCCAGGCGCCCCTAAAGAATTTTACTTTTATTAACCCATTTAATCCTCCTGGATACTAAAATCATCCTGTTTTAAAGATCAGGAAATTAGAGAGGTTAAATAAATTAACCAAGGTTATATATGTAGTAATTAGTAAACTCAGAATTCAATTCTCTTATAAAGCATATCAGGTGTCTCTATTCAAAGTGCATTACTAAAGCCCAATATGAAATCTTAAATATAATAAATATATGAGACTACCTATAGTTTTATTTACTATAATTAATATCTATAATAGACTAAAGATGGTTAATATTTTGGGAAATCATGAAATATATGGAATGTTGCATCAAATTAGCCAACCCCTATATGTGATTATAAATATAGCATTGGTCCAGAATGCTCTATGATAACCTTAAGAAAGTAATCTATAGCTTGAGTTTCTGAAATACTGTATACACTACAGCTAAAAACTCAATAGTAATATCCTGAATAGAAGTAGTACTAGAATTAGTAGATACTATGTATTGTTTTTGACAAGAATGCAAATCTTAAATTTAATATTTTTAAAGTTCTATATAGAGACCCTGAGTCTTTGTGTTAATATAATAATCATAATAAACACTGTTGGTTTATCTATTTTAAGAAATGTTACCCTTGATGTCCTTAGATGGATATTTTGTACTTGTTCATTAATGTTTTATAGTCAGGTGATCTACCAGAACTCCCAGCCTTCAGTCTTTCCCCACTACTAGTTCTCCTGTGTAGAGAAGTGCGTATATATTCCTAAAGACACCACAACATTTCATTTCTTACTCTAAAAGAAACAGGGCTTCCTCATTCCTATATAATAAAATTCAGTCTCCCAAACTGCATTTCCAGCTTCATCCTCACTATTCCTTTTCATTTCTAAGATCTCATCAAACTGGATGGGGAACATATTCTTTGAACAAACCCCATGATTTTCCACTTTTGTGCCTTTAGATTCCACATCACTTCCTCTAAACAGATGTAGGTGTATACTCTTATCTGTTGAATGTAAGTTGAAAATACTCTGTCACTCAAAGTCCAATCCTTGGAGACAGTCTCTCCCCTTTCTAGGCCCCCAGCTAAAAAAATAATGTATTTTTATACTCTACATTTTATTGATTTCTTTTTCATGGTGCTGTTACTTTCCAATGGATCTCTTGTAACTTTTATATGTGTTTTATCACCTTTACAAGATGTTACAGAGATTTAGGGCAGAGGCAATGTCTTATCAATCTTTGTATACTCCACACTACCTTGCTTACAGTTCTTCTATACTCCATACTGCCTTGCTTACAGTTTTTATAAGATATATTTTATAAACTACTATAGACAAACACAGCCTAGCATGCAAACTTGTACTGATACAGCTGGGAGTCAGAGAAATTAAGTGATTTCTTAAGATCATGTATGTCAGGATTTGCACCCAGATTTCTGATTAAAAAAATCAGAATAACTCATCTTTCTGGGTGTAACTATACCATTCACAATGACTTTGAATTATAATATTTAAGAGGTGGTGTAAGGGGTGCCTGGGTGGCTCAGTCTGCTAAGCATCTGACTCAGTTTCGGCTAAGGTTGTGAAATCATTGGTCATGGGATAGAGCCCTACGTCAGGCTCCGCCCTCAGCAGGGAGTTTGAAGATTCTCTCCCTCTGCCCCTCCCCCACACTTACATGCACATGCCCACTCTCTCTCTCCCTCTCTCTCTCAAATAAGTAAATCTTTAAAAAAAAAAAGAGGTGGAGGGAACTTTGGCTTCATCTGGGCTGGCATTTCTCTCTAAGGGTATGTGTCTAATAATGTGGAGATAGAGGAATACCACAGGAGTTTTGGGATGGTGGTGATGCTTAGGCTTCTTTGGATGGCCTCTTGGTATTAGATAGCACATCCAGCTTTGAGCAAGATGCCCGTAACAAAATAGGAAGCAGTTGAGAAGGCATAGAGAGCCTCATGAGGTCCCAGCCAAGCAACGGAGCCTTAGGGAAGACCCCTCATAACATGCCAGACCTGTTTCTTTTCTGGGCCTTGAACTGACTATTTTGCAAGGGCCTCTCCCCCACTTCCTCAGCCAATGCCACAGATCCTTGAATAGTTATCTCCATCTCACCAACCACGATTCTACTCAGTTTTTAACTCTGCATAAAAATCTCCATAATTACCTGTGACATCTTCATAGCGCCCGTCCTTCCCTGAAACAACCTATTGATTTATTTATATAATTATAAACTATTTTTTTTTTCCAAATGAAATATAAATCTCTCAAGGGCAAGGATTCCATCCTGGACACTCCTGAATAGCCAAAAGCCTACAAACTGTCTAACCTTAGAAGATGCTCATAAGTATTTGTTGGCTGACTTGAAAGGGGGTGATCACAAAATGAAGGTATCATTAACTAATTCACACAAGATAAAAATGGGCTTTATCCTGATGAGCAACTGTTACTCAAAAATTGTGATTCAGTGTATTGCCATATTATTTAGGCTTCTGGCCAAAACCAAAATGGATTCCCACATTTTTGTGTGCTGTGGTTACATCTACTCTCATGTCAGGCTTAGGTTAAATTCACTAAGAGACTCAAAACTGCAGGTTGACCATGCTGAGTGTCCCAAACAATGTGATGTTGCTGATGCTTACAGTCAAGTAGCTTAGCAGGTATTGCTTTGAATCCACAGAGAAGGCTCTCAGTTCTTGTCAGAAGAGCAAAGGAAGGGAGCAGAAACACCCTTGAAAGAAGGTGAGACTTTACCTGACTGCCCCAGCCCTTAGGGAACTCTACTTCATCTGAAATCAACATTTTACGGTCTGTAGCCTGTGTATGGTACTGATGGAGTTAGTACTATTTCTCCATGACTATGCGCTAATCCCTTCTTTGAAAAAATATATATGCTTAGTAAAAGCAGATGGATTGATCTCATTGTCATTTTTCATGAGAGTGGTTTCTAAACAGCCAAGGGATTCCAAACAGGAAGGAATGGAGGAAGGCATTTGAAATGAAAATCAAGAGAGAGGGCACCCCTTAAAGGCAAGGACCCTTTCTCATCTTCCAGCCTTAAGGCTCAGCTGAATATGTATGCCAAAGAAAGCGGCTGTTGAATAGCTGACTATAGAATCCAGAATCACACAAGTGAGGAGGCACACCCACACAAGAAATTTGTTTAATTGATAAAATGAGGACATATTTCCTTGCTGAAAATAATTTGTTGAATCAGCTCTTTTGAAGGAAACTCTTTAAGGACAACACGCAGTCATTAACTAAAAACACCAGAGAAAGGACAAATTAAAGCAAACTATCTCAAATCCAGGACCAGAACAACAATGAGTTTAATGTGAGCACATCAACTATGGTTTTTAAAATTTCCCCCAGCAGAGTAACAACCTTGCATCACCCCCAAAACTGAGCAGATTTTTGCAATTTTATCTGACAGAAGACTTAGTGTATCATAACAATATTTCTTTGCATCACTATTATAATTTTCAAACATCATTTTCTCCTTTTAATTCTGCCTTTATATCTCCTGCTTGTATCCAAAGAAACAAAGAAAACATCTTTAAGAAAAAAAAAACAAAAACTTGGAGCACTTTTATTAATGCAACAGAACTTTTATATTAATTGTCCAGCAAGTAAATACTGCTTGTTAAATACGACTGTCACTTTATAGACCCCGCTTCTTAGAGAAGATTTAAAATCATCTATGAGTTGGGGCGCCTGGGTGGCTCAGTCGTTAAGCGTCTGCCTTTGGCTCAGGTCATGATCCCAGGGCCCTGGGATCGAGCCCTGCTCAAGCCGGCATTGGGCTCCCTGCTCGGCAGGAAGCCTGCTTCTCCATCTCCCACTCCCCCTGCTTGTGTTTCCTCTCTTGCTGTGTCTCTCTCTGTCAAAATAAAATCTTAAAATAAAATAAAATAAAATAAAATCTATGAATTAAAGAATGGGGATATATATATATGGCAAAATAGATACATTCCACTTCCTCCTCCAAGCATTTATGGGTTTTTTTGGTAATTCTGTAGTATCGGAGGCATTGTGCAGACATGCCAGTTCCTTGCATAAATCCAATTCTGAAATAGAAGGGAATTCTTAAGCTGTTTCCTTTTTGTGGGGTTAATATATGCAAATATTCACATAAATTTAGGAGCTAGTCATAAGAATGTAGATCCAAAGGAGACATACAAAATGTGGTGTGGATCAGGAGATGTCAATATTCAATCTAAAAGGTACTAGTTCGAAAAATAAATAAATAACTAAAATGTGCTAGCTCAGGTGAGTCCCAAAGGCAGAAGAGCTCCAACAGAGCTGGAGTACCATGCCTCCTTGCATCCTGTATCACTTCACATGTGAAGATGGACATGCGGCTAGTAGAGGGCCTTCAAATCCAAAACAACTAATTCACTGCTTCTCTTTTGATTTATGTTATTTACTTGTGATTGTTCTAGAAGCATCTGAGAGCAATAGCACGTGGAACATAGGTTATTTCAAAAGACTCAGCAGCAGATCATTACAGTATAGTTCCTTTTCCTACTCTGTATTAAGACTGAGGTTGACCCTGAAGTAATCCCCACCCCCCGCCCGGCTTTGGAGATGATCTATCAAAAAGATACAAAGTACAATAGAGATTACCAAGAACATGACCATTATCCTGAATAGTAATAGCTAAGTAGGTTACTTTATTTTACTTTAACAAAGTGTTCTATTATTTACAGAAATATTTTACATGTGTTTTTCTCATTTGTCATGGAAGGCATTAATAATAGATGTTTTAACCATATTTTCAAATGAAGACCCGGAGACCCATTGCTCCCTAGCATTCTGATTTCTTTCCCAGTCACTTTCCACTATGCCACAAGCCATAACCCAAGAGTACTGTGACAGTGGTCCCCAACTACTGGTGTCTACACCACAACAGTTCTCTGGGGGAGAACATTCCATAGATGTGCAAGGTAATGAGAAAAATAAGTATATTTATAAATTCCACACAATGCTTCTTTCACAAGGATTATATACACTATTCTGAGATTGTCTTTTCTAATTTTTAGTGTTAAAATACCCTCTTTTATAAAATGATGTAATATAGATGACATTTATTTAAGAGTTTTTATTTGGCAACTTTCATAAATATAGAGACTTCCTATCAGTTACCACTTGTTTTTCATTGACTGGTTATAAATACAAAACACAAAATCCACTGTAACAGAGAAATGTGTTGGTAGTAAAATTGGCACCCTGTTCTTCCCAAACCCCTTTTAGATACCAGGCTTATTGTTGAGGGAAGATTTTTACACTTTTTCTGAGCAGCTATAATCTAATCAATGTCAGGGAAAGATCCAAGATCTAGAAACCAGAGGTCAAGATGCCACATGAGGGAGAAAGAGGAAATGACAGACAGGTTGCTGGGATAAGAAAGAAGGAAATCAAGATCCCATAGGTGGGAAGTGATAATCGAAGGAAGAATCACAGGAAGAAATTCTAGGTTCTTCCGTTTTGTTAGTACAGCTATGATGGGCATCTGTAATGAGACAAAAGCTATATTGTAGGCTCAGTAGATCAGGACAATAAGACATAGTCCAGACTACACCACAAGAAGTCTTCATTCCGGGAAGTTATCACATAACTCCATCTTCCTCAAACTGTCAACGTAGACACAGCCCCTGCCATTTTTCCCAGTTGAAAGGGGACCCTTCCATGTAGTTCTCCCCAGACTTCTCAGTCTATCATTACAAAGAACATAGACTAGATCAAGACATACAGATGCTAAAATGGAATAATATTAGTCTTTCCCACTGTTTGGTGGTATAGAGAGGGAGGGGAATGGAGGTAGGAAGAGGATGAGACTATAAATGGAATTTTCTCAAGTTTAACATTTTCTCCATAAATTTCCCTTCAATATTTTAATGCCTGCTACCATTTGTCTACCAGTATATGTGCAAGCAGATGCCAAAAATGCTTAAGAAAGAAAGAATCCACAGGATAAAATAGGCTGTAGAAGATGATTCCTGAATCTTCACCTATGGTAGGGGGGGCTATATTTGCATGTGATTTAGTATTATTTACATATAGTCTGCTTTCCGTAATAAAATTGTTCTGTTGTGTAAGAGTTTAAGGTGTCCTACAGAGAACGTGGTGACTATAGAATACTGCAGAATACTGCACTTCACAGATGCTCTGCAAGTAGCAAATAGGGCTAGAATGGCAGTCTTGCCATGGTGTGTTTATCTTCTTATGTGAGTGGGTTTAAGTCTCCAAATATTCTTGTTAAAAAGTCCTCTCCAAATAGTGCAATTTCAATAACATTCCTGGACCTTAGACTTAGGGGGGAGAAAAGGAGGAATGTATCTGGTTCTTTAATGACTCAATTTTTATGTGCATAACTTTTCTGAAATGACTATTTTTTAGGAATGTTTTCTTCCTTTCAATTTAAGTGATGGTTTCTTAGAGTGTCCTGCTAGAAAATCAGGTGTAATGATAGCAGACTGAATGGTGTACTCTGATATGTGTCATTGTTATGCAAAAAAGTGAATTACTTTGTGTTGAAGTGTTCACCGCAAAAATGAATAGAACTCTGCCTCTGTGAGCCAATCTATTTATGTCTTTGGTCATTCATATGTCATTACATGATATATAAACATGAATGGAATGCTTGCTTTTTTATAATTTTCATTGAAGATGTATCTGAAATTGCTTTACTAATTTTTTTCATTAATACTTGAGTTTACTACCAGGATATTTCCCAGATTTTAGATTATTGCCCAAAACCCAACAACTTTTTCTATTTCAGCTCTGAGACAATGTAGAAATCCTGAGTAAGTCCATTAAAAAAGTTCTTAATCTCAGGAACAAACTGAGGGTTGCTGGAGTGTTGGGCGGTGGGAGGGATGGGGTGGCTGGGTGATAGACATTGGGGAGGGTATGTGCTATGGTGAATGCTGTGAATTGTGTAAGACTGTTGAATCACAAACCTGTACCTCTGAAACAAATAATACATTATATGTTAAAAAAAAAAAAAAAAAGAAGATAGCAGGAAGGGAAAAATGAAGGGAGGGAAACCGGAGGGGGAGACGAACCATGAGAGACTATGGATTCTGAGAAACAAACTGAGGGTTCTAGAGGGGAGGTGAGTGGGGGGATGGGTTAGCCTGGTGATGGGTATTAAAGAGGGCACGTTCTGCATGGAGCACTGGGTGTTATATGAAAACAATGAATCATGGAACACGACATCAAAAACTAATGATGTAATGTATGGTGATTAACATAACATAATAAAAAAAAAGTAATGGTTTTGCATAGCTAGACATTTTATTATGTTGTCTAAGGAAATGAACAGTATAAGCATTAAGAATTAAATAAGCAGGGCACCTGGGTGGCTCAGACGGTTGAGCGTCTGCCTTCGGCTCAGGTCATGATCCCAGGGTCCTGGGATCGAGTCCCGCATCGGGCTCCCTGCTCCTTGGGAGCCTGCTTCTCCCTCTGCCTCTCTCTTGCTCTGTCTCTCATGAATAAAAAAAAAAAAAAAAAAAAAAATCTTAAAAAAAAAAAATGAATTAAATAAGCAATTGCTAACGTGGCCATACATATCCTCTCCATCTTGAATACTTCTAACTGTTGAAATGTTAATATACGTAAATTTTAGTTTATATAATTTCTCATTATTCATCTCTAATGTTTTTCATACGTGTAACCCAAAGTTTAGCCTAGTTAAATTTGTATGCTGTATGAACTATAATTATGGTGCTTTATTAGCAGATAGATGGATAGAATGGCATACAGACATGGCAATGTTTCCCTTAATGTTACTCTAGTATAGCTGTTTGAGTGAGTCTGACAAAGCTTGCTGCAATTGCTAAGGCAATAATTTGCATTTTTTCTTCACATCTGTATGACATACCAACTGTATGGACTTGCTAGTATAGTCATTGAATATAGTTATCACGAATCAAAGGTTAGATTTTGTTAAACGTTTTCACTTAAAAGCCAGAAAGCACCTTGGTAAAAGTGTTAATCACTGGAATCGGAGAAATTAATATGAATACTGGGTCTTTATGATAACATGGAACTTAGATTTTAAAAATGCAGGAGCAAAGATTGCCTTAGAAGAGTTCTCTTTCGTAGCCATATACACCCTTACCGTCAAGTCTAGGCAAGTCTCTTCACTTAGGTTGAAACAAAATTTTCGTGCATGTTTGTGTGTGTGTACAAGTCCTTTTCCCACAGTATCAATCATGCATTGCTGAAGGTCTTCCAGATCATGACATTATTGGAGCTCAGATTTGGAAGTGCACAAAAGAGCTGTATGTGTTGCCGAGGAATGTGTTTTCAAAACAAGGATAACATTTTATTTTTCTTTCTCCCCAGTTCTGCAGTAGTGTTAAGTGTTAAAGCCTGAGAGGTTTAGAAAGCTGCAGTGAATGTGTTAAGACTGTTAATGAAGCTTCTGAATCTAAGGACAAAATTAGCTCTCACACCCACACTGCGCAAAGTACGGCAACTGTCTGATAGAATTGCATCATGACTTTTACCTGGGGACACGGGTATTATATTCAGCTGAATTGATGAAATTGGGAAGACAGATGTGCCCAAAGGACATTTTAAGAAGCTTGTACCTACATAAATTGCTTGTGAAAAATCTCTAAAATTTGAATAAGAAACCAATGTAAAATGCCTTCTGCCTGTAAACTTCAGGTCATATGATACATATTATCTAGCATAGCCTTTAAAGAAAGAGAACATTTGACTTTCTCTTGGTATTAGACATTCTAGATAATGTCAAGCCCAATGAATGTTTATTTTTTTTTTCCTTTTTATAAAGAGAAGTACTTAGGACTAGACAGTTTAATGAAGGATGTTAATCTTGTATGTTGTTTGCTTAAAAACATTAAATTCAGGCTTTCATTGCAATGTGACTGGCATACAAAGTAATGCATAGAATTAAATAATTTGGATATTGTAACTATCTAGCAAATATAATCACAAAATGAAAACAGCAATGGCATTGAACACCTCCAAACAAATTACTAAAAACTTTAGTCTAGGTTTCTTACATACTGAGACCTGAAGAATCAATCCTAATACCCTCCACATATAAGTCTTAAAGATAGACTTTTAAAAATGGAACTATTTCATTCCATTTTTAAGACACATACCCTAAGAAATATTTTTACTTGCAACTCCATACAATAAGTTCTTGACCACTGTTGGTTTAGGAAGGCGGCAGATATTTAGATTTGTTTTAGGTTTGCTGTTCTAAGAAATGTGGAAAATAGATGTCTAAAGTCTAGAGATTTGTGATTGCTAGCAGTTAAATGAACAGGTGGAAAGGGTAGTTGTCTTATTCTTACTTATACCTTCATATAATCACAGAATATTACATACTTAAAGTTTTTAGAAGTTTCAAGCAGGAAATCACAATTATAGAGTAAATACTTTCATTTTCTTAGAAAATTCAGAAGCTGAGATGTAAAAAATTAAAGTCTTTTTTAAATGTTAATTCACTGACCTTTAAGACTCTAAAAATCATCTGATACTGACAGTCCTGACTCCACTTCTAACATATGCTTATTGATATTAGAGAAAAAAGATGAGGTCACCTTTGATATTCCTAAAACTAATAGTCCTATCCACAAGAGGGCATGGGTTTTCCATAGGAAAGTAACAGCATTTGAAGGGGAAATAAATGGTTGTAATAACTGACCTTTTCTTCTGACTGGCCATACTCTTAACTTTGTTTTTTTAAGATAAAACAATTTAGAATTGATTTGCATAAGGACACTAATAATTGAATTTCACCATCACCCTCTACTCTGATTTCCTACAGAATTTATTGCTTCTTCCACTCCTTTGGCAGTTCACATATAACTCTTTATTAGCATGTACCTTCTCTTTATATGTTCTTCCTTCCTAATTATACTGTAAGTCCTTGAAGAAGATAGGCTTTTACTTACAACTCTCCATTCCCATGGTAAAATACAATACCTTTGTCCAAGGTAGGTGATAAATAATTATTTGCCAATTAAGGTAATAATGGTTTTGAAGTAATAAACATTATTGTAGCTATTGAAATGTATGTTACTATGGGAATTGACAGTTTACAAAACTTCTCCACATCTATTATTTATCTGTCTTCAAATAACCATGTTCTCTACTTTTAGTTTGGGTTTTAAGCATTTTCTGTTCTCCAGTTTTGTGGTAGTAAATAAATTACTGATGCAAAGTGAATTTTTAAAAATGACTTTTGTAATCGCAAATAGTTTTCTCTTAGTCCTGAAAGTGAGGTATTTTATGAAATTTCCTGTTAAACAGCTGATCATGAGTTTATTTAGTTTTCTTCTAAACTTAGTTTAGTTATATTTGGAATTTAAAATTTAAAATGATTTCTTTTTATTTGAAAGAGAAAACATTCCCACATTATTTCTCTCTTTCTGTTTATACAAAAAAAATTTACCATAATATGTGTAAATTACCTAACCAAAGATTCTGTAATATGTTTTTGTATGTATAGTCAGCCATTAATAGAGAATTAATAAAGCAATTTGTTGCCAAATTTCAGAGTTAGTAAATAGAGCTTACAAAAGTAACTAATCCTGAAGGATTCCACAACTAAATTATAATAGGAATAATAAATTGATAGTCAATTCAGTGGTTAAAACCACCAATGACCAACAATCATGTTTATTAATTCTACACTTTATTAAATCTAAATTACAAAATGAAGTAATTCCAAGGTCAGAATATGTATTTCAATGTATTTCAACAATTTCATTAGCATCATGTAAAATGAGTGTTAATTTCTATTTTTTTTTTTTATTTTCTGTATCTTTTTTCAGGGACATCACAATTTATACACTGAAGTTTTCATTTATTCAAGCTTAGGAAACTTAATTACTTAAGCCTATTATTTAGAACACATGTTAAGTAAATAAATCTATCAAATATAAACACATACATAGCATTCTTTGTTTTCTGAAATGGAGCTACTACATTGGGGAAAAAAAAAAATCAAAACAGGATCCAGCAATGAAGGTACTATTGTTCGACACTGAAGAATCTGCTTGTCAATCTTGACCAACACATTATAGAAGACTTCATATCCAAGATCTCCAGAAAAGTAGGCCAAAATCTCACAAATTATTGCTAGAATGAAAACCCTAGATTTCCTCTTATCATAATTTCTGAGGTGAATGCATTATTTGATGAGTTGCCCAAAGGTAGCACAAGATGTTTTTGTTCTGTCAGGGGACTGTCCCAACAAATTTCCACAGCAATTCACCGATTATATAATCTGAACTCTTAAATTTCATCAAAAAAATCTAATATTTGGTTATGCCCTGATTAACCCTACTTTAAGTACATCTTCTTTAAGTGCAAGCTTTATTGTTAAAGAATTGACTTGTGAGTAATATGGATAAAGATGATTTTTTGTGGTCATTAATAAAACAGATTATTGATTATATCAGTTTCATGAAGGAAATTGTATTCTATTTCTGAGCAAACACTGAGTAACAGTTAAGTATATAGGTCAGAATTCACATATTATAATGTTCTACCTTAGAAAATTAAAAATGTTTAAAATCTGCTAATTATAAAACATTCTGACATGAAATAGTTTTCATCAAACTTAACATGTGATTAAACTCATGCAAACGAACCTTACTACGTTTCTTCCTCTCCAATACTTATTTTTATGCAGCATTGCAGATACACTCCCACATAGACTCTCCTAAGTGAATAGGAATTGAGATTCTGTTCTTTTCTCTTGGCCAAACTTTGTGCTGCATCTGTCCAGAAGTGCTTTTGTCTAAGTCCACAAAAATACTGCATGGACTGGAGAGAACATTGCTCTACACCTATACTTTACATACACAAAATGCTTATTTTGTCTTTATTTTAACCACAGTATATTTGTAATAAAATGACCAGACCTTACATGTGCAGCTTAATTCCTTTAACAAATGAAGACGCCTGTAGTATATGTGTAGGTCATGTTACAGTACTTCAAAACTTCTCTTTTTAAGATTTTATTTATTAATTTGACAGAGAGAGAGCACAGGCAGAGGGAGTGGCAG
The DNA here is from genome assembly GCF_054177405.1 of Leptonychotes weddellii. NCBI lineage: Eukaryota > Metazoa > Chordata > Mammalia > Carnivora > Phocidae > Leptonychotes > Leptonychotes weddellii. Next base: position 159,220,233 of record NC_138369.1, on the reverse strand, counting down.
AGGGAGAGAGAGAAGCAGGCTCCCTGGTGAGCAGGGAGCCTGATGCAGGTTCGATGCGGGGCTCGATGCGGGGCTCGATGCGGGGCTCGATGCAGGGCATGATGTAGGGCTCGATCCCAGGACCCGGGGATCATGACTCGAGCCACAGGCAGATGCTTAACCACCTGAACCACCCAGGTGCCCCTCAAAACTCTTGATGCTCTTTCTTAGTCCATATCCTTTCCCAGGCGTAATCATTATTCTACCTTCTATCCCCACAGAAACTCGAACTTCATGTAAATAGATGTGCATTTTTTAATTCTCACAATTTTAGGGGAGGGGTTTTCTTTCAATATATCAATTTGAAATTATAATTATGTAATTTAAATCCATATATTAATTTACATATGTATATTTATATTTTAAACCAGCATTGTTTAACTGATTATCTAAGCTTCAAGATTTTGTGTTATGCTTTGTCATTTTTCTTAAAATAAATTCAAAGAGCATAGAAATCCAGAAATTTAGAGAAACTTTTTTTCAATAAATATTAGAGAGATGTTACACTTGGCCAAGATGGAGTGAGAAATTCCTAAAACCATCACTAAATTTCTTTGTTCCTTGATTTCTAAACCAAATGGCTTAACTATTAGAATATACTCCCAAAGCTCCTCTTTTAAACATTTTATCCTAATCCACAGAAATATATTATTGGAATGACAATTAAACTAAAAGAAAAAAAAATCAATGTTTACTATAATTAAATTTTTTCATAGTGCTGCAATTTTATTTCAGTGTTTGGAATGTCAAAGTCTCAAACATGCTTCTTTGTTCTTTCTTAAGATAATGCTTTGTAATGTGAGAGAAATGATCCTCAGCTTACCAGGTCACATGATTTCTTCACCCTTCTGTTATCTCAGAAGAAAAAAATAGGTCAATTTTAATATTATTAATCATGCAAAAATATTTACAACTCAGGAAAATCAAATGTTCAAAGAAAAACACTATTTAGGTTTTCTTAGTTAAGAGGAACTATTTATTTTGAAAATCAGTTATATTGAGAACTTTCTTTTAGCATTGAATTTTAATTAAATTTGATTAATTTATTTTTAAAATTCTGGTATAAACAATAATTGCACACTTTTTTTTCCCTAAAAGTGTACTTCTGGGGGAAAAAAAGCAAAAATACTCCCTATAATTGCAAAAATGTTTAAATGTGTAATTTGCCCAATGTTACCTTGTACAAATGCATTTATAAATTTCTTACTATCATATATACCTTGAAGATACTACATTTTTCTACCAAGACTCAGTAATTACTTTTTTTTGGTATCTATTTAATTGCTTTACATTGCATAAGCATTTGGGAAAAGTTCTCTTGTCAGACAATTTGCTTCATATTTCCTGTTTGTTTCATTTTTTTTGAAAAGGAAACCAGGTTTTGGAGCAATTCTATCATAATATCATAATTTTCCAAGTATTTTCCACAGATTCAGGGTTTTTTTAAATATATGTTTCCCCATGAGTTACAAACCTACAAGTCTTATTTTTGCCCCTTAGTACACTGATAGTCTCTTCACCTCAATTAAGCACCAAACAACATATATTAATTTACATTTTTGAAGGATCTCAGGAAGTCCTTTTAAAGTACAACTATCCTATTATTGAGCTTAACTATCCAATGTATGCTCTCAAGAAGAAAACTTTCTATAGGATCTACTGCTCAATTATTAAATTCTCTGGAGCCATTAATCAATATAGATAGCAAGATGTTAATTTTCTTTCAGAGCCTTTCTTCCAGTACCACCTATAGAATTAGTAAGGTTAGGAAATGGCTTCCCAGAATATAAAACAGAACTGTGTCCTAGCCAGCCCCCACCAACATGCACAACTTTTATAATGTATTTATTCAGTAACTTGATTCAATTCTTAGATTACTTATACACATATCCATTTACCACACCAAATAAGACCAGCAACTGTATGTCTGAGGCTTCCTTTCTTACTACAGTAATACAAGAGTATTCTCAGCAAGCACAAGAGGGTAGGACCAAATTATTTTTGTCGTCATTTAACAAACATTATCGACAAACTTCAACAGATACTGATGTAGAGTAGGGTCACTGGGATCTGGAGGGAGGTTGCTTGGATTCAAATTCCAACTTTCTTTTTTTTTTTTTTTTTTAAGATTTTATTTATTTTTTTGAGAGAGAGAGAATGAGAGAGCACATGAGAGGGGGGAGGGTCAGAGGGAGAAGCAGGCTTCCCGCTGAGCAGGGAGCCTGATGTGGGACTTGATCCCGGGACTCCAGGATCATGACCTGAGCCGAAGGCAGTCGCTTAACCAACTGGGCCACCCAGGCGCCCCAAATTCCAACTTTCAAACTTACTATCTGGATAAGCATGTGCAATTAATTTACTTAGCCTCTGTGTAAGCTACAATTTCTTCTTGGGAATGTGGACATAAGTTGAAAAGTACCTGCTTCATGACATTGTTGTGAGCCTTAAATAGATCATGTAAAATAATTAACACAGATCCTGGGGCATAGGAAACTCTCATTAAATGGTAGTATTATTATTTTTATTGTTGTGCCATTGCTATCATTGTATGGGTTTCTAGTAGTGTACAACACAGAGAAAACATGTTAATGCCCAAAAGAAGTCTCAATTTGCAATGATCTGAGAACTGACAGAATTGAAATTCTAGAGGAGTCGGCAGCCTCTGAACATGTCAACTATTCATCTCTCTAGATTCTCTAAGCTTTATCCCTGTATCAAGTCAGATCATCAGAATGGTACATACCAGGACTGTATTACTTTAGCCCCCTTCAGAAATGCTTTCATAGAACTATGATTTGGCGTCATGCCCATGGCTTCTTATCAAAGGTCAGTGCAAGAAATGGCCCTATGAAGAATGCCTCTGCTCTTTTTGTAAAACTGCTATTGAAGACACTCTCCATTCTAGGGTTTAATGTCCCTTAGACAAAGACTCTTGTTATAAATTCTTCTTAGAGCTAAGTTTAACGATTTTAGTATATCTGTTGTTTTGCTTTAAAGTACCTCATCCTTCTGGGAAACAGAAAGGGCTTTAATAATAAATAGAAGATTCCTTTCAACATGTGCAGTTCTGAAAAATGTTACCAGCAGCAGCTGATGATCCATCATCAGGAAAGAATGAAAACCAATAAATTCATTCTCCCTTTCCTGTTTCAAACTTAAAATGTTATCCTAGAAGGAAATATTTGCATGTAGAAAGATTACCTCTGAGGGAGGAAAAGGGATGTATTGCGGATGATAAAATTTCTGAGCATGAACTCTTTGGAGGGCAGAGAGCTTTACAGTTTTCTTTCAAGTCACATCATGTAAACCGGAAGTTGCAAATTGGCAGACCTTTGTTTTTCAGCCTGCACAATGTTTTAAAAGATACTGTGGAGGGCATGTGTTACACTTAGGCATAATACAAGCATTCGGACATCTACTGTCATACTCAAGACCTTTTCCCTGTTAAATTCTTCTGTATAATCAAGGTTACTTTCATACACGGTAGAATCTGACATTAATAGTTGCTACTTCATTAGTATAGGCAAAGGAGTCCCTTGAACGTTAGTATAAAAGCTTGTAAAACTTAGAGCAAATAATTTTTGAAAAGCTGAAGAGAATATGAGAAAACAGGTCAATGTAACCTTCTGTCAGTCCTTTATGCTTACTTTCGAAAATATACTGCCTGTTCTGTTCCCTTTAGCGGCACTGTGGGACCCGATGATGGCCCTCTCAAAGCATGGAGGGATGCTCAGAAGTATTAATATCACCACTTCTTTCTCAGATCCTGTTCTTTTCACCATGGAAATGGGGGAGCCAGGAGAACCAGGTTTTCTCTATCAGATTATAAAAAATATATGTTCTTTATGGTAGAGTTTGAGATATTTTCATAATGAAGGAATTGTAAGTGAGTCTATGGGAAAAGTGAGTGCTTCTAAACTATGCTGGAGGCCAATAACATGAGCAAATGATTATTCTGCAGATTGGAAAATACTACCAGGCATCAGCCAGAACTGTCAGCAGACAGGGACATCCTAAAGAAAATAACTGTCAGTATCAGTTGGCCACGAATTTTCTTCCCCCAACAATTTCTAATAAGCAGGCATATACATGAATTACTTAAGCCAAATAACTACTGAAGTTATGTTTACTGATAGATATTTTTGATTAAGTACCATTAATAATAGGACTCAGTCATTGGTTAATCTAAAAAAGTTAGATTTTAAGCATGCTCTTTTGCTTTTAACACTATTCACTTTAAAAGTGGGAATAACCGGCATGCATATTTTTCTTTGGATACATTGACCTTATAATTATTTTTGTTTCAAAATTGGGACTTAGAAACAGATTTGGCCCTCTACCTCCTAAAACAAAACCTTTTTGCTAAGTTTTGGGTCATCACAAATCTCCCAACAAAACAAGATGGAAGGTAATACTTCATGGATTTTTTTTTTTCCTTCAGGCAAAATCCCAAAGTCATTTAGACCTAAATGTTTTTCACAGATCTGAAATCGCAACAAACTCCAGCAGGAAAGAGTTGTGGATTTGTAAAGCAATAAAAGTTTCACAAATGTGACTATGTAGTTGTGGTTCAACATTTTAAGCAAGAGTTTATACTTCATCAGAGTAGATACCATGATATTTTGTTCAGCAGAGGACACTAAGACACAGAGAACTCTGTTCTAGAGTATGAATTCTTATTCTAGACACCTCTCTTTTTATTCACCCACTCATCTAACCTTTTACTCATTCATATGTTTATTATAGAGAACATTCTGCATGACCTTCAGCTTTCAAAACTGACAATCCAATCTTGTGACTTTGAATCATTTCTTTATTGGTTAAATGCCAATAGCTTATTGAAGTACCTCACGAAAAGGACCATATTTCTTTCCTAGATATCAGTGACTTATGACTTACTTATGATGATAGTTTTAAAAGATTGATAAAGTAATTTAAAATTAATTAAATGGAATATCATTTTTGATGTTAAAATGTAAACTAATTTTTGTTGTTCTATGTGGCAGAGATAGGTTGACAGTGTTTAAATACATCTTGAGCTATGAAAGGCATAAACAGGCTAGACATTGAAGGAACTGAATCTTTCCAATTCCAGATCTTTCATTCTTGCTTTCTTGCAAAATGGGAATGTGTTAACATGGTGAGGCATAATTTGGTAATTTATGTGCCATGAATTACCCATGGGAATGTGTTACTAAAGGTATGATTCTCTATTTGGAATACTTATGTTGATTATTAGTAGCAAAAAAATACATTAATATGTTTCCCAAGTTTACTTTATTAATACTTACTATAAAAATCTAACAGAAAGCTAGAATTAATGTAATTACCAAAAAATAAAATAAAGTAGAATAAAATAAAAAAAAATGAAATAAAAAGAGTTCTCTGAGATCAATGTGGGATAAATCAATTTATACCAACTGCTATTCAAAAAAGATAAAATGAATTATAAGAGTACACACTGACTCTAAACCTCAGGACATTATTAATAAATATTGTCTCTATCCTAAGGTTTAAGGAGCTATGAAGCTAGTACAAAATATTATGTATAAGTATTAATTTAGTTTTCAATCAGGATTCCTACAGGAGGAAGACTTATGAAATGGCTGCACTGTGCATTTTCCCTTACAACATTTGATCCCAAAGGCACACTTTAACTAAATTTGACAGCAGGAAAGAAGTCCAAAGCTAAACATCACCACACAAGTTTTTGAAACAGGTGACAGCTAATGGCCCAAACAGTTCATATTAATAATCAAATGCTGGCTACCCTGTGGATCACTACCGTGTGCTAATGAGGAGAGACTTGCTTTCTCTCCAGGCAAGCGACTTTCCGTGTCACCTCTAATACTTCTAAAACCTGATGGATACTGGAAGAGAGAATGTAGTGGTTACTCTCTGCTATGGGCAAATGATATGCATGTAACTCATAGGAAGTCTGATTCGTTGGATCCAAAGTTGAGCTTTATTTATTTTTATACCACTTTACTTCTAAGCCACTTTACTAAGACTTTTTTTTTTTTTTAAGATTTTATTTATTCATTTGAGACACAGAGATAGAGAGAGAGAGAGCATGAGCAGGAAGAGGGAGAAGCAGGCTCCCCGCTGAGCCAGGAGCCCGATGTGGGGCTCGATTCCAGGACCCTGGGATCATGACCCGAGCTGAAGGCAGACGCTTAACCATCTGAGCCACCCAAGCGCCCCCTACTAAGACTTTTTAAAGCAAAGTTAAAAGTACTAAAAAAAATTAAAATGCTTCTACGATTAGTGAATATTTCCAGAGTTATTGCTTTTGCTTTTGTTTTTTCTCCACTTAAAGGAGGAAGGTAGAACATTCTCTGTAGATACCAAATCTTTAGTCCTCTTTTTTTGGCCAACTATGCCTTTTTATTGAGCATAAACATTAGTCTCCTACAATCTTGAGCAAAGGAAATGGGATCTACTATTAAGGCATGCAGTGGTGATCAGTAACCAGACTGGCAGATTATTATACAACTGCAGTCACTGGTTGAATCAAATCCTGCTTTTATGTCCCCTTACACATGAAACCCTCATATTTTGTACACATACAAAAAAAAAAAAAATGTCACAATTGATCTGAAGCAATTCTTTATGGATCATAGGGTGATAGATTGCTGTTCTCTTTTGGCTATATTATTTTTTAAGATAATTGCTTACAAAATGCAATATGTATAGGATCAAATAGCTATAATTTGAATTTAGCTTTGTGTATCTCTTCTTAATTCACCAGTCAGTTACCATGCTTTTCACTGTTTTCTTCCTCTTTCACTGCCTTATTGTTCAAATACAACAAAAATGCAATCTGAATCATGGCTAGTTGTTCTGTAAGTACTTTTAACAATGTGCTTAGTGGTCTATGTTGCTTTATGCAAGTATTTTTTTTTTCTTGCAGAGAGCTAAAATATTTAAATTTTCTACTTATTTGTAATAAAACTGGACAAAATAGCTTTCCATATTAAAAATCACTCCCTGTATTATGCTAAGCAAAATAAGTCAATCAGAGAAAGATAAGTATCATATGATCTCACTGATATGAGGATTTTGAGAAACAAGACAGAGGATCATAGGGGAAGTGAGGGAAAAATGAAACAAGATGAAACCAGAGAGGGAGACAAACCATAAGAGACTCTTAATCTCAGGAAACAAACTGAGGGTTGCTGGAGTGGAGGGGGGTGGGAGGGATGGGGTGGCTGGGTGATGGACATTGGGGAGGGTATGTGCTATGGTGAGCACTGTGAATTGTTAAGACTGATGAATCACAGACCTGTACCCCTGAAACAAATAGTCCATTATATGTTAATACAAAAATTTAAAAAAATCACTCCCTGGATATTAACAACTGATTTTCTTTCTATCTGAGGTGTGCCACTTATTAGCTATGTTAACAAAAACTTAGTATTCTTATTTATAACACAGAAAAAGTACTACCTGACCCACTTAATATCTATGGTTGTTGAAAAGATCAAATAAGGTCAAATAAGGTAATATATGTAATTCTTGACGAATGCCCAGTTTCTGTTCAGATGTAAGATATATTTATACTTATTTTATTTTATTTTATTTTTTTTTAAAGATTTTATTTATTTATTTGAGAGAGAGAGACACAGCGAGAGAGGGAACACAAGCAGGGGTAGTGGGAGAGGGAGAAGCAGGCTTCCCGCCGAGCAGGGAGCCCGATGCGGGGCTCGATCCCAGGACCCCGGGATCATGACCCGAGCTGAAGGCAGACGCTTAACGACTGAGCCACCCAGGCGCCCCTATACTTATTTTAGCAATTCTGTTCCTTTTTTTATTTAGCAATTCTGTTCCTTTAACAATGCCTCTCAATGAAGAAATATATTATTATATTTTGGTAATTTTTTTTTTAAGATTTTATTTAATTATTTGACAGAGAGAGACACAGCAAGAGAGGGAACACAAGCAGGGAGAGTGGGAGAGGGAGAAGCAGGCTTCCCGCTGAGAAGGGAGCCCGATGCGGGGCTCGATCTCAGGACCCTGGGATCATGACCTGAGCTGAAAGCAGACGCTTAACGACTGAGCCACCCAGGCGCCCCTATATTTTGGTAAATTTTTATCTTTATTATTTCTTACTAAAGAAAACAATATCTCAAATAAAAAAGTCTAAATTTGGACTCTGGGAAAAAACATAATAAATAAATAAATTTGAACTCTGAGGTGAAGCCCAATGGGTTTAAGAAAGGGAATTGTAAAAGTAAATGTCCATGGGAGCCAAGCCAAAAAACAACAACAACAAAAAAAAAAACAAAACAAAAGGAAAATAAATGGTACTGTGTGTATTTCTCCAGATACAGACAGGCATACAAGACAATTTTCACTTTTCTCTTAACCTGGATGGCTTATGCCACCAGAATGTATTCTCTGAGTTCTGTGTGCTAGAACTGTGAAATCGAGGTGTTTGCAGGACTGTGTTCCCTCCAAAGCTTTAAAGGAGCATCATCCTGCCTCTTGCAGGTTTTGGCAGTCCCAAGAGTCCTTTAGCTTATAAGTGCATCACTCCATTCTCTTCCTCCTTATTTATTAAATGGTTGTCTTCTTGTATGTCTCTGCTTTCACTTGGCACTCTTTTCTCTTATAAGGACACCATTCGTAATAGATTAAGGGTCTGCTCTATTTTAGTATGGCTTTATCTTAACTAGTCACATCAACCACAACCCTATTTATAAATAAGATTGCATTCTGCAAGTACTTGGGTTAAGACGTCAACATGTGTTTTTGTGGGACACAATTCAACTTACAACAACCACTGTAAGAAAAACAAAATGCAAAAATTTGAAAAAGCAAAAATAAATAGCAAAGAACATGACTGAAGTGTAAAAAAAAAAAATAGGTACTAGTGAGAAGATAATAAATTGTTCAGGCTGTATGTGGCTTTTTTGGCTGGTTGTAAAAATAGCTGCTACTCAGGTGTAAATAATTTTTTACCAGGGGCGCCTGGGTGGCTCAGTCGTTAAGCGTCTGCCTTTGGCTCAGGTCATGATCCCAGGGTCCTGGGATGGAGCCCAGCATCGGGCTCCCTGCTCTGCGGGGAGCCTGCTTCTCCCTCTCCCACTCCCCTCGCTTGTGTTCCCTCCCTCGCTGTGTCTCTCTCTGTCAAATAAATAAATAAAATCTTAAAAAAAAATAATTTTTACCATGGTGGCATAAAGGTCTAATATTAAATCCCTTAAATGCCAAATATTAGCAACAAATTCCTTTTTTTAAATATGAAGTGAGGAAACACTGTGAGTTCTGTGCACATACTTATTAACTATGACACAGCATTCAATTCATCCATTTTGTTTAAGATCAGAATTCCTTTATTAGGAAAGCTATAGTTTGGGGAATTTTGAAAATATATTAGCAGCTTAAAATATTTTTCCCCTTGAATAACTAAATCATGACATACTAAGTAACTCATTTGTTAATGAAGAGAAATATAAGTGTATATATATTAGGACACATCAGAAAGGAAGATATTGAAAAGAAGTACTCACAAGCTGTCTTCTAACTGTAACCAGAAATAAATAACAAGTGATATTACAAAAGATTATGCCAACAGTAAATCATTTCAGCTTTCATAAAATTTCAATTTAAATGGGTTAATTTCAGACAAAGCAAAGAGTAAAATAATGCAAGCCCTATGTGTCTCTGTCTCGGCTTTACTAATCTCTCTAGACATCAGTTTCCTCATCTGAAAGTTTCCTTCCTTCAAATATTCCATGTCTATGATTTGAAAAATACACAACTAAATTCCCTTTACTCATCTAGGAGTATACAATATTTAAAAATATATATATTTCCTTTACAGTAAATTTCATCGAAACATGCCATTTCTGGAATATATATGTTGAGTTGTGATTAAATCATGAAGCATAATCACAGGTTAGCTACAGAGGTATTCTAATTCTCTGTTTAGTATGCAGCTGAAATGAGGGACTGGCTAAGCACTGTCAGTAACAAAGATTTCATTGTTTTATTTCCACTGTGGCTTCTTCTGCTTTAGTAAGCACTTCAGAATCTACATTTTGAGTGCTTTGTGAAACATTGTTTTTCCTTTTGTTGTCAGATAGATTCACATAATATGTTGATTGTCTATAATGCCTCTTGGCCTTTACTATAATAAAGTGTATTCCCTTGTTATTATTTATTTATTTATTTATTTGAGAGTTGGAAGGGGCAGAGGGAGAAGGAGAGAGAGGGAGAAAGAGAATCTTAAGCAGGCTCCATGCCCAGCATGAAGCGCCACACAGGGCTCGACCTCAAAACCCTGAGATCATGACCTGAGCTGAAATCGAGAGACACTTAACCAACTGAGCCACCCAGGTGCCCCTCCCTTGTTATTTAACTCATTTAATTTTAAACTTATGTGCCAAAATAGTTGAGCTTTAGATCTGTTTAAATAAAGAAGGAAGGGATGCTTCAGGTAACGTAGTGAACTGAGTTGACATAAACTAGTTCCCATTTCATTTATATAGAAATGCTACAGGGGCACCTGGGTGGCTCAGTCGTTAAGCGTCTGCCTTCGGCTCAGGTCATGATCCCAGGGTCCTGGGATCGAGCCCTGCCTCGGGCTCCCTGCTCAGCGGGAAGCCTGCTTCTCCCTCTCCCACTCTCCCTGCTTGTGTTCCTGCTCTCATTATCTCTCTCTCTCTGTCAAATAAATAAATAAAATCTTTAAAGAAAAAAAAAGAAATGCTACAGAAAATATAGCAAGCATCCCACTAATAAGTTAATACAGCCAATCTCAAAAGAAAATAAGAGAAATCTCCAGGTGGCAAAACAGAGCAAGAAATCAAACCTAGAGTGTTAAGGGCACAATCTAATGCCCCAAGAGTCTGGATGTGTATTGTGCTAAGTTATAGTGGTTACAGATGATGCGTTGGAGTAAAGATGCTAAGGCACATATAGGTGGCGGGGCTTTGAGCCAGTGTGAAATGGGTAGACGAAACAGATTTCTGAGTAAATCTGGGGCCCTGTGAGAACCCCATGCCCGTAAAGATATGATTAAAAAAAAATATTGTTGTCAGGAAGAAGCTTATCTGCTTTACTGGATTTCTGAGTGTTTAAAAAATTATTCTTTTTAATAAGTAACAATCAAAATACAGCAAGCATGTGTGTGGTTTTCTGAGCTTTTATAATCTGCTAGGTATAAGAAGCACAGACTAAGAGAACAACATAGCACCTCATCTGGAACTAGTGAACTCCCTAGGGATCTGGCACGTATATATTTTGTAAGGAAGTGCTATGACCCTCTTTGAATGAAACTCTCATGTTAGAAAAAATTAAACATTAATAATAGCAATGTATAAATTACATGAAGGAAAATATTACAACAAAACATACAGAATAATTAGCATAGCATAGACATTTGGTAACAGAAAAATGTGAGATTATAGAATAAGAATGTTTCATATTAAACAGATAAATGAAATTTAAAAAGGATTGAGAGATAATTTTTTTAAAATATTTTATTTATCTATTTGAGAGAGAGACAGAGAGAGCACGAGCTGTGGAGGGACAGAGGGAGAAGTAGACTCCCTGCTGAATGTGGAACCCACTCGGGCTCGATTCCAGGACCCCAAGATCATGACCTGAGCCAAAGTCAGACGCTTGACCCACTGAGCCTCCCAGGCGCCCTGAGAGATAATTTTAAAAGCCAGATTTGAAATTATATCTTCCAGACTTTAAGATGCAGACATTGATGCTAAATTTTAAACTATGGATTAAACAGTAGCTTGCCAAATAAGAGTAGATTAGTAAACTGGAAGATAGTAGAAATTACAAAGGTGCAGCCCTGAAGAGTAAAGAGAGGTTATCATTCATAACAAAGACATATGAATGATGAAATGAAGCAGTGCAAAGAGAAGAAAGACAATGAGAGAGAGAGAATATTTTCAGATAATGGCAGATACAGTTCCAGAATTATAAAAAAGATACATGAATCCTGAATTTGAAGATGCACACTTAATCCTGAACAGCTTAAATAAAAACAAATCCTTAGCCTAGATCCATTGTAGTAAAATTGCAGGAAAAAAATTAAAAGTAACTGGAGAATAAAGGTAAATTACTTAAAATAAGATTTAAACTAACAGTAGATTTCTTATCAGTAAAAATGAAGACCAAAATATAGTATATCTCAGAATCTCCCACGATTCATTTTATATATGAATATTTATTTTTTTTTTTAAAGATTTTTTATTTATTTATTTGAGAGAGAGAGAACACATGAGAGGGGATAGGGTCAGAGGACGAAGCAGACTCCCCGCCGAGCAGGGAGCCCGATGCGGGACTCGATCCCAGGACTCCAGGATCATGACCTGAGCCGAAGGCAGTCGCTTAACCAACTGAGCCACCCAGGCGCCCTATATATGAATATTTTTTAAAGTTAAAATTGAACTGAAAAGAATACCCTTATTTTATTTAAATTTTAAAACTGTGACTTAGAACATTTAGAAAATGCTATGAATAGTGAAATGGTATTGAGTTCGGCAGACCATGATTCAGGGTGCTATTTCAGCAAGTAAGGGCATCATCTGTAAGTTTTCATTAAAATGTCCATCATTAGGTTCCCTTTCTAATAATGTGAAATAAATTAATGTTATTTCATTCAACTAAATGAATAATAGAATTCACTTATTAAAGTAGCAACTTCAGGGCTCTTAACCAGATTACATGGTTAAACTGTGACTTCTTTCAAATAGTGTGTTTTATGAGACAATAAAATTTAAAGGACCAACTCAGATGTTCTTTTTTCAAAATCAGTTTTAAAGTTAAAGGCAAATAAAAAAATCTTTAAAAAATAAAAATTAGGCTACAGACATGCTATGAAGACAGGTGTTGTATTAGAAGTTCTGATAATGGGGGGTGCCTGGGTGACTCAGTCAGTTAAGCATCTGCGTTTGGTTCAGGTCACAATCCCAGAGTCCTGGGATGGAGCCCTGCATCAGGCTCCCTGTTCAATGGGGAGTCTGCTTCTCCTTCTCCCTCTAACCTTCCTCCCTGCTCGTGTTCGCTTGCTCTCTCTCTCAAATAAATAAATAAAATCTTTAAAACAAAAGCTCTGATAATGGATCAAAAATCATATCTATTGTAGAATAAAAAATGCCATACTCTCTTTCATTTTGTCATTTACGCCTCATCAGTCCTTTAAAATAGGTATTATTAAAATCTTTTGATAGATATCAGCTAGAGGTCAAAATTCATCAATATAAAATTCTATTACATTTATATAACTAAAATAATTACTCTAGAACAGTGGTTCTTAATGGGGGTAATTTTGTCCACGTTGGTCTGGAGACATTTTTGATTTTTAGAACTTGGGAGGAGGGATACCACTCGATCTAACGGTGGATCAGGGAGGCTGCTAACCATCCTGCAATGAACAGGAAGGCTCCCCACAATAAATAATTATCTGGTCCATAATGTCAATAGTGCCCTGGTCAAGAAACCCTGTTCTAGAATATCTAGATCACATGCTGATGAAATTGAATAGTAAAAAATATGCTCTGTTTACTATAAAAGCAAAGCAGAAATACGAACTTCCTTTTCCTAGAGTATTGTCTGTGGTTTGAAACTGACTGGCATTTCGTAGATACTTGGTCATTTTCATGTAACATGGGCTACAGTAGGAGTGTTTTCTCTCTGCAGGCAGTCTCCATAGTAGGATTTCTGTAGCCTCCAGCACTGGTGCCCTTACCTCAGTTTGGTTCAAGGAGACGGTCTTGACAATGTAGCAGACACACAACAGGCCCACAGACTTCCACTTTGCCCACTCTGGTTTCAGAATTCAACATGCATTACATTGAGACAAAAGTAATAAAATATATTGACACCCTTCGCTTTAAGTATTAATGCCTTACCTTTTCCAATGTCAGCAATCCCTCAGTAATGTAGCTTTCTCTAGTGCTGATAAAGCAGTTATTTTGTTTTCTGTAACTTCCTTTTGGGGTCTAGCTCATTTATTTTTAATTCATAATACTTTCCAGGATTTTATCACATCGATTACTGGTATATCAGATACCAGTTATCATGGTCTATATCCCTAAAGGGAAGTATATTGAAACTAAAAATGAAATTTCCCGCAGTGGTGATTTATTCCAGTCTGATTACTTTTAAATTCTCTGAGCATCTGTTATGATGCCATCCCAGTTCAGGAATTGCTTATGTACATTTTTAGATGATAAACTTGCTTTTTAAGTGAAAGGATTTTTAATTAAATCACACACAAAAAAACTATATTGTTTAAAATATATTCATAATTTATTTTAATTAGTATTATAGAAGAGGTATCTATTGATTTAAAATATTACTTTCTCTTTAGAAGTTATATGAAATACTATGTTATCCTCAATTTCATTTTTCATGTTTTCTCCAAGAAAATATGGAAAACAATATGATTTGACCCTATTAATTTTTCATGAATTGGGCTTATGAATTTCAAGATCTGTTTTTCTAATCTGAACTGTACTACATCTGAGTCTTTGATCAGTCAGTACATGAATAAGGAATGCTGTTTTCCAGAATTAAGAGGAAATGAAGCCTAAGGAGATACATTACAGAATAATAAGTACTAAATAAAATATAAAAGTCTTAAATTTTAGATCTCATTGTATAAATACTATATATTTTTAGACCAAATAATTTGTATCCCTGTTACCTTTTCCACACTTAGAGCAGAGTAGCATTTTATATAATGCATTTATCCTAAATCCTATATATTATTTGATAAACTAGAATAAATGTGATATATTTGCCCATGCATAAAAATGCTATTTACATATATGCTCAGTGAACAGAAATATCGGAATTTTATAGTAAATTTATCTCTAGGGTATCAAATGAAACTTTAAATAAAGCTGTACGGAAGCACCTTATTTACCTAAGGGTCAAAGTGCATTTCAAAATACCTAATAGGTGCAATGCAATATACATGTCTCCCATCAAGTTTCTGTAATCTCGATAATGGTACAAGAATACATTCAATATTATGTAAAAAAATTATTAATTTCTAAAATACCCCACTTTGTTTGCCTCTCCTGTTTTAGATAGTGTGTCCTGTTATTTTTTCCTCAAGATGTCATTTTAGTTGTCATCATCTTTTAGTCATGCCTTCATCTTTCCACACAAAACTGAAGGCCTGGGTTTCAATCTCTATACTTGAACACATGTCTCACGCAGAGGAATGTTATCTGATTCACAGGCTGTAACGCTCTTCACAAGGAGTCTCCACCTTTGGTGAAAAGTGTTTCATTCTTACCTGTTGGCAGCCTGATGACACAAAGTATTTGTTCATAATGCTGCAATCCCTTGCCTATGAATTGTCACCAGGCTCAGGAAATTGTTAGTAGAAATATCCATTCTGAAAGTGTAAATAGATAAGTATGCAAAACTAATGGAGAAAATAGTATATTCATGTCTGTCCTGCATATGACATCCTCAGACTAAAAAAAAAAAAAAAAGTATTTTCTTTATTCCTTTCCTTTATAAAGAGATTTCTGTCTTCAGACTGAACACTGGAAAAGGGCCTTCAGGACTAGTCATCAAGACTCATTTTGATGATATAAATATCCAGAGGGAGCCCAGATCCAGGACAGGGGTTATGACTTTCCCAAGATACAGAGACAAGAAGCTCTAGGATGGGATGAGAATTTCATGTTTACTCAGTTAAGACTAATCCTGAAAAAAAGACATGAATTGACTTACATGTGCAGACACTTTTGGAAGCCCAACAAGTCAAAACTGACTCCAAAGATAACTATTGTCATTATTCTCTCATTGTGATATTTTACCTCTGCATGAGCTTCTCCAAGTCCATGGATTGGTCCTGCCCACTCTATACTTCAGACAATTTGGACAAAATAATATTCCCTTTTCCTTTCAGTCCTCTTAGCCTTTCTAATCCTGATTCCCCATAGCACCCAAAATTTTGAAAAGTTTATACTTGTCTTCAATTCCTCACTTGTCACTCACTCTGAAATGTGATTCCATCTCTACCTCTGATATAAAAAGAAATATAAATTTAGTCTTCATCCCCATTTCCTGGCACAGAGCTTCCAAAACCCTTGGAATTTCCTGAATGGGGGGGGGAGGAGCAAAAGGAATATCTTTTGTTATTGGTAATTAGCCCCTTTCAACCATACCTGAGTATAGGAGATGAGCCTTGGAGGATGGGAATTGGTTGCCAGAAGAATCAACAATGTATTTAGAAAGTTGGAACTTTTAGCCCTATATCTGACCTTTAGGGAGGGGAGCCAAACTGAGCATTGTGTTAATCATCAATGGCTAATGACTTAACCAATCATAGCCTCCATAATGGAACCTCCATGAAAAAAACCTAAATAAAGAGATACGGAGAACTTCCAGGTCGCTGAACACATTAAGATGCTGAAAGGGTGTTACCCCTGGAGAGGTCATGGAAGCTCCACACTCCTATCAACATACTTGCCATATGTGTGTTTTTCCATCTGGCTATTACCGAGTTGTATCCTTTCTAGTAAACTGGTAATCATAAATAAAGCACGTATGTGAGTTCTGTGAGCCCTTCTACCAAATTGTCCAACACTGAGGAGGGGACCACAGTGAACCCCAGTTTATAGCTGGTCAGTCAGAAGTGCCGGAGGCTCAGACGTGTCATTGACATCTGAAATGAGGGGCAGTCTTGTGGGACTGGGCCCTTAAACTGTGGAATCTGTGTTAACTCTGGGTAGATAGTTTCAGAATTGAATTGGAGGGCGCCCAGTTGATATCTGAAGAGTTGGAGAGTTTGTTGGTGTGGGGTAAAAAATGCACACATTTGATATAAAAAAATGTGACTAGAGAATAGAGAAAAATCGTTTTCTTTTTTGTTGGTATTTCTCTTTACTACCTCTAAACCCATTCCTCTGAAAGTATCTCATCAAGATTATCAACAACTTCCTTTTGACTAAATTTAAAGAAATCTCTAAGACTTACTTAAACAAGACTTATTTGACAGCATTTAATTCTAATTATATATGCATGTGAATACATACATGTATATATGTATGTATATGTATGAATTTTTTATCAAAATACTCTGTCACTTAAACTTTTTTGTCCAGGTGTTTTCTCAGTATTCTTCCTACTTATTTGAACACTGCCTGTGGTCTCATAAGCAGGTTCTACTTTCTTCTCCTCTCATTCACTACTCATGTACCACAAAGCCTACCTGATAATTCTGCTGGCATAGACAATGGGGGACTTCAAAGTCATATTAAGAACTAAACTAGATCCTTCTACCTTCCTCCCATATCTCTGTTAGATAAACCTCTCTCTAGATCCCATGTTCACCACCAGACTATCCAATTACAAAATCGTATCAATTCTACCTCCAATATATTTCTAGAATCATTCTTTCCCTGTATTTCTAGAAAATCTCTCTCTCTCTCTCTCTCTCTCATAATAATGCTAAAACAACAGCATCATAATTTGTTTCCCTTGCTGCAATATCTCCCCCACTGTTTTGGTATCTCTAGAAAAGTCACTGTGTTCTTTCTGAAGTATATGCTTACTTAAGCCTTGCTTCAATCCTTCCTACAACAGCCTGTGTATGACAATATGAGGATATGATAGTTGAGAGAATAAGGTTGTTGAGAGCATGATAGGAATTAATGTGAGTGAAATCCCGAACATAGTAGCCAGCATGTAGAACGTGATCGATAATATTGGCTGTGTTGCTAGAGATACTAATAAAGACAGTATCTCTACATTTCTATCTCCCATTAGCTTCCAGTACTGGGAGGGCGGGGACTTTAGGCTATCATCCACCTGCTATGCCTATCACAGTGCTTGCACAAAAATTAATACTCAAGAAGTATTTGCTCAATAAATAGATAATAAAAACAATAGAAACTTGTATAAGACCTTACTCTTTTCAAACTGTTTTAATGTTCTTTCTCTCTTTATGAGAAATATATAATTACTGTTCCTCATGGTATATGAGCTTGAGACTCAAAATATTGAAACCATTTAAGCAAAGCCACAGAACCCTTACATAACAGAACTGAGTGTCAAAAACAAGTCTTTGGATTCTAGGCCCAAAGCTCTTACACTGCTTCCACCTTTCTTAATGGCTATATCAATTAAATACAGTCATATTGAATTTTAACCAGGCTCTGTGTGCAGTTTGAGGGAAGCACCCAAAATAAATCATAGCTTTTTGATCCATACTTCTTCAGACATATTAGTGAATTAAAGATGAATAAAACTGCACTTTCTCAACAACATATATCTATTCTATAAATATTCTATAAATATATTCTATAAATATGACAAGTTGCTGTTTACATAACTTGTCCCTAGATTATTTTCACTATAATCCCTGAAATATATCACCTGGACATCATATCTTAAATGAGCACAATTCTATATGGAAAGAGAAATAGGAAATTTGTATTCTCTTAACAAATTATTTAATATTTCTCTTGACTTCATTCCAGTTTACACTTGCAGATCTCTGCAGTTAAAAACATTTTGTGAAAATCTTCTCCCTATTTCCACTGTCCCAGCTTCCACAGAAATTGAGCATCAAGGCTAGCCTTTGAAGTCAGCAACAGTGTCGTAGTCTTATTTCCCAATAATTAACTGTGTGCTCAGTTTATCACAACATGTTCTCTCTTGCCAGCTCTGCAAGACCTTGCCCTCTGCCACTGGTTCTGCACAGAGCCAGAGTTTACATAAAATTAAAAATCAAAGCAAGAAGGTTTTACCTTTGCTTGGTTTTTCTTACCTGGGAAAGAGCCTGGCAACATCTGAAGATGGAATAGTGGCAATAGTTACTTGTAACTCTTGTAACCTCTCAGATCTTCAAGATCCTCTTCTGTAAAAAGGAATAATGCCCCTTCCATAGAAATGTCTTCGGTTTTCAGAATTAAATGAGTTGATAAGCTTGAGAATGTTAAACATAGCTCTGAACAAATGTACATATCCAGTAGTATGTATCCAGAAAGATTTTCCTTCTTTCCTTCCTTCCTTCAAATAAACTGTGTTTCAAAGCTAAAAGAACACACAAATATTTCTCAGAGATTGGGACAGTTTTAATATCTGAGTAAGCAATCTTAATCTCAAGTGTTTTGTGTATATTTAAGCGATTCTAAAGCCTCCATTATTTATCTAGTGAAGTGTAATTATCTGAGAAATTGAAAAGAAATTTAAAGACAAGAAAATGGAAATTCTGTTTCTGTTTTTACTTAAGAATGGTTATATTGGTCAGAACACAGCAGGTATCCAAGGAAATGCTGACTGGCCGACTTGAACAGTCTTTCATAGAAAATGTGGCCTTAGTATATTAATACTTCTTTTAGGAAATAGGACAGAATATCTTGTTAAATATCCTGAGTTAATTACCATTAAGCCAATGAGAAACTAAACCTATTTTGAAAGTCAAGTCTGTAAATATGAATATATTTTCAATATTTGCAAATTCTATAATATCAATAATCAAAAATAAAATAATTAAAATCAAGTTTTGATTCTGCACAATGAATTTAAGTTTGGCTAATTTGACAAAGATACCAAATACTAGTTTCTTTCAGTTGCAAAGCTTAATGAAATGGTTAGTACTCACCATCACCTTGCTCACCACCACCCCAAAAAATGGGCCTGTGGTTAACCTATGTCTATAGGCTCATGTTTGTAGGAGATTTAAACATTGAAAGTGTTGTGGTTTAAATACAAGTATCTAGTGGGTTAGTATAGTAGTAATTAAAGCTATTTTATAGCTTTTGGTAGTATAAACATAATTACCACAGAAAGTGAGGAGAAACAAGGAATAATGGATAATTAGAAAGTTCCGGCAAAACAGTAGATTGATTTATGTTTGGAACAGGATATTAGGGTTGACATCTAAATGTTTGTTATTTTATACTTTTATAGTTTATAATCTCAGGCCACAGAAATCTAATGTTTCCTTTTATCTTTTCACCTAAAGTTAAACAACTTACTATGGATGAAAAGAGTTGCTTTTTCATGGCTTAGAATTCTACACTTAAAACAATTCTAAAATCTCATGCTTCTAAAATGTATGACTTAAATAAAGAAGAAATCATCTCTGTGTATGTTTGTGTGTGTGTTTATATGCGTGTATCCCTCTCTCTATATACACATATATAGTATGTGTGCAGATGTATGTGTGTACATATATATATATATATATATATATATATACATAAATGTCATCCTATAGTCTAAACTTAAAACCAATGAAAATAGGTATTTTTTCTAATTTTCTATTGATGGTATATTGCAAATCCTATTTTATTTATAGATTTTGTTCAGCTTCTTCTTCTGTAGTTCATATATCATCTCATAATTATAATTAAAATTGTATTCTGAAGTAGGTAAAAACATTCCAAGAGCAACCATTTGCAAGTGACCTCTTGGTTAATTTAGCCATTCTCACAGACCCCTCTGCCTCTCATACTCTCAATTTACTTTAACAGTTAAACTTTAGACATGATATTAAGTTACATAGAAATGTTTTTAAGCTTGCTAGATGGATCTCTGATTATTGCGTTTTTTAGGCAGAAGACTTCTTTCCACATCCTTGAAGAGGGAAATTTGCCTTCTATTTATCATTTTAGTCAATTATTGCAAATGACTTAATGCCATTCTGTGGTTCCCTTAGAACCTGTTATATCTCTGAAATCCTTAGCATTTTGCATGAATGCATAACTAAAAGGCTCTGTATGTCTTACAGGTTAAAACTGTGAACAAAACAGAATAAAGCAAACCAACCACTTAAATCCCTAAGGACTTTTAAACAATAAAACGGCCTTTGTGGGGCACCTGGGTGGCTCAGTTGGTTAAGCATCTGCCTTCGGCTCAGGTCATAATCCCGGGGTCCTGGGATCCATCCCCTTGTCAGGCTCCCTACTCAGCGGGGAGACTACTTCTCCCTCTCCCTCTGTCTCTCTGCCCAGCCTATTCTCTCTTTCTCTTTCTCTCTCGCTCACTCTCTCTCTCAAATAAATAAATAAGAAAATCTTTAAAAAAAAAAGGCCTTTGTGATATATGTGTGTATATGTATTATATATAGATATATATCATATATACATCATATATTATTGTATCTCACATATATCTCATATATAATATTATATACATTTACATTTGCAGGAAACAGATAGGAAAAAAAAAGTTGCTATGACTTTAGCTTAATGTAAATAAGTACATCTTTGCTTGTATAAGGTGAAATTAAAATTAAAACTTGAACATGATCTACCAACCTGCCTCATCATTGCTGGGCTTTTCTGATGTTAATTAGGATGATCTGAAGCCCACAGAACAGCCAATGGCAACTTTTGGATTATTTCCACTTTTCCAATTTTCACTGGATACTGCAGGATGACCAAATTATGATAGAATTTTCTTCTCCAAATCGATCAACTTTAACACAGAGATTTCCTCAAGTGTCACAAATTCTGAAATAGAAAGGATTAAATTTTGGATATTGCAAGCTCAAATCAGCAAATGGAATTTGATCCTTGAACATCTGAATTAAATAATTAAAATGTTTAGTACATAGACTGACTTTGAAAATATTAAGTTTACACAAAGCCTCTTTAGGAGGCTTGTATAGATAAATATAAACTGATTTGCCATTATTTCTGTAGTGGTACAAAAATATTCATGTTACATTGTACTATAATTTTATATAACCATAACCTGATTTTATGGGTTGAATTATATCCTCTCCCCACAAAAAAGATATGTTGTAGTCCTAAGCCTCATCACCTCCAACTGTGATCATATTTGAGATAGAGCTTTTACAGAAGTAATTAAATTAAAATGCAATCAACAGCGTGCCTGGGTGGCTCAGTCTGTTAAGCGTCTGCCTGCAGCTCAGGTCATGATTTCAGGGTCCTGGGATCGAGCCCCGCATCCGGCTCCCTGCTCAGTGGGAAGCCTGCTTCTCCCTCTGCCTGCCGCTCCCTCTGTTTGTACTTTCTCTCTCTGTGTCAAATAAATAAATAAAATCTTTTAAAAAATAAAATAAAATGCAATCAACAGGGTAGGCTGTAATCCAAAATGACTTGTGATATTTTAGAAAGGAAAATGTGGACACAGGGACATACATGCACAGAAGGAAGACTCTGTGAAGAGACACAGGGAGAAAGTAGTCATCTACAAAATAAAGGGAGAGATACAGTCCTTAGAAGGAACCAACCCTGTGGACACTTTGATTTCAGATTTCTAACCTCCAGAACTGTGTGACAATAAACTTCTATTATTTAAACCACCTAGTTTGTGGTTTGTTGTTGGGGCATCTGTAAAAATGAATGTACATGTTAATTTTTCTAAAATTTTCAAATTGCCTATATAAATATTACATATACTATATAACTAATATAAAATATATTTGAATACAAATATATTAAATATTTTATACGTTTGCATATGTTACAAGTAATCATTCTTAAACCATTTAGAATTTCATATTTTCCTTAAGATACATTTTGTGACAACAAATGACAACATTCACTCTCAGATTGGTCTTTTTGAACAAAACATGATAAGACATATTTGAGAATTAGAGGTTTAGTTTTCCTGCTCAGTAACATTTACCAATTCTTCTTAATCTTGAAAAAATACAAAAATGAGTTTCCTTGACTGCCGTTTAGGAGGTAACCCAATTCTCACAGTTCTTATTTAATTCATCTTGAGGATAATACAGTTATTTTAACATATGGTAGAAATAAAGTCACTCCTACTGCACTTCGATTTCAGGCTCACATAAAAGAAACCCTACATTTTCAAAGAATTACTGGAAAGTTTTATGATGCCTGGAATCACAAGGATCTCCCCATCACCTAGAAATATTTGGGCCATTAACCAGCAGTGTGAACTTGGCTGCTTCACCTAACCTCTCAGTCTATTTTTTTCTGTTATACAATAGAAGCATTAAACTGGATGAATTGCTACTTCTCTTCTGAACTCTCATAGCACTTATCATCTCTTCCAATAACATTACATATTTCCTTATCTTACTCTGCTTTTTTTTCAACCTTATTTAAACTTTTGTATGTTTTTACTTTTATGAGGTTTTAGACGTACTTGAAGGGCAAATGCATATTAAATTTTTACTGCACTATTTTAGCCACTCTGGTACCACGGGTGTGCACATATTTTATTTTTCTGTTTATTCATTTCTATGTTGCTCAACGCATTTTTCTAATATGAATACATGACTTAATTGAAATAGAAAAGATAAAATACACCTGGATTTTTTCCCAGAGAGGTTACATCTTAATAAATACATCCCAACTTATTACCCATTAAAGAAGAAAAAAGAAAAAAACTTTTGAAATTTTATAACAACAAATTTACATAAAATTATAATGTTATGTATTAGGAAATATTTTTGTTTCCCACCACAAATAATATCAAATTAATTTCACATTTTTTTCACCAGCAAAGGTCAATTTATATTAGACAGTGTGACTGAATAAAATGATGAGAATGGCTATGTTGAAATTTTTAAATAGACAAAAATTGAATGCATAGAAATCATTTATTTTTAGGATGCTAAAGCAGCTCTAATAGGTTGTAGGAAAAGAGTTCAAAGGTAAGTAAGGAAGTCTTTTCGGCTTGACTCAAAATGTTGGGTATATTTAATATGATTTAAAAAAAAATTTTAATCTAATAATATTTGACCCAGGACTATTTAAAGGAGTTTAAAAAATATATATTTCCCAGTATGTTTTTCTTTTTAAGAAAAGTTGAAACCTCAGGATTTAAAATAAAAGCCTTTATGACAAATTTAAGACTTTAAAAAAAATATGTTACTATTCTGGCCTTAGCAGTATAAAAATTACATTTTATTATTAACCAAGGTTGTTTTAAAATGATATAAATTGTTTTAGTCACATTTAGTATTTCAATGAATTTCTGATGCAGTAGTCAATAAATATATTACCAGGAGATAGAATATATTTTTAAATTACCAACAACTAGTTGTAGCACTTATTTAATATAAAAAAATCTTACATCCATCCCTGGTCTCTTAATTCAATATTAGATAATTCATATATTTTTTAAAGATTTTATCTATTTATTTGTCAGAGAGAGAGAGAGCACAAGCATGGGGAGTGGCAGGCGGAGGGAGAAACAGGCTCCCTGCTGAGCAGGAAGCCCAGCATGGGGCTAGAATCCAGGACCCTGGGATCATGACCTGAGCTGAAGGCAGATGCTAATCGACTGAGCCACCCAGGTGTCCCAGATAATTCATATTTTTAACATGCACTCCTGGTGACTCTTCTGAACAATTAAGTTTAAGAACCACTAATCTGGAGGAAATGACAGCCGAGATCTATAAATTATTCAAAATTATCAAAAATTTCCAAAATTACTGTATTTCTCAGTGAAATATATGCTTTAATATATATCAGTAGGGACCAAATGATAGAAGATAAGAAAAATTTCTTATGAAAATTGGGGACCCTAACAAAGATGTTTCTGAATAAAAAACCATTCAACCTCAGTTTAGGGGCAAGAAGAACATAAGTATCCCAGAAAAAAAATGGGGTTTTACATTAACAGATACATGAATAGGTAATTAATTTGAGAAGCAAAGTACTATTCTATAAAGAATGGTCTCAATAATTTTAGTTTAGAAAATACAGGAAATACATAAAGGAATTCTAAGGAATATAAGAATATAAATATCCTTATCCTTTATATATCCTAAGGAATATAAAGAATATAAAGGAATATAGGAAATATATAAAGGAATTATAACCTGAAACTCCACTTAGTTTAAACATAATCTTTTCAAGGCAGCTTTAGAGTATTTAATTTTGCATAGTGTGCCTACCTGTTCTATCCTCCAAGAAAAATTGATAGTAAAATGATTACCCTTGAAACTGAATCAGATAACCTGTTGTTTATTTGAAATATTTACAACTATATCTACTAAAAATAATAGCGCATTATTAAAAATCACTGATTCTGGGAATACTGTTGCTGAAAAGCTGTCCTGTGATCCCAGCCATTATCATTAATTATTATTATTATTATTATTTTAATAATACTACAGTATCATTTACAGGTAAATAAGTCCTTTAGCAGTGGAGGAGAACAGTAGGAAAGATCAACATCTTTGACAGTTTCTTAAAAAGTTAAACAGACACATGCTATATGACCCAGACATAGTTAACAGTTATTAAGATATAAATTGAAAATTTCAATGGCCAGAATTCTGTATGAAGCTCATACTGCTAAACCTATAGCTGGTTCCTGTCTGTTGAGACAAAGCCTGAGAAAGGGTCAATAAAAGTCCCAAACAATCTTGGCTTTCTCAAAATTAATTGCAGATATAAAATGGGTCAATAGTGGGATAGTGAATGCAGGCTTATTTTATAGTGCTGGATCCTGAGAAATGCAGACTCTCACATTTCCAGATAAGAACGTAACAAGTATTTTGTGTTGTCTAATGAGTTTAGGTCTGTGATACAGGGAACATTAACATTCTCACCTTATAGTGTGGTACACCAGAGGGATATATTAGAGAGAACCAGGGCCAACGAAATGAAAACCTACAGAAAGACCTGGTACAGCGGAATTCTTGAAAAACTGTGATGGCAGAGACTCTTGCCTGAGTTTGCAAGCTTGACCTTGGAAATAATGGGATATGGGGAATGAATGGAAATTCATGTGGGATGCAACCAGTGTCTATAAATTTGGGAAAATTGGGCTTAGTTATATTCTTTTCAATTGTTACTGTATAAAAACTAGGTGAAATATATGTAACCATAACAAAAACTCTATTCCTACATAACTAAAATTTCATGTAAGACATATACTCTGGTGTCCTTCTAAACTGAACACCATACATTTTGAGTCTTTTTTTTTTTAAATATTATTTATTTATTTATTTGAGAGAGAGAATGAGAGAGAGAGAGCATGAGAGGAGGGAGGGTCAGAGGGAGAAGCAGACTCCCTGCCAAGCAGGGAGCCCGATGTGGGACTCGATTCCGGGACTCCAGGATCATGAACTGAGCCGAAGGTAGTTGCTTAACCAACTGAGCCACCCAGGCGTCCCTACATTTTGAGTCTTTTGTGTTGTAAAACAATTGTGGAAATTCAAACATCCTAGACAAATAGTTAAAATAGAGTAAAGACCAATTGCTAACTTGCAAGAAGGAGTAAGGCTTGGACTAAAAAAATCAACCTTTTTTTTATTCCCTTTAGTTAACACAATGCTCACTACACAGTAAGAGGTAGATATTTATGAATCATTGGATGAGTTAAAGATTATACACATTGTCCCACTAAACAATTTAACATTCTCGATAGTTTCTAAAGTTAACTTTGTTTTATATGTAAGAAACTGTTTACATACTGTATTTCTGCTGTTATTATTTTTTTTAGCTTTCTATCTTCTCATTAGACACATACATACATTATATACCCCTCTTGGTTCTTAACATAATGCCCCTGTGAGACAGTCTGCATTACATACTGAATTGAATCTTCTAGAAGACTCAGTTTGAGTTTAATGTATTAATTATAAAAGAATGAGTGGATGATCGTATGAATGAATTTGATTAAAAGGAATGATTGTCATCTACCATAATAGTGATATACATAAAAATGATAATCTTAATCTCAAAATACCTACATCATTCCTCCATTATTTGTAATATGAGTCATTTTAATAGTAAGAGAGAATGTTTCTAGGTACACATTTGAAAAAAGGTATGTGAAGGGTATATAGTTTGATTAAAGACTAAATTTTACATCTGTATTATATCTATAATGCTTAGGAATAACTTTTTAGTGTAAAAATTCACTTCTGTGCATGCAAATTGGGTAATCGTGTATCTAATTGACCACTTAGTTTGTAGTTGAGTAATTATTGTTGTCAACCGCCCGTTTGCACATTAGATGAAGACCAGGTGAAAATGTTAATTAGGTTAATGATTTTAAATAATTTTTGTTATTGAAGAAACATGTTTTTTTGCTCTTGCTGCAGTTTTGAAATTGCTACTAAAAATGTTTTTCACATGCCCTTCCAACACTGAAGACCCAGATTACAAGCTAAAATTCGAGCAGTTGATTGGGTCAGTACATCTTATTAAGGGAATCATTTTATAAAATTTCATCATTAATACATTAAAGACAATAATGTCTTAAGGTAAATTGAGAAGAGCTAGTAATATGAGACAAATACTAGTTGTCTCCATGGTATATTAGGGACTTCATATACTTAGGGCCACATTCTATTTGCTTTCCGATCCAGAAAATCTTAACATATAAAATTCATTTCCTTTTAAATGTGTGCAGTGAATGGGTACATGTTTAAAAGAAATCTTGATAATAAAATATTACCTTTATTTCCTTTAAATATGAAAAACTAAATTTATATTAACTATAACTGAAATAATACAATATATTTTCATTTGAAACAAAACTAATTTGTTGGCCTAGGTGTTTTGTTTTGTTTTTTTTTAATCATTTCTCCTAGGATAGCAGAAAACCTTTTATGTAGGATTGCTTAGTCAATAACTTCTAATCAAATCTCTCCTGGAGCAAATTCTGGATGATTTTCTCTTTTTTTCACGTTATCAAAACTGCTTCAGATAGTTGGGTCATTAAATAGCAATAGGCATCAACAAAAACAGCCTCACATCATTAGTGCTAATGATGTCTCCGGCTTGCATCTAAAAAGTGACATATGGACATCAGAATAATTTAGGTTGATTTCAGTGGGAGATATTTACTGCTGGATAGTTTGTAACATAGCAATTGCCAGCTCATGGGAAAGACAAAATAGGAAAAATTTTGACAAAAATATTTGTATCATAGAGTAATAGTACATTTTTACTCATCAACTTAATTTTATGATAATTCAAAGTTCATCTATAACAAGTAACATCACATGTTTTAATACATCATCTACTTGACCTTAAGCACTTACTTAACTCAGACTCCTTAGCAAAATGATTCTAAAATTTAGCTAAATTTTATATATTTTAAAAAAGGAACACATTTTTTTCCTTCTGTTTTCAAATTTTAATGTACAGTATAATATCTTAAAGGGCCTTAATATTAGATTATCTACCTAAATATCCAAACTTTGAATATTTTTGTTTTCTTCAGTTGTAAGTACTAACTTAGTTTCCCCTTGAATCCTGAGGTTAAATGAAAAATAAAGCATGAAGAAGCCATTGGAAGGTATGGATTCCCCACCCCCCAATCATTAATGTGGTTTTATAGTGAGAGTGAAAAAAAAATATGAAGGGGAATCCCAGAAATAGATTGTCCATTGTAATTCAGTGAGTTATATTTTCAAAAATTAATGAAAATAAAACTATTAAATTAACCAGATAGACAGGAAAGTAAGCTAGCTCAAAATGAAAAAAAACTGGATACATTTTTGGGATTACTTCTATGTTGTGAAGGTGTAGCAAAAAGAGAAAAAGGAAAAGAAAAGAAAAAGAAAGAAAGAAAGAAAGAAAAGAAAAGAAAAGAAAAAAGAAAAAAATGAGAATAAATAAAATACGGGAAACAAAAAAACGTTCAGTCTTTTTGAGACTAAGTTGTTTCCTCAAACCACAAACAATTTTACCATTTCTAATCTATTTTGACACGTTCACTTTCAATGACATGTCAACTCACTCAATCTGGCTTCCGTTTCCACCAGCATTAAAAAAACAAAACAAAACAAAACAAAGCAAAACAAAAACAAACAAAAAAACTGTCAGAAGACATCAGTTACTTCCTAATTTACAAGATCATCGACCTCCTACTGCATATCCCAGTTGCATTTGGCACTTCCCTCCACTTAACACAACTTTGGCTTTAACACCACCTCTTCTTTGATGTTAATCAGATCTCTCCATTCTCTCCTTGTGGAATCATCTTTTTCTTTGAATCTTAAATGATACATAATCAAGTGTATATTTTCTGCCTTTTTGTCTTCATGATCTGCTTCCTCTTCTGTGGGGGGTTTGTCCATTCATATGACTTCCATGATGTAGAATTTCTGGCAAGATTTGATTTTTGAGTAGTTTAATTTTCCTGGCTACTATATGTCTTTGGAGGTAGTATGAACACCTTGGAGTCTATTGTTCAAGTGAATTCTTTATTTTCTGTTTCCCACAGCGGTGTCCATTAAAACAAGAGGACACAGACAATAAAACCATACAAACTGTCCTCTCTGCATTTATTGCTTTTTGAATGGTGTTGATATGCACTAAACCTCTAAATTAAAAATCTTGAATATCTTTGATACTCACTGTCAACTAATTGAATACCTATATACTACTTGGTACCCAATTTCATAGTTCCCAATTTCCAAACATATCTATTTTGTTAGGTACTGTTTCCCAAGATCATTTTTTTCACTTCAGTTCATTAACATTTATTTCTGAACTTATCATTACTCATCTCCTTAAAGTTTCCTCCTTGAGTGCCTTGCCTTTGCCAAGTAACACCGTGTCCTTTACAAATTTGTTTAATCTGACTTCTCAATTCCAATGTTGACATTTTCTTGAATTTAAAATAAAAGCATGCTTTTCTTGTGCATGTAAATAAAAGCTTTATTACTAGCTTGTCATAATGTTATTGGTTTCAGACCGATTAATTTATAATTAGTAATTTTAAAATTAACAATAATGAAAAAATTTATTTGTGCATTATTTTATATTTTAGACCATCAAAGTCAAATTATTTTCATAAAACTTAATGGAAAATTGCTAGTTTTTTTCATTTCAGCAGCTTATAAAAGGATATTTTAAAAGTTACATATTAGCAGAACTATAGAATTTCATTTTTTTATGTTGAAAGGTAAGATTTATGTTGACAACTACAAACTTAGATTAGTTGATTAGAACAGTCAACTAGAAATTACTTTCAACGACTAATATCAGTGATTTTTTTGTTCAGGAAACAAATATTATGAGAAGGTAGAATTTTGTATTAAGAGATAAATATGAGATTGTCATGATTTACTTTCAAAGAATTAAAAATGAAAATTTTGTGTATAAGGGATTTTAGAATTTTTAATAATTTATTTCCATTTTCAAGATACAATTTATCTTGTTTGATAAGAATATCAAAATCATAATAAAAAAAGTAGTTTCTATAAATAAAGTTTAGATATATGTTCCACAGTCAAAATTTGACTATTTCAGTGAAAACATACTTAATATTTGGACATCCATCTACCATCTCCCCCCAAAACTGCTCTGGCCAATAACAATTGATTTAAAAGCCAAGAAATTAGACTGTTAAACTGTGACATCTTTAGCCTCAGCAAACATTCATATTTCAATGTGATGATTTATCTGAATTCTGATGTGTAGCACAGTGCAAATGATATGGCTTAAATCTAATTTTAATTTTAATGAGGAGCAAGTAGTAAAACAGTTTATAATTTCCCAGATTCCTCCAAATATATTGTCTCTAGAATAGTTTTGTAAGACAAATCATATGTTTCACTGTAAATTGGTAGTGTAGAAAAAACATCAAGGCAAATACTTCTTTATATTACTGTAATGGAGATAAAATAAAAAGTTTAGGGAATGAAGGGCATAAACTAGTTACCTTTTCTGACTTTCAAATCACTCTTTATCGTAGACTCTCTGCCCTCAGATGAACCTGCTAGATTCTTGAAATGGGGCTTAGCAAGAAAACTAAATCAAATTCTCTCTTTCTAAATACTAGTTGCCACTTTGACAATCCAGTCTTAGCGTAAGTGAAGTAAATGGGCAATATCTAAGTATTTTTGCCTTCTAAAAAATTTCTAAAAGGCAAAAGTAAGCCTAGATCCTGAGTAATAGAGCATGCAGACAGGCATGCTAGGTGAGCATTGGTTTAGAATAGAATTTTCATTTTCTCTATTTTCACTGTTTTTCCTATTTCATAGTTTCTTTGTCTTACAGTTCCAGTTTATAAATAGTGTTGTGATATTCATGTATTCTCACATAATTTTAATCTCTTGGAACCACTTCTGTATTAGTATCTAGACATCATACTGTAGGGAGGTATTTACAGTGTTTGAAACATACTGCATTTTGTTACAGTCATTCAGAATACTGCCTTAAGCATCACTGCCTTCACCAGCACCTCTGCATATGCCAAATATCTGGAAAGATCTATTTAACAGATGCCTGTTTACTCTAAGGTGATATTAACAATCCTTATCAGACTGAATTAATTGATTGAGTATAGTAGGGGAATGACTTGCATAGAAGATGTATGTGCCTGCAGGAACAGCAAGCCTTATCTGCCGGTTACATATAAGCGCTTTCACATTAAATTTGTGTGTCTCGTGTCATAGGCAGAGTCTAGTGCACCATATACAAAAGAGATATTTATTAGATACATGTTGATTTTCTTCTGTTTAATGAAAACACTTTAGTACTGCTTAATCCAATCCACCTTTAGATTTAGATCTATTTCTAAGAGTACACAGTGTTTTTAATTTTGTTTAACTACTGTATTAGCTGGGCATGACTTCATATGAAAGAATCGTGCAACAGCTCTGGACGGATCAGTCATAGAGTAATAATAATTATTGCTAATTATTATTTTTTTGTTACTGTTATTATTACAGCTTACAGTTTACATTGCATCATGTTGCAAGTAAGTTTTTATATTTGCTTCTTTTATTTAATTCAGCAAAACCCCTGTGAGATAGGTAATACTTTCCGGCACATAGCACCCTCCCAATAAATGTTAATTTCTTGCCTCTTCAGATAGATTGTTGAATTTTCCAAAGTCATGAGCTAGGAAGTGGCAAAACCTGAACACAAACTACAGCTTTTCTGACTCCTCAGTATTCTCTTTTCCTGACTTCTGGTTTGCTTTCTACTGAATACCAGGTGACTGCACATACAATGGCTATGCTAATGAAGGGTGCTGAATTTTGTTTCTAGATTATTCCAGAATCCCAGTGTAATTTCAGTTACTTGAGGAGGATAAGGACATTCAGTTGATGTACATCATCTGTGCTGCGTTTGTTATGCTTGGGCCTACTAAGTGAGGACAGTTAGTGATAGTGGCTGGTTACGCTTTTTTTTTTTTTTTTAAGATTTTATTTATTTGTTTGACAGAAAGAGACACAGCGAGAGAGGGAACACGAGCAGGGGGAGCGGGAGAGGGAGAAGCAGGGTGGTTAAGCTTTAAACAAGTCTTTAGGACTTGGTTCCACTTAAGAAAGGTAAAATAGGCCAAGAAGAACTTTACATATGTGAGATCATTTAAAATGCCTTTGCACCACACTGAAAAGTTTGTCTGATCGCTAATATTTATGATATGGTGAAGAGTCTGCGTAAAATATTTAACTCCATTTCCATGAGACTTAGTTCCTTGATTTATAAAACAGAGATAATAAGCCCATTTCGAAATATGTGCAAAGCACTCTTCACTGTGTCTGGCACAAAGTAAATATGCACCAAATGTCAGATATTACTATTTGAATTAAAAAAAATATTGCAGATAAATAAGCCTAGTCTATTTAATTTTCTTATTTTTTATAAGGATTTTATTTATTTGAGAGCAGAGAGAGAAAGACAGAGCAGGGGGTCTGGAGAGAGAGAAAGGGAAGGAGAAGCAGACTCCCCGCTGAGCTCAATCCCAAGACCCTGAGATCCTGACCTGAGCCAAAGGCAGAGGCTTAACTGAGCCAACCAGGTGCCCCAAGCCTAGTCTATTTAAATAATAAAAGCATCCTTAAAAACCTAGCACTGGGTGTTACGCACAAACAATGAATCATGGAACACTACATCAAAAACTAATGATGTAATGTATGGTGGTTAACATAACAATAAAAAACCTAAAAAAAAAAAAAAAAAAACCAAAAACCTAGCTAAAGACAAAGTATTTAAAGTACATATTGAAAACATTGAAAGAATATACCTCTAAGAGAGCAAGTGTAATTGCGTAGAGCACATATGAAATAAATAGGGAATGTATCTTTTAATTTCATTGTCTCTGGTTTGTACAGTTATTTTTCATTAATAGTCTCTCTTGGTCTCCTCAGGAGTAGAAATTTATTCAAACAACTTAATCTCTCTCTCTTTTTCCCTTCCTTTTACTGTTTATCTTTCGTTTTATTTGTTTGTTTGTTTTCTTAATCTTTTCTTCAGGTGCTACAGGCATTAAACAACTACAGGCATTATTCCAAGTCACTAGGTTGATTTTGTTGGAGTAATTGAGTTTCCAGAATAACTTTAGTGACTTGGTGTCATCAGGCTGTACTAACTGCTTCTAGGGAGCTGACAACAGGTCAGGTTTACCCAAAATTTAGGAACCTTATTACTATAAAGGAAATTCTGGGCCCTATTGTATATGAAATGAAAGCTGTAGAGCGGATGCTTCTTTGGCGCTCAGTAAGTATTTGGCCAATAAAACATCTTTGCCAACTCTTCTATTTTTAAGATCTCTCCAGATATTTTTTAATCATTCTACTTTTATAATCTAGGACATACTTGTAAAATACAAAATTAATAAATGTCACCATTAAGAAAAAATATATATATTTAGGGCTTGTTAGTAGGGAAATAATACAACATATTTTCTTATTTTTCTATAGAGATGTCAAGGTACTTGAATACAAGAAAAGCATGTGAATATTTTTTCTATTAAATGAGTCGTGAAAGTGGGGGTATTAATTTGAGTAATGGGTTAAAATTATCTGAAAAATACATGTTAATGCTACATATTTTTTTAAAATATCGGATATATTTCTGTGAATATAGCTTAGGAAATATTGAATTTCTAATAGTAGAATCCATTTAGCTGGAACTCTTTATAAAGAAATAAAACCACTAAAAATTAAAGCCTCTGCTATTTGACGTTTTAGCAGGAAATTTTACAACCAGATAATGTTCTCTGCAATTTCCACAGGAAGAAATTTTAGGGATTTTACAGAACATTTTTTTTTTCTTGTGGTTGCTTCTAGATTAAGTGCTAATTAAATAAAACTACAGCCTTTCTCTCTGTGTGTATCTGTGTATGTGAATACACATGTGCACATATTTATGTGTTTGTACATATTGAAAAAATCTGATTTTATTATTTAATACTTGTGTGTTGAATCTGTGGTCCACAATGCCTTTTCTATTTTTGTGGTTCAATTTACAGAAATTTTCTGATCACCTTTGGGATTGATAAAAATGAGTTGAAATACATTTAGGCTTTACCTCTTTAAACATATCTCTGGCAGCATGGGAAATATTGTCAATTTACATGGTTCTTCTCATTTGAGATCCCATCTATAAAATGTAATAATTTTCTGAGATGATGGATTTATGAAATCCCTAAAGAATAATCATCACTGTCTTTGGAGATTAATTATTGTGTTATTTCCTACCACTGATGCAACTTTTAAACTCTCCTGTATGTATTCTGCAAGGTTCCCTCTATCCTCAAATTACCTTTAGTTAAAAACTTAAGAGGGTTGGAGAATTTGTCAGTAGAAAGCTAGAATTTACATTTTTGTGATACTAAAGTCTCACTCATTGTAGTGGAAGTCTCAGGCCCTAATTCAACTATGATATCAATATTTATTGTCCAAGCTCTTTCTTTTTTTTCCCCTCTTATATTTGTGTTCCAGTTACTTCACTCTTTTTCTTCTTTCACAGTTTGCCATGGGATGAAGTGATACAAATAAACCAGTGATGTATAGAATATAAAAACACTCGAAAAATTTTAAACTGATAATGAAGAATCTGAAAATGTAGTTAATTAGAATATTTAAACAAATGTTTATTATATCAAAATACTGAGTTAAAGAGAAGAATGAGGAAGAAGTGAAATGCATTTAAAAATTAAAGGGTATCATTAAACGTGATCAATATAAAGATTCTTTATTATTGAAAGAAACACTTTTTATAGAACCCTGGGCTCTGAACTCTAAAAATGTTAGGCCAATGTATGTTTGGCTCATCTATGTCTCTCCAACATTTAGCACAAAACATGGGAAAAAGAAGTTAGAAGAATTGTTAAGTGCATCATACATAAGCCCTATACAAGATAAGAAATCAGAATGAACAATATCCCTTGCATATATGAAACTTAAAAATGAAGTAGAAATTAATGACTTCTAAAGGCAGTAAAAATAAGGGAGCTTAAATAATGACTTAAATAATGTTTATTTACTCAATAAGCATTAGTAGAACTTACCATGTGTCAGTTACTGGACTGGGCACTGAAGATACAAACTAAATCATAGGCGCCCACATATAGTGTCGAATGAAGAAATTTGACCACTTGAAAAAACAACGAATTCATTTGCAAGTAGTAAAAACAATGTCCATAGTGTTAAAAAGGCAAAAATCTAACTTTTAATAGGAAAAGTATATTTTAAAAATGTGGAATTATAGGATACTGTAATTATATTTATTCAATAAAATATAAACCTGTAAATCATTGTCTTTATTAATGAATAACCAATAATTAGATGATAATTAGTGAGATGTTAGATTAGAGACAGTTATAACACAACAAAACAATCTCATTTGGGAAAGGAGTCATAAACAAAATGCATGTAAAACATGATCTTTGAGTTATTCATAAAGGGGTCACTTTTCTTCTGCAAATCTTGTGAGATCAAAGTGAGGAGAGGAGTATTCGGTACAGTCTTTGACCCTTGCTAGCTATATTTGGGCAGACTCTTTAGAGTTAGTTTTCTCTCTTTTTAAGAGGAGTTATCTGGATTTTTAAAGCCAAATCTTACAAAAATAGGTCAGGTATGAGTTTTTATCCTAGGCAACCATATCTAGAAGAACATGTGAAACTTTCTACCCTAAGCTATGACACCACAGGAATTTCATTGACAGCATGTCTTTAGCTGGAGTAGGAATCATTTCTTATCAAGTGTTGCTTCTCTCTTTTCCTTCTTTCTTTCTTTTCTTTCCTTCTTTCTTTCTTTTCTTTCTTTCTTTCTTTCTTTCTTTCTTTCTTTCTTTTTCTTTCTTTTCTTTCTTTCTTTTTACTTTTTTACTTTGTCTGAGGTGACCTCTCCCTTTTCTCTCTTGTCTTTCTAATCAGTCAAACTCTAGTCAGTTCTTAGTTGTACTCCAACCCTACCATTAGCCATTCTTCTTTCAACATTACTATTTTATTGACTATGACCATATCTTACTACAAAAATGGTTTTCAAAAGCTGTCATTTCCCTCATAAAAATACCCTTTGATAACCACTGACTTAGGGTATTACTACCTCCATTAACAAATAAAAGCCTAAATCACTGTCTATTTTTATCTATTATCTCTCTATACCTTTTTCCTCTGTCAAGTAAGGCAATACTTGAACTTACATATTATGTTATACATAAATGACCCTGTTTGTAGTCAGCTGGCACATTTTCTAAAATTCTGAAAGCACTAAATAAATACTTATTAAATTGAATGTAATTGTGGCATTCTCCTCTCCAACTGTTTCCCAGTCTTTATTTTGGAATTATGTTCTACTAATTGAACTTTAGACTATAGACTTTTCCACCTTCAGATCTTAAACTAGTACAGATATATGATAGATAAATATTGCTTTTTTCATAATTAACTGGAAAGTCTAGATAAGTAGTTCTCAGTTGGGGATGAGTTTGCCCCCAGGAAACATTTACGGTACTGTCTGGAGACATTTTTCCTTTTCTGGGAACAGACAAGGGGGTGGTAGGAGTTTTACAAGCATCTAGTGAGGAGGGTCCAGTGGCGCTGCCATACATCCTACATTATATAGTACAGCCTCCCACAACAAAGAATTTCCTGTGCCAAGTATGCCAAGGTCGAGAAAACTTATTCTACACAAGGATACGTAGTAATTCATTTAATCCTCACAACCTTTTGGTGGACATACTAGTATATAAAAAATTTGTAGCTAAGGGAACTGATCCAGAGAGAGGTTATACAAAATTTTCAAATTCATAGAGCTAGAATATGACCCCATATAATTGGGATCCAGAAACTTTTTGTTTAGCCATTATTCTAGAGTCTCTTCATATCTTTTAGAGTTCTTTGCCTCAAGTTTTCATGAGCACCAAATCAATATTTTATAGCATTTTTTTATGAATGGGAGCAATATGAAAATTATTTATCCCTTCTACCCTTCTATAATCAATTAGTAAATCTTTTATACAGTGCAGCAAAGGAATCATCCATCCAATCAGTCAGCATTTTCTGAGCCCCTATTCTGCTTCAGGATCATAGTGGGATTGTGGATTAAAAAGCAGAGTAAGAGAACGAATAATATAAGTAAGACAAAGCAATGCTCCGTGGTTTTGGCTTGATAGCATCCACTAATGCAGTTCTTAAAAGAGGATCACAATGTTTGAATCATAGAGGAAAACTTCAAGGAGAAAGCTTTATTAGATCTGAACCTTTTACAGTGCTCTAGATTTATCTCTGAATTATCTTGCTTTTGTATCCATTTCAGTCTCATAACCTCTTCCCTTTTAAAATTTTTGATTAGAATACTTCCATACATATTTACTGAGAATCTACTGTGTATTTAGCTCTTTGCTAGACACTTTTCTAGACGTGCTTTTATAGAGCTGTTGCCTGTAAAAAGATACAAATTATTTAAGGGGACAAAGCATGATTATACTAAAAGTTATAACAATAGAAGAAAAATGATTAATCTTGAAGTAGTATATATTTAAGTATTAAAATAATTATATGAATAGTCAAACAAAACAAGGCAAAACTGAGTCCAAAAGTAGTTTGTTTGTGTTTGTTTGTTTGTTTCTAGGATAGAAAGACCAGGGAAGTATTTGTAGTGGAGATGGGGCTTCAACTGGATTTTGATGGGTTAATGTACATGATGGGGAATGGAAAGTTTTCCAGGCTATAAGACCAACCAGGATGGAGTCACAAAGTGTGAGAGTGAGCATGACAATTTCTCACTGAAACACCTTCTCTATTTATTTGCTAAAAGTGACTTATAAATAAGTATTTCAGAAAGTATGTTCACAATGCAAAATATATGTTCATTCACCAGTATTTGCATTGGTCAGCTTATAGGAAATTTGTTAGCTTTGGATCCATTTATACATTCCATATGTAGATTGGGATTCCCTCATTAAACTATGAACTGTTCCTATTGGTTTGAGTGATTTTTTTTTTCTCCTAAGAAAACCATAATTATCTAATTTTACCATGAACCATAATAACCTAGCACATAGTGAAACTAGGAATAGATCCAGTTCTTCTCAAGTTCACCTCTTTAGGAACACTCTGTTTTCATTTTAGCATTTTAACCATGTCTGGTAAGAATATGATAATTCATATGTATTAAATATGATCAAATTGTCATGTAATACCTTTGGAGATAGGTCTAAATGAAAGATGATTATTTTCAGCTTAGATTTACCTTTATGACTATTCATACTTAAATTTGAATACTGGCTTTATTTAGGCCTCTTCAAATGTTTTCTGTTTATTCAGTAGAAATTTAACATTCTTAATTTGAGGTACTCTTTTGGAGATTCATTGTAGTCTAGCAGTTAAGAGCAAGGGCTCTGAAGTTAGACTAAAATACTTAAATCTCAATAAGCCTTTATGATCTCCACTTCTAATCTTTTAAAATTGGCAACAGAATTATAAAAATTAGTGTGAATATATATATGCATATGTATCTATGTGTGTGTGTATATATAGTATGTGTGTATATATGTATATAATATGTGTGTATATATAGCATGTCTTTGTGTGTGTATATATAGCATGTGTGTATATATAACATGTGTATATATGTATGCATGTGTGTATATATAGCATTGTGTATATATATGTATATAGTATGTGTGTGTAAATATATAGTATGTGTATATATATAGCATGTGTGTATATATGTACATAGTATGTGTGTACATATATAGTGTGTGTGTATATATAACGTGTGTGTATATGTATATATATAGGATATGTGTGTGTATATATATATATAGCATGCATATGTGTATATATGTATGTGTGTGTGTATATATGTTTATATATATATAGCATGTGTGTATGTGTCTATATATAGTATGTGTGTATATATATGTATATAGTTTGTGTGTGTATATATATAGCATGTGTGTGTATATGTGTATAGTTTGTGTGTGTATATATATGTATATATATGTATATATGTAGCGTGTGTGTGTGTGTAGCACTGTGTCTACTGAATGGTAAAGATTCAGTGCCTGTTAAAATTATTTTATTTTGTTTCAATAATGGTGATAAGCCAAACCCAAGTTTCTGAAACTTCAAAAATGTAAAATCTTCAAGTTTTAATTAACTCATGTCTAACTAGTGATGAATAAATATTGATATTACTTGGTTTAAACCTTAAAATTCCTGGGGTGCCTGGCTGGCTCAGTTGCTAGAGCATGCAACTCTTGATCTCAAGGTTGTGAGTTAGAGCCCCCATTGGGTGTGGAGCCTACACAAACAAAACAAACAAAGAGACAAAAAACTTAGATTTTCTTATAATTGGAGATGTGTTTTAAAGTATTAGGTTTTTACTACTGAACAAAAGAGGGCACGTGCTGCATGGAGCACTGGGTGTTATACGCGAACAATGAATCATGGAACACTACCTCAAAAACTAATGATGTAATGTATGGTGATTAACATAACATAATAATAATAAAAAAAGTTACCTACAAACCTTTACTTTGTGCGATTCTGTGCACACACTTGGAACATGACATTACTATATGTATTGGAATAACCCTCATAGAAGAATGCAGATTAGGAAGTGAGTTTTAAAGAAATGTCATTTCACTAAATAATTTGGTTCTGCTGTGAAGATAAAATACTGGAATTATTTTGGGGAAATATTAATGAGTATATCTAATGACTTCTTCCAAAGCAGATCAATAAAGATGATCTGCAATGCTTCCCCCCACCCAACCTCACCTTACGTGTGTGTGTGTGTGTGTGTGTGTGTGTGTGTCTCTATGCAGTGTGGTATTTTAGCAAGCAAATTATTTTACACATTTTTTCAAAACCTAATTTCTGTGAAAGAAAAAGATTGTTGAAAATAATTCAGGCTCTTAGATGATTTTTGTACAGTTTCCAGAAACCATTTCACCTTGTTTTCTTTAATGTGATACTCAGTTATTGGTGATAAAAGAACACTGGTTGGCTTTTAAAAAAAATAAAGCAGGGCCTGATTCCAAATTTGATTTTTAGTAATTTTCAAATGTCAACCTTTCAAAATTATAATTTTCTGAGGACCTGTTATTCATTCAAATTATTTCAAAGAGTAAACATAACCTAGAAACACTGAGCATTTACCATTTAAGGCTTATAATAAATGCTATGGATGATACTAATGTTCCAGAAAATCTCTTTTGCTCTAATAATTTTGCAACCTCAGTGAAGGAACAAAAAGGACCTGACTGTAACATACAAGAAAATACAAGACCTTTAAGACATATAAAGTTGTTCAAGGAAATTGGTTCTGGGAGAAGATGCATGTGGATGGAAGTATGACGCAGAAACGAGAAACAGTGGTGAGGGAGGCTTGAACAAAAGACTGGGTGAGAAAGACATGTAGAACATTGTGGAAATAGCAAATAGTCAACTTGAACTTGAGCTTAGAGGACAGAAATCTCTTTGTAGTCATGTGTCAGATGCAGAGACATTATGAGGCTCATTGGCAAACTTCCTATTTTAAGCAAGCAATTTCCTTTTGCAGTATTCCTCCCTTCGTTTCCCTTCTTCCTTTTCCTCTCCTGTCATCCTTCCTTTTCCCTACCTTTCTCATTTTCTTTCTTATTTCTAATGAGCAGCTGATCTTGAAAAGAGAAAAAAGAGGCCAAAAAGTCTAGGAAGTATAGCAGTCAAGCAAAGAAGGTGGCTAACGATGTGGTTGTTTAGTGGAGGTCAACACTTACCAAGGACGATGGCTGAGAGAAGTGGCAACTTGGCGTGGTCGAGAGATTGATTACAAACAGGGTAATGAAGCAAAGAAGTAAATATATTGAGGCTAATGTGAACCAGAATTTTCACAGTTAAAGAAAGAAATTAGAAATATTAAAGTTTGAATAAACCCTGAGGATTTGGACCTTCATCCATGTTTATTATGGTTTTGCATATAGACTGAAATAGAAATAACCACAGATATAAATATGTATGTGTCTGTGTATATATTTTTATCCCCCTCCCCCCCAGGAGGGCTAGGGAGCAGAAATATTCCAGTAACAAAGAGCAACATCTAACACTCAGGTCTTGGTTTCTTCTGGGGGAGATAACTTATTCTAGGGCTGGGGCAGGAAAAGTACAAGATGAGCCTAGAACACATTGTGTCAGAAATTAAGGAAGGGCTCAAAGAATTATAATGCCCACTAGCCAAGTAAAGGCTAATTTGGGCATCAAAATAAATAATGAATATAATGGGTTAAAACCCCTTGAATAAAATAAGATTCTCTGAATCCATACTGATGTAAATAAATATATTAATGAATCTACTGGGAGAAGAGGAAGCTCTTTCTTAAAAGAAAATACCAGCTAACGAATGTAAACGGAATTAGAAAAACCACTTATCACCACAATAGTAAGGGATTCAGTCAGAACCCATCAGAATGCATCAATTA
This sequence comes from Leptonychotes weddellii, assembly GCF_054177405.1. Taxonomy (NCBI): domain Eukaryota; kingdom Metazoa; phylum Chordata; class Mammalia; order Carnivora; family Phocidae; genus Leptonychotes; species Leptonychotes weddellii. The sequence continues at coordinate 159,178,621 of NC_138369.1, read as the reverse complement.
GTGGGTACAAATTTGATGAAGAATGGGAGGATTATATAATTTCAATAGAGCTTCCCCTCAAATATTTATTAATTACAAAGGGATAAAGTATAAATTTACATGGAGAACCCTAGAATATAAAACCTTAAAAAAGTGACCAAAGTTATCAACTGCAATAGTCGGGAAAATCAAAAGCATGCACTCCCTGATAGAATGCAACAGGAATATAGCATGACTTCTGTTGTATTTCTGTCCAAATGCTTAACCTGATTCCAGTTACGTGGGGACATCCGATAAACCCAAACTGAAGGACTTTCTACAAAAAAACTAACCTTTGGTTATTTTAAAAAATACCAGTCATAAAAGTCAAAGAAAATTTGAGGAACTGCTTGGGATTCAAGAAAACCCAGGAGGCATGACAACCAAACACAAAATATGACTGGCTTGGATCCTTTTGCTATAAAGGAAGTTATTGGACAATTAGTAAAATTTAAATTGTTCTGTGAATTGGATCAAGTAAAAATGTCAATTTCCTGATTTTGATTGTTGGACTGTGGTTCTATACAAGAATAACCCTTGCTTGTAGAAAATATGCACTGTAGTATTTGGGGGCAATCTCAACTTGTTCGGAGAGAACAATATGTATACATTTATATAAACAGAGAAAATTATAAAGCAAATAGTATAAAATGTCCATAATTGGGGAATCTGGATAAAAGGCATATGGGAGTTACTTCTACTGGTCTTGTAACTTTACTTTAAGTTTGGGATTATTTTATATTAAAAAAGTTAGAAAAAAATGTAATCACCACATCAAGTCACAGAGAAGATATTTTACCCAATATGGAAAAAAAAATGTGTATAAAGGAAACACAGCTATAATTTAAATCTACACTTAAATTAAGGTGTTGAACTTTTTATTAAAACTGTCTTAGTTTCCTTGATAAGTTGCCATGAAAATTTCGCACCACCATTTGAATTTGTTTTAAATAACTTCCTATAGAGAATAAAGTAGACAAATAGGTCTACTACTGTTACTTTGAAATTTTCACAAGATAAGGGTACTGTACTTATAAGATGAAACACTTTTTTTGCCTTATTTATATCAACTTCAGGCAATATGCAAACACACATATTTTTCAAAAAAACCTTTGAATGGCCCAGGTTGTCAGATGCATGATAATGATTCTCAGCCAGATAAAAGTCACTTGTCCATTGTTCTATTGTTTATAGTGGAAATAGTTGCCACAAACACTGTTTTTGAATAAGGACAACAGTATCTGAGAAGGATGGTGGGTCCTAATTACTCTTTGTGCATTTAATTTTGGAAAAAAAATGCACATATTCATTAATGAGTAAAAATACACATACCCATTAATAGTTGTGATCTAACAGTGGGAAAAGGGTAGATATGGGGAAATTGGAAAAATGGTATACACACATTCTTTTAAAAATCTTCAAGCACTTAAAAAGATATAGAAAAAGACACAAAATGCACATTCCTTTTTTTTTTTAAAAACTTCTGTTAATTCTATATTGTGGGATATTATAACTACTACTCAAACTCAGTTTGAGTTTAGGTAGTGCCAACATTTCACCTTTAGGGAGAAATAAATTAAACCAGGACTCAGATCATTTATACTATATATATATTATATATATATATAATATATATATACATACATACACTATAGCGTAACAAAAACAGGGAGGAAAGAGTTTGATGTAATTAATCAATAAATTAGAGAAAAACTTTACCCCTTTTTGCTTAATAAGGAATAGAACGTAATTCTACTTAACAGCAATTATTAAAAGACTGGGGGTATAATCATTTTTAAAGTACCATTGGAAAATGAAGAGAAGCACCCTATCTTTAAAAAAATCAAGTAGCTAATTTTTTTAGGACATACTGTAACTTTTTAATATTTGTTCAAATTAACTTACTGATATGACCACTGTTGGAAGAATGCACCAAACATATCTGTCCCAACTCTCAAACTTCAGATTTTGTCTAGAATCTGTTTTCAATATTTTCTATTATACAGAACATAGAAAATTACTCAAATTGAGGTTTCTACAAAATTTAAGTTTTTAAAGTACTTTATTACAAAATCCATTCTTGAAAAGTTTTAGGGAAGTGGGTTGGGACATTAGAGGATTTTGTGAGAGTTATTACATTTTTGCATTAAAGTAGTGAGAATTAGCAAGTTTTGACTGTATGTGTCAACATTCAAACCCCATATATATATATACCATATTTCAGGTAACTTTCAGAAACTAAGGAAAATTTATTTCATGTCATATGAATGTATGCTTCTGATTCAAAAGGATGACATCTTTTAAAAGTTTAAATATTTTGCATTAAAAATACCAGAATCTTGTATGTGAGTTCAGAAGCCAAAGAAGAAAATCTGAACTGGGCTTTTTTGGACCTTTTGTGCTCTGTTCAGTGACCAACTGTTAGTCAAAATTGAAAACCTAAAAATTGGACTTAATCTTTTCTTCTTATAAAAAAGACTGCCTCTCCTTCTTTGCTCCCTTAACAATTTGTCTTTGTAAAGGTATGTTCAAAAGCATAAGTGTATCCTTTTTTTAAATTTTTATTGTTATGTTAATCACCATACATCACATCATTAGTTTTTGATATAGTGTTCCACGATTCATTGTTTGCGTATAACACCCTGTGCTCCATGCAGAACGTGTCCTCTTTAATACCCATCACCAGGCTACCCCATCCCCCCAACCCCTCCCCTCTAAAACCCTCAGTTTGTTTCTCAGAATCCATAGTCTCTCATGGCTCGTCTCCCCCTCCGATTTCCCCCCCTTCATTTTTCCCTTCTGTCTATCTTCTTCTTTTTTTTTTTTCTTAACATATAATGTATTATTTGTTTCAGAGGTACAGCATAAGTGTATTCGTAAACCACTTTATGTACACACACACACACACACACATTTCAATTGATGGTAAAGGAAGGGCCTATGGATAAAGTTGATGGCTGTAAATAATATATCCAGGCCTTTATTTAGCCTGTTTTATTAAGATGCCACGAAGGTGACATTGCATTGCTTGTGTCAGATTAGTTTATCTATTTAACTCTTAAAAATGGAATGTAAAAAGTGTATTTAGAAACATACATTCTAGGCCATTAAGAACCTTAGCAAGCACTTTTTAGCCATCGTAACCAAGCAATGAACAAGGCTGTCAGCCAACATGACACATGATGGAAAGTTTTTGTTTTTTTTTTTAAGGTTTTATTTATTTATTTATTTGTCAGAGAGAGAGACAGAGAGAGACAGAGCACAAGCAGGGGGAGTGGCAGGCAGAGGGAGAAGCAGGTTCCTGCCTGAGCAAGGAGCCCAATGTGGGACTGAAGGCAGATGTCTAACTGACAGAACCATCCAGACACCCCACATGATGGAAAGTTTTGAGGGAAGGGAGTTGGGGAGCAGAACAGGCAAGACACAGAGCAGATAGGGAGAGGGGCTCCGTGGGAAGCTTTAAACTGAACAAGGTAATATAAACATGCATTGTTTGCTACAACATTTTCATCTGCTATCTTTAAAGCTTACAGTAAGTTTGAAAATATTATTACCCACATTTTTATAATGCAGAGACTGAAAAACAAGGTAAAATGAATAGTCCAATGTTACACATAGAGAAAGTAGCCATGCTAGGACTAAAAGTCAAAATTGTTTTATTCTACAGTTCATGCTGTTTGACTAAGCTGTGCTTCAACAAGCAGACACTGGGACCCCGTGTGCATATGGAAAAAGCATACTGTCAAAACTAAGAAGAGATGTTGAATAAAGGCTAGTGAAGCATAGACTATAAATACCAGAATCTTCCTAAAATATTTCTTTTTTTTTTTAAGATTTTATTTATTTATTCATAAGAGACAGAGAGAGAGAGAGAGAGGCAGAGGGAGAAGCAGGCTCCCCGCTGAGCAGGGAGCCCGATGTGGGACTCGATCCCAGGACCCTGGGATCATGACCTGAGCCGAAGGCAGACGCTTAACCATCTGAGCCACCCAGGTGCCCCTTCCTAAAATATTTCTTGATATCAACTCTATTATTTTCCTAGTACTTTAAAATTAGAGGGAAAAAAATCCTCAGTACTATATTGCAATGACTATTATATACTAAGAGCACGCTATGCCATAGGACAGTGATGACTGTACCCCTAAACCCATGTCCAGAGAAGTTACTAAACCTAAAACAAAAAAGGATCTTTTACTGTAAATGTAAAAACATGCACCTCTGCATCTTCAAGACAGTTTCCTTCCAGGGGTCTTACCTCTAAGCCAGCTGTTGCTAGACCAGATTATAAACTAGGAAAAGTCGTCATCAGGTTCCATTGGTTCCTACTTCATATAAATCCTTGCTGTCTTTCAGTCACTCCTAACATGGTCTCTTTCTCTTTCCCGTATCCCACAAACTCCTCCAAAGGTATCATGTTGTCAGCAGATGTGCAGTATTCTGTGCAGCAATCTCATGTCAACTGCCAAAAAAAAAAAAAAAAAAAAATGCCCACTCCTTTCTCTTTTTCTATTATCAGAAATAATCAATTTTGTCCCATTCTGTCTTGAGATCTGCTTTCCTTTCTGTCTTCAGCTATGCTAGCTCTGGTTAATAACTTGTTACTAACTAGACTTTTATTAACAACTAGACAGTGCAAACCAGCTTAAATATGAAATTTTTCATTGATTTTTTGCATTCATTACAGTTTTCTAGTGAAACAGAACCAATAGAATGGATAAAGAGCTTTTTTTTTTTTT
>NC_138369.1:159129101-159173367 GCF_054177405.1 Leptonychotes weddellii | reverse complement strand
TTTTTTTTTTTAAGATTTTATTTATTTATTTGAGACAGAGAGAATGAGAGAGAGAGAGCACATGAGAGGGGGGAGGGTCAGAGGGAGAAGCAGGCTCCCTGCCGAGCAGGGAGCCCGATGCGGGACTCGATCCAGGGACTCCAGGATCATGACCTGAGCCGAAAGCAGTCGCTTAACCAACTGAGCCACCCAGGCACCCTGGATAAAGAGCTTTTTATAAGGGATTGGTTCACATAATTATGGAGGTTGATGAGTCCCACGATCTGCAGGGTGAGTCAGCAAGCTAGAGACCCAGGAGAGCTGATGGTGTAGTTCTAGTCCAAAAGCCAGCAGGCTCAAGGCCCAGAAAGAGCTGATGTTTCAGTTCAAGTCAAAAGGAAAAAAAAAAAGTCTACATCTTAGTTGAAAGGTCATTAGGCAGGAAGAATTCTCTTAGCCTTTTTGTTATATTCAAGCCTTCAACTGCTAGGATAAGGCTCACCCATATTATGAAGGGCAGTTTTGCTTCACTCAGTCTAAATGTTAATCTCATCCAAAATCACCCTCACAGAAATACTCAGAATAATATTTGACCAAATATCTGGTCATCCTATGGCCCAGTCAAGTGACACATTATATTAACCCTCACATCTCCGTGCAGGAAATTTATGTAAGTGTCTTGAGAGATCAGCTTTTAGTAGCGAAGTTGCTTTGCAACAAGTATCTTTAAAAAAGAAAAACAGTGAGACAAAATAAACAAACAAAATGCATATTCAGAGGATCATCCTACTTTTGGAATTGCCGGTCAAGATCCAATCTTTATGAGAATGAGAGCTGTGAAACATTTCCTTTCCAGCAAAACTAGTTAGAATTAGGCAATCAGAGGTTAAAGGGTGAGAGTTTCACCTATAAACTTAAAAAATGATAAAGTCTTATTAAAATAAAAATTCATGTAAAGCTACTAGCTCTACTCAAAAGAGAGTATTTATTTTCTTTTATTTTTTTTAAAGATTTTATTTATTTATTTGAGAGAGATCAAGTGAGAGAGAGAGAGAGAACAAGCAGGCTGAGGGAGAGGGAGAAGCAGACTCCCAGCTGAGCAGGGAGCCTGATTCAGGGCTCAATCCCAGGACCCTGGGATCATGACCTGAGTTGAAGACAGATGCTTAACCAACTAAGCCACCCAGGCACCCCGAGAATCTTTTAAATAGGCTTTAAAATATTCTATTTCTTTGTAAATAGTATAATTTGATATATCAAGAAAAAATAGTTTATTTCTTTTCAATGTATTTCAGTATATTTCACTAATAGTTTTGATTCAGGTACAAAGGATACAAGGAGAAAAAGCTTGCCTATTACACACCTGCTCATATTTGCTGTGATAACAAGAGTCATTCCATACCCTTTCTCATAATCAGAATTTTCTGGGTAATTCTGTATTTCCAGAGTTCCTAGTATATACTCTGTTTTGGAAATCTTTGTCAAGACATTCTTAATGCAATCATTACCTACACTGTTCTAAATGGCATCTTTTATCTCCTATTCAGAGATTTCAATTGCTCTCTTAAGAGTCCAGAGATTGTTTTCTCCTCACACAGCCTCTCAGCATTTATTAAGGTTCAAGATTCAGAGATTTAACCATAAATGAAGCAGTTAAATGAAATGAAGTTGTCTTCTTGCTTTAAGTGGCATTTCTTACCTATTCCAATCTCTTCTGTTTCTTCATGTGTTCGCATGTCAACCTCAGTAAAGCGGGAACTAGGACATTAAATAGAGAGACTGCAGTTTTCACAGTATCATTGTTCACTGATATCTATCCCAGGTGTTCATTTCTACAGTTAAGTCTTCCCACTTCTCATTCCCTCCTCTTCCCCTTTCTGTCTTTCTCTACAATCTAGATTTACACTCAGCATTGGAGTGGGAGAGATAAATGTTTCTGTGAGCTTCTGAGAAGGACTATCTTTAGTTCATGTTTTGCTTTTTTTTTTTTTTGACTGAGTTGACTGAGGACAAACAAAAGTCCATTTGAATATACAACCTAAGTTGAATATGTTGAAATATTACTCCTCAAATATCAGCAATGCAACCCGTTAATGAGAATAGACGACAAAGCTGAGTTTATTGCTTACCTTGGTAGAGGAGAACATAAACCTAAGAAAACTTAGTGTTTTGAGTGAAGAAGCCAAGGTCAGAATTTAGAAAATGTAATGTTTTATTTAAGGTGGGCCTTTCCAAACGGCATCTGGATTAAGATTAGATTAGGATCATGAGACAACAGTTCAGCCTGGTAAAAACAGCAAGATGAGAATTTCAAAGCAAGGAAAGCAAAGAATGTTAGGAAAAACTACCTATTGATGTTTTCCATTGAAAAGTAGGTGGGTCTTTCAGAAAGTCCCTATAATTAACGATCAAACCTTTTCCCTGGGCAGGAGACTTCTAGAAAAATAAAGTCAAGCCAATGAAGACAAAGGAATAGCATAGAGTCATGTTAATGTAGACAGTAAAATGTGGTTTCAATTCTTAGTATCTGGACTAAGTATGGGATTTTAAGGTTTTGATTCTCAAATAATATACAGTAAGTGCTTTCATACCTCTCTTGTATGCGAATTCGAATTTGTTTCAAGTATAAAGTGACACAAATTATTTTAATGTCGATAGAACCTTCCACTATAACAAATAATGAGGTCACTTTTATACTTTCTATCATGTCTAATAATGAGGCTACTTTTAAATCTAATATTCACAAAATTGGGGGCACCTGGGTGGCTCAGTCGTTGAGCGTCTGCCTTCGGCTCAGATCATGGTCCCAGGGTCCTGGGATAGAGCCCCACATCGGGCTCCCTGCTCGGCAGGAGGCCTGCTTCTCCCTCTCCCACTCCCCCTGCTTGTGTTCCCTCTCTCGCTGTGTCTCTCTCTGTCAAATAAATAAATAAAAATCTTAAAAATAAATAAATAAATCTAATATTCACAAAATCAAATAACTATCCTATCATTCATTTTGATAAGATTGCCATTTTCCTGTGTACCTTGAGATATTCCTAGTTCACCTCCGAACCCCCCTCCACCAGTCCTTTTGCATCTTCCCACCAGGTACTTTTCCCTAGTTACCTTCCCAATAAACCTCTTGGCCTCCCCGCATAGTATTCAATATGGAGACAAACGCTGTGTTGTCTGGGACAAGATGGTTGGGGTTTTTAACAAGGGAAAATGGGGAAAGAGGAGTAGACAGTTCTCCTGCTTTAGAGAAGAGGTGGCTTCTGAATTGAGTCTTGAAATATGGGTTGATATTCCCCTGTGGAACAAGGAATAAATTTAAAACAAGGGGTATTTACTTGAAGCATGAGTTAGTGTGGAAAGAATGTTGACAGTATTTTACATATAGCTATGATCAAACAGAAATATTTTCAAGGAACAAGATAAAAATGTTCTCAAAAAATTATTTTAAAGGTAAAGTTTAGATATGCTGAGCAAGTATTTGATTTAATAGGCTGATTCTACCTTTTCATGTTTATCACAGTACCTTTCTCAGAAGAGTATGTGAACATTTGATACATATGTGCATTAAATCTATTGATTATTTGATGAACCATATTCCAGATGCTTACTCAAATAAAATATTTCTAAATTCGACATGATTGAACTGAGTAAAAGAGTCATCTTTGGTGAGTTAAAGTATTTTTGATTGAACTTAGAAAGTCGTTCCTACCAGCTGATTTGCTTACCACAGTGGAGGAAATATTTCATATTTTAAGATTAACATATACCCTGTTCAGTCAAACAGGGTCATCAAAGTGATATCACTTCAAAATAGGCATAATTTATAGTTAAAGCAATAGCTGGTGCTTCTTTCAATTGTTGAAGGGGTGTACGCTGGTAAAAGGAATAAAGTATTGTCCCTCAAGTGACTTTGAATATTTAACCACCTGCTCAATTTAATCAGGGATCACACAGGGCTGGAAAAGCTTCCACATATGTAAAGTTTACTGCATAGGCTGAGGGAATGCAGGAATAGTTCAGCTGCTTGCAAATATATCCAGTCCTGAAAACGGGAATGCACTTCTAAGGTAAAGGTTTTTAAGACCTGAGTCTTGTCTGTGTACACACACACACACGCACACACACACACACACAAATGCACGTATATGTATATATGTATATCCTAAAATACATAAAATGGTAATTTTTTGACTATTTCCTTAAACACTTTTACACCTAAGGCAGACAGAAAATTATGACATTTTATCCCTCAGTATAAAAGTACATGTCACTCACATATTTATTTGTGTAATTTGAATGGTTCTTAAAAGGTTAGTAATGAAGTCATCATATTTCATCTTCTAATGATGTTATTCTGATGCATCCAAAACAACTTTATAGAATCTATACATATTGAGTGTTGTCATCTTTTGTCCCGTGAAAGTAATACTGAAAGATAAGCACAGGAAACAAAAGCAGTCTATTTTTTAAAAATTTACTTTTATTTTTATTTTAATTCCAGTACAATTAGCATACAATATTATATGTTTCAGGTGTAAAATATAGTGATTTGATAATTTTATGCATTATCATCACTGTAAGTATACCTTAATCCCCTTCACCTAGCTCACCTGTTTTCTTTTTATTCATGAGTCTGATATAAGTAGAACTGTCTTGCCAAATAAAAACACAGGAAAATAACTGCAAGATTATCTAAGTTAACAATTGTACATTAATATGTTAGTGGTGGAAAATGGCAAATTTCTTGTATGGTTATCACAATGTAGGGTCAGAGATAAAGGTGATTTTGATTAGAGATTCAGGTTTAAAGGACCCCCATAGTTTCATTTATTTGGGGAGCCAGGACTGACTAGATTTATTTTTGGCTTATCTCAGAGTTCAGTAGTGGTTTTTTTGTCTTGTTTTGTTTTCTTGTTTCTTCCCTTGGAAGGTAATGTACCGGTACACGATGGTTGGAGGGTAAAATACCAGTTTTGTTTCCACAACATCTAAAACACCTACATGATTTTTTGAAATTTGTAGTTTTATGATTTAAAAAGAAAATCACCTTCTGTCTCAAGTGACTGAATGACCATGTCAAATCCAGCTTAGCTTTTCAAGTGATGTTATATTCTCTGGACCCACTGCATCCATGTGTTTCTGATTATTAATACAGCTGAATTTTTCTTCCTCAAATGGGCAGACAACATGGTATGTCTCTTTCCTAGAGTCATGCTAAGCCTTAAAGAAATTTTAATTTAACACTAATGAGCCCGTAAGTGGGAGGTTTTCAAGCCAATCTATACTGATTCTTTTTTCCTGAGTTTCTGAAAGCTTATTTATCTCTCAACACTATAAATGTATTCCACTTATTTTCTATAGAGTAACCTCTAATCTATTCTTAGGGATCATCTAATAAAATGATTTGTTGTGTCTATCATTTTTTATGGATAATAATATTTGAATATTTTTTGTTTAATTTTTTATGCTTTAAAGAATTGAGGAGAAAAAGCATATCTCACGGAAGAGAAGAATTCCAAAGCTCAGGCTACCCTTAGGGAAGTTGAAGTCAGTGGCTTTTATAACTGCAAAGAAACACGCAGCAGGATTCCATTCTATTAGAACACTTCTGAAAAGAATCAGAAGTAGGCAATTTCCCTGCTCTGAATTGCAATGTAGGAAACTTTATGAAAATGACAATTGGTTCTATAATTTTTATGTTTCCTTTTATCTCTGTTCTTGCTCCTCCAAATTTATCCCTTACTCCTTGCTTCACATATAAATACTCATAGCTTTAAAGCTTCAGGGAAATGTTTTTGTGCTTTATTTTTCAGTTTAATGAATTATATATGATTTTTTTGAATTAAAGATTTTTTTCAATGAGTTATTTTATCATAGTGAGTCATTATTTAGGAACTTTTTTGTTTCTTTTTCCTTAGATCTTTTTTCCCAAGTAGCACTCATTTCAAAATCTCTTTTGTTATAGTATTGCCATGTAATTTGATTTCTATGTCAATGATAAAAGCATATTCATTAGATGTCTTGCTTGCTAATTTTTTCTTTCCACTCAATATTTTTTTAAAGTTCTATTTCCAAAATCAGTGCGCTTTAAATTAGTAAAGGATTAAGCAATCACTTATCCTTGTTTTATAATGAAAATTTGACCATTTGAATTTACAATAAAAATATTAACTTGGAGAAAAGTGAGCATGTTTAACTTTCAGTTTCAATAAATGTTAGATTATTAGTGTATTATGAAAAATTACAATTTTACATAATTATAATGTACTTATTTTTCTTTTTTAAATGTAAATGCAAATATTATTCTTTACTCTTCAATATGAGTTTTCTAAGTAGAGATTATGAATCAGGAATAAAACAGATTTATAGAATTCAATGTGTCGACTTTTAAAATATACCTTTATTTATATTCAAGTCCATGATATAATGAAAAGAAGTTTTTATCATTAAGCAGAATGACATAATGAGATAATGAATTGTCTTGTAGTTGCTAAATCAACCACTATTTGGAAAATTCTTGTTTCATATATGAAACTTTAGAGAAATTTTCATATGTGAAAATACATCAAATCAAAATATAGTCTATTTTAGTGTCAAAAATAAATGTTTGTGCATGTTTTTGTGTGCATGTGTGGGTTTTAAATATATGTCCTTTTATACAGAATACCTAACAGAGAGATAGAGAGAGAGACAGAGACAGAGACAACTCGTTCTTTTGCTACAGTCAAAGAAGTCACTCTGGCTTTCTATGTAGGTAGATATTCCTGATTATCACAAGTTGGACTAGTTTCTGTTAGTATAATTTAACTACAGTGTTTGGGGATGTGTTCTTACATAAACAGTTGAATTCTACAATCAACCTTGAGGAATGATTTGTGTTAGTATGGAAAAAAAAAACATAAAGGAAAAAATGACTAAGGAATAGTATAGAAAGAAGAGCTATGATGGGATGGGGCAGGGCACCTCCAAGCAATGGCAAAAACATCAGGGTGGCTGGTAGACAGATCTGGCTCCAGGAGAAAGTGAAGAGAGGTTGGAGATGTAGTCTGGAGCCAGTCCATGCAGAATCTGCCAGCTTGTGAAGGACTCTGGTGTTTTGATAATTGGAAGCCAATGAAAGATTTTAAGTAGAGGAATAATATAAGATTTGTATTTTGAAAAGATGTAAGCTCGTATTTTGCAAAATGTTCTTGATTTTCAGTAGGTCACAGGTATGGGAAGGACAATTATATATACAGTATTCTTTTGCAAGACACAATAACAATCTCTGGGGCACAGACAAAAACAGTACAACTAGGAATGTTCAAATGCCATGACTTAAATGTTCTACTCAATTTTCCATTTGCATTTAGTTTTCATTTTACAACTGCTATACTCCATTCCTACTACTTTGTGAAGTCTCTGAAAGGGGTGTTTGATGCAGTAGCAGAAAATGATTATTTATAAATACAAAACTAAGCTGAAGTGTTGGAAAATTTGTGAATGGCTTTGCCGAGAAAAATTGATTTAAAGATAAATTGAATCAGAGGAATAATGATATTGTTGACTTTCCACTCTCTGCCAGCATAAACGTATAGGGATTAGTTAGCACAAGTTTTTCTATGATTAATGAGATTATTGGAAAGATGTTTTTAAGATCTTATATTTGCATTGAGGTAATTTTAAATATGAATTTTCTTATTCTAGTTTTTTCAATTAAAATATTTTAATTTATTTTCCATAGACCTTTCAACATATATGGAAAAAAACCTTAAAAGTAAGAAGGATATAGTTATTATTGGCTTAATTTTAAAGATGGTTTGTCAACACTCTCCATCACTCTCAGCAAATTATAGAAATCACAGCCAAACTCAGGGAAAAAATGATTTGCTGAAATTCCAAAACCCAGCTGTCAGATTTCTCTGACCTCACAGTAGGTTCTATAGCCAGCCTTTATTTCATTCAAATGTATTTTATAAGACATTTTATAGGCGAGGCTATCTCATCTTAACACTATTGACATTTTCAAATGGATTATTGTTCGCTGTGGAAGACTGACCTATCCATTGTAGAATGTGTAGCAGAATCCCTGACCTCTACTCACTGGATGCCAGTAACATCCCCTCCCCAAGTTGTAGCAATCAAAGCCATCTGCAAACATCGCCAAATGTCCCCTCAAGAACAGACTCATCCCTGGTTGAGAACCATTATAAGTGATTCTGAGTTTGGCTTTCTAGAGGTGAACTTCTTGGCTAAACCATGGCCAGTCTTATTAACAGCAGGGCGTCATAGCAATCCTTTATGAAGAACTAATGTATTTGAGCCCACCCAAGGACACCAAAAAAAAAAAATAATAATAATAATATAACACAGATCCATGAAAAAGATATTTACAAGTAGATTGTAAACTCAAGAGTTTAATGAAATAAAGAGAAGCAAAGTAGGCAGATTGTCAAGAGTGCCATTGGTAGGTGTGAGTGGGGTCAATTAAAACTGCATGAGCTGAATATGCATTTTCATGTGCCTAATGATTTCTGAAAATCATTTGCTGTGATGCTTTAAGCTAGCCAATTTAAAGAGTGATTGACCAAAGGAAAGAAATTGCATAGCCAATAAAATTGATTACAAATTTGGGAAAAATTGAGCACCAATCTTAGAAAAGCTGTTTATATGTTACATCCACAAGAAATACTCATTATGAAGACATATTCACTGAATACTGTTAATTGTAAATTAAGAGTATAATATATGTGCACTACAGAAATGGAGAACTTAAGACTGATAGGCTCTTTTAGCGCATGACTGACTGAACATTGATTTCAACGAAAAATTGGAGATGCAAATAAGAAAGAAGTTTGGAGATACTGGGTTGCACTTAATGGGAAATTGTGCAAAATCAAGCTGCAGGTTAGCAGTTGGTCATTCCTGAAACACTTTATAATGTGACAACGGTGTTGTGTAAATTCAAACAAATATAAATCATTGTCTTAAGAGTCCTAAGGGATCTGGCACAATCTCTCCACCAGGATGTCTTCTTTTACAGCCTCATTACACTCGCCAGTGATTCATGGGCGTTAGGCTTGACTGAGAAGGGTAGAAGGGGCTAAGGAACTCAGTCTGCTATATTTCAACTATGCAAATGAACATATTTCCCTGGGACTAAAAGGCAGCATTTCTAAAAGAAATGGATTAATCTCTATCTATTCTTATTATCCCTTTGTTGAGATTCTCAAAGTAATACAAGCCCATGGAAAAGCATTCTCAGTATGGCTTTGTGTTGCATCTTTACAGCTAGACAGAGCAATTTTATCAAAAATGTCCTCTGATGTGGAACAAGCAAAGTGATGACAAGGGGCTGGGGCACTGTGCATGGAATGTAAATGAATTAAGGGCTAAGCCTCTTGGAAATCAGATACACTAAGATGTGTTCTAGAGCACAAGTCTCTGGCCCAATTATGAGTCAGTGAATGGAATTCTTCCTAATGAGATAGTGCAGGGTCTAGGATACCCAGACATAATCCTGACAACAAAGCCCTCTTTTCTCAGATCAGACCTACCAATTCTCCCTCTGATTCTCTTTATTCCAGGCGAATGTGGTCATGGATTTTTGATGAGGAAAGAGGGAGACTAATATTTTCTTAACTCCACTGATAGACAGTAAACAAATTGAGAGAACAATATTTTATTGGAGTCGTAGATTTGTCCATTGTGCCTGGCATATTGAAAGTGAGGCAAAAAAATGTGATCCCAAGTCTATGAAAACAAAAATTTCCTTTTAAAATTAAACTAAATTGCTATATTTAAGTGTAAATAATATTCTGTCAGGAAGATCATCAAAGCCTATTTAGAGAATCATATCAGCAACTCTCTAGTAAAATATTTAAACTCAGTTTTCCAATGATGCCATTGTATCCAAGGCTACAATAATGTAATTGTTATATTGTATGCAAAATTACATTTAAAAAGTAAATATATACATAAAAAGATAAACACAGAACAATTTGTTTTTGAAAATATCAAGTAGAATTTCTCTCAATTTCTAGAATACACTCGATTTTGATATATTAAGCAGATTAAAGATTATTACTAAAGATAGCATAGAGAACCCTTAGTAAGCATAACAAAAAAAACTTTATGTATTTCTGACAAAGCTTAGGAATTTAAATACTAATGACCCATCTACTTTATTTACCTAATAAAATACCAAGTATAAAATACATTTTAAAATATATGACCCATCGCTTCTGGCTACTTGGGGAACGTTCTGGAATTTTGGGAGGTGATGTGGCCCCAGGGACCCCCTGATTAGAAGCACCATTAGAAGCTGGGTTGATCCAGAGACAGACAGATGGCTGAAAATGACAGAAAAGAAAAAATAAAATGGACAACCACTATTATTATTAGCTCATCTCTTAAGGACTTGCATTTTTATTGATGGATGCTAAAGAATGCTTTATATCAGCTGAAGAAATATTTCTAGACAAAATTGAGAAGTTTATTAATATTCACCAAAAGAATTTTTTGGTTCTGTCTGCTGCCCTCCATGGACCTGGGGAATGGAAATTGATGTTCAGGATTCAGCAGAGATTCCTGGGTAGTAATTTACAGATACTTCCAGTACACAACACAGTAAATGCTATTAATTGTATGCGCACTACAGCTAAGACTGTCTCCAAACCATACACAGACAGCATTTGCTATAGAATGATAACAACTGAGGCTTACATCAGTGAGCAAAGTCCTGTTTGGAAAACATTTCAAAAGTTAAAACTGAGTAGTGATTCATTTAACCCAAATTAGAGTATCAATTACAAAAGTTCTTTTGGAAGAATGTTAAAGTAATTACCAGTTAAATTATAATGTTCAAATATATATTTAAAGATTTTTTTTTAAATTTAAAATAATAAAATGTATATGATTAAAAATGAAAAAAAATATATGATCCATCTATTATACTAAAAGGTAGTGTCTTTGCCAATACCAACATTCAGAACACAGCTGTGAATGTAAAACTAAACAAAATCACAAAAGCTGACTTCCATAAATCAGATTTGCTTTTCAGGTCAGACTTATTTTTGATCTTTGGATTCATGTATTCAACTGCTGGTTGGTCATCACAACTTCCATAGCTGATGAACAGTTGAAATTTAATATGATAAAAATTGAATTAACCATATTTTCTTCTAAATTGGCCTCTCCTTGAATATTTAACTTTTGGTACAACCATTTAGAGTAAGCTCAATCTGTCTCACCTTCTCTCCCAACCCAATTAATCCAATTAATCACACCTATCACCACGGCCCTGCAGCAAGCCATAATTGCATTTCCATGGAGCATTACAAGAGTATTGACCACTAACTGGTCTTCCCAAGTCTAGACTTGTTCTCTTGATACCATTGTTCACTGTTGTAGAGATATCAAGCCATTCCTGTGCTTCAACAGCAGCCAATAGCTACAGAAAACCATCTGCAGTACAACATCCTGAGCTACAATTTCTCACTCATTGCCTTTGCTCATACTGCCACCTACAGTTCTACCCTCCACTCCTCCCAGGACACACTATATCATTTATACTTCTGCATTTTTTTTTTTTTCCATCTCTTTCTTGTTTGGGCTTAAGAAAAAATTTGTGTCATAGCCATCTTTTATTTCAAGGGACTGGCATAGTTCCTGGTCTGTAGCAAGTACTGAATGGTTATTGAATGGATTTTCGGAACCATAATTGCCAAGCATAATGATGGTCCTGACATTCTGAGAATACCACTTGCAGGTAGAGCGAAGAATCTCCCAATTAGAGTAGTTTTGCAGAATAGAAGCTTATTCCTCCATCACCTGAGTCCAACATGAGTGTTGCATGTCAGAGGGTGGCTTTCCATCATCCAGGATCCAACTTCCTTCCAGCTAGCAGCTACACCATTGCACAGGGTCTTGGAATCTGCTTCTAGTCAGCAGAAAGGATTTGAAAAGATCGAGGGTGGGAGACCTACCACTTCTTTAAAAACCCACATTAGGGGGCGCCTGGGTGGCTCGGTCGTTGAGCGTCTGCCTTTGGCTCGGGTCGTGATCCCAGGGTCCTGGGATCGAGCCCCGCATCGGGCTCCCTGCACAACGGGAGGCCTGCTTCTCCCTCTCCCACTCCCCCTGCTTGTGTTCCCTCTCTTGCTGTGTCTCTCTCTGTCTAATAAATAAAATATATAAAAAAAAAAACCCACATTAGTTATAAGGCCAAGACTGGATGTAAGTGGCACAAGGAACAATAGTCACTGTCTGGGAAGCTACTTCTGCCAAAACTCTTGCCTATAAATATTTGAAGACTAGCTAGCCATTTCTACCACATGACTTTAGGAAGTGAGAACATATGTATCATGTTTTAAAGGGAAGTAACTTTTTTTTTTTTTCCCTGATGGTAAAAAGAGTGGATTTCAGTTATCAGGAAAAAGGCCCTTAGGTATAATTTTTTTTTATTACCAACAGTTCTGACTGGGATTTGAGGTAGCATCAGCTTTGGGAATGCTTTTCAAAAACAATGAAGCCCATACAACTTTTGCTTGGACCTCCAGCAAATTATAGGGCATGCCCAATGAGATTAGGCATATGAAATAGCTCAGATCTCCTGCAGTAATTACATCTCACCGTCTTAAAGACAGATGTTTTCCAGTACAGGGGTAGCTGCAGGTTTGCTGAAGCAGGTGGAGTCTCCACACAGTTCTACTTTTCAGATACTATAATTTGGAATCAGAGAGGATGTCTCCTACCATTCAAGATAGTCCCCAAATTTCACTTATCAAAAACATTCTTTTTGAAGAAATCCCTGGATTTCTTCATATGAATATCAAATAACTGTATCTGCAATTGCCCACACTCCCCCATTTGATATATGTGAAGTTAAATGGAAAATTTGCCCAATAGAGATAGGCAGGTGCTATATAAACACATCTGTAGGTCATTTAGAAATTACTATCATCGCTCTTTTCATTAAAGTGACATGCATATATTTAGAAACTACTTTTCAAAAACCTAATGAAAGACTGTCCTTGATAACTTCTCTATATGTTCACCTATAAATCAGTATTAAAATCCTTTACATAATGAGAGGCACATTCTTGGGGAGGGAAAAAAAGGGAAGTTTCAATTCTCACATTTTTTTTTTTTAAATGTAAACTGGAACTTTAACAGGTTTGTTTACATCGTATGTGTTTAAAGGTGCTTCCTACGTATTTCAGAGTTTTATACAGTTATGAATTATCTAGTATCTTATTTTCACTAACATTGAGATGATTGTTTTACAATGTAGAAATAAATGCATAGTTAAGGGCATATCAAAATTCATATATAAGGAGTGTAAGTTTTTCATGTGAAGATTCTCAAGACATCTCTATTGAGTTCATTGTATACTTTCAGTAAATCATTTATGCTGACATGGTGTCACGGATAAAGTCTAAATTTGTATATGAGAGTTACAATAGCTGTTTTCTGCCTGAGTACTCAAAGTCTCGCCGAGGCCTGTATTTTGTTCATGGAATCCCAGGGCTAAATGGCACTGCACAGGACGTAGACACAAACTTGTTAAACGAATAATGGGTTTCTGTGATCATCTCACACACAATTTCCAAATTTAATCCTCCTTGTATAGAGTTTTATGTAAGGTCATTTCAGAGTGTGTATATATTGAGAAAGATAGCTAACATGCATAATTTACTGAAATAGACATCTGTTAGAGGTAAACCAGTGAGGTCATTTTTATACTGAAATCTGTGAGAAAGCCCATGGAAACAAAGTGTAACGAAAATGGAATATTAACTTCCGATTAAAACACCTGTGGATTCAATTGATGGCATTTCATGTTGAACGGTGTTGGAATTAAAGTTCCCAAACACCAAGCTTCTTTGTGTAGCCAATGCTAACAACTCAGGAGTCTCGACTGAAAACCCAGTTTATACAAAGCATGAACATCTCAACATACGGTTTTCTATTATTTTTCATGTAAAAATACTGTGATACTTTGATACCCTATTTTTATGTGGATAGTGAAGCATTTGAAAGAGACCTTACATGTGTGTCTTTGGTTATTTTCATTCCACATTGCCTGAATGATTATAATATGAACCAATAGGTAATGTGAGAAAATGGTAAAGGGTACTGGTGGTTAGCTATAAACACTCTACCAAGGGGCTCCTGGGTGGCTCAGCTGGTTAGGCGTCCCTCCCTCTCTCTCCCCCAACTCCCATCTCTAAATTAAATAAATTAAATCTTAAAAAAAATTAAAACAAAATAAAATAAACACTCCACCAAAATGGACATTGAAACATGGAGACTTGTTTATGATAAGGCTTTGTTAAAAGTAATAACTTTTTTTTTCCAGAGGAAAACATGTATTGTATATGTCTCATTAGAAAGGTAATACCTGTTTTGTGAAGAAATGGATGGATTTTAAATAATAATATAATCCATAGAAGGCACTCCACTATATCAACTCTTCTTTCTATAGCAAGCTTGTTTTTAGCAATTAAATCTAGCAGTGCCTATAATAAAAATTATCACAGGACTATGACAAAAATGTGTACTTATTTCTCATTTTTAGTTTATTTTAAAAATCATATTGGTTATATTTGAAGGTGAAAGCACAAACTGTATTTTCAAGATGTGTTTGTCCTCAGTAGAATTATGTCATGGGGAAACACTATGGATATCCATCAAAGTGAAACCTACAAGGACATAAGAGCTCGTTATTAGTGAACATTGTAACCTTCAGATGGCTTCAGCATTTCTGTCACAAAATGGCAAGCAGAATGAGAGATTAAAGCACATCGTTTCCTCGAAATTAACATCACTACATAAATTATGGCTTTTATATAAATCTAAAAGGTTTTTTTTTTATTTTAAAACAATGAATTATTACAGCCTCCAATCTTTGTAATAAAATGTTACAGCAAGTTCAAGTTCAGTTAGGTCAATGCTGGCTTCAGGTTAACATTATTGATTGAAATTTGCTAAAGCATCCTGGCAGATACAATGCAATAACTTCAGTCAGGAAACTAAGCCGAGCAACATACCCTTGTGGTTCTGATACTTGTTCTGGATTGTATGCTTGTTCCTACTACAAAAACCTCAAAGAATGGAAAGAGAATTAAGTGTAGGATTTTAAAACACTGGAAAATCACAGAATGCTATTCTTTACACACTACTAAGAACTTTGGTAGCACATTTGCAATTAGATCTTTTGTTTATGTTTTTAAGAAATAGTTTCAATAAGTGAATATTTTATTCTTATCTGTATCCTAAAAATATCAAATCTTTAAAATGTGCAGTATTGTGATGGTTTTCAGATAATAATTTATATTCATTTTGTGAATATGTATTCAGATTATATTATATATGATGTATAAAATATATATAATATATACTTAGTACTAGGCTACTTTGTGAATGAAGAATTAGGAGGGCTTTTTTTTTTTTTCTTTCTTTCCAGATTATTCCCTCTTTTAAGCAAGGTTGATAAAGTGATGATAAGTGTTGGAACGAAGGCTGCAATCTGCTATAATGGGGGAAGGTTTTCCCTTTGCTACCTTGACTGATACAGTTAATGTGTTCATCTATGACCTTGACAATTTTCACCAAATGTATTTGAAGTAAAGGGAACTATACTTCAGGCAAAATATCATAGCAATCAAAACCTTTGGTGGTTAAATTGACTAAAAATATTGGCCTATTATTCAATTTATTTCATTTCTGTTAGTAATAGCCTTGGTTGACAGAGAGATTACTGGGTGCTTTCATCGAAATTTATGAACAGAAAGTTTAAAGAAAGTAATCCACTACTGATTTTCTGAGGGACATATCATTAAACTGATACTCCTTTGTACTGTTTACTAGTTGTTTACTCATGGAATGGTAAGCTACAGAGATGATATTTGAAAATACATTAAGTGGACAATTCTTCTAACAGGTGGAACAATTTGTACTCAGGTCAAGCACACATGTAGACCTGATTATCCACTAAAATGGGTAAACTCTTACATTTTAAAAATTTAAATAGCACTATTTGAACTTTTTCCTCTGAGCAGCTCTCAGGAAGATGAACATTCCTATAATTGAAATGACCATGTGCATTCTGACCCTAATTGGGTACGTTTAATATGAGGTGCACACCAAGCAATCATGGAAGCAATTATGGGCACTTGTCCTGGGGCTGCCACAGCCCAGGTGCTGCTGCCTGATTGTCATTTGGTAATTACCTCAGTACTTCCCAACTCCTCCTTAGCATCAGTTAAATGGTGCAACATACTTCAAGTAAGTGAAGTCTCCTTGGAAGTTCAAGTAAATACTTATTATTTAGTTTGCGGCTTCATATAGGGGCTGTCTGTTCACCTGGAATGTGCAAATGTATAATGAAATTTGTCTTCTGAAGAGACTTGCATGGAAGTCAAATTGGAGATGAAATCTTTGCAATTAGCCACACAGTTCCTTTTGAAATATGGAAAATACCTTAAATAATAGTGATGATAGAGGCATTGCCAACTTTAGAATTTTTTTCAAGTCTTTGAAGTCTGACTTTGCAGAACAGATTGTAAATCTCTGGCCCATTACACACCTGCGGAGATTTTGGTGTTTTATTTCTCTTGGGTGAAACTGCAGAAGCCCAAACCATGTTAATCACTGTCAGAACCAGTTGTATAAAATGCCAAAATGCAGTGAACCAAGTGTTTTATAATAAATATGACAATGCAGTCAGAATGTTGTTTTGTTAGGCTTGTTATTTGTGGTAATTTTTCATTTATAATCTTTGAAAAGAGAAAGTTCTAAGGCTTTTATCAGAAAAATTTTAACCACAGGGGAGATGTCACCATATTGTATAAATAAGACTCGAAGTACTTGGATAATGGCTAATTCAGACAAAAATAAATAAACTAATTTAATAGTAGCATTTGCTTTAAATGCCTTAAAAATGCTAGTTTAAAAAAAAAGAAAAACTTCAATAACAAATACCACCACTAGAATTGTATATATCTGTCACTCTGTGAATGGATATGATTCTTAGAAGAATTAATATTCTCACTGTATTATTTCATATCAATCTTTCATTTTACTACCTTTCTTTTTATTTATAACCGAATCTTAAATTTTTACCAATTAGCAGGTATAAGGATTGGAATATGGAGAATAATAGTTTTAATCTTCTACCAGTGCTCTCATTGGAAATAAAGAGTGGATTAACTAGAGTTAAAATTATTACAGCTAGCTTAGCTACGTCACTGGCTTTTCCTTACATAGTATTCTGACATGCATGTTCAACTTATTTCTCAAAGGAAACACATTCCATAACAAGGAGAATATCATAATATATCATAAATTGACATGTCCTGTTAATGATGGATGATTTTGATACATAATATCAAAATTGTGTTATATCCATATATTTTAATATTCATGCACCCTCTGATGAAATACATTTAATAACATGTTAATTTTAGAGTGGGTTTTTCTGTTGAATAACAACTTACAGAAATGTAAAATACTTTAAATGTACTTGCGCACTTGTTTCTTGCGAACCAACACATAAGCAAAATGTCTAATGTTATTATTTCAGTTCCATAAATATTTATTTTGCACCTATCAGGCACTAGAGTAGTATACAGGAAGTATGCAAAAAAAAATAGGATACATTCTCCTGGGCTACAGAATTTTACTTAGAAATAAATAATTCCAAGGCTGGATAAATCACCCTTACTATGTGTTTCCACAGTGTTAAGACACTATTTTGTGATTGCCTGTTTATTGCTTGGGGACTTAAATCAAAATCGTAAGGTTCTTGGGCATTGACCACGTTTATTCACAGTTATATCATTAGCTCCCAGGATAGTCCCTGGAACATAATAAGGAATCAATAAATGTCTTTCCTGAGAGGCTTAATTAAATTCTTAGATGCTGTAAGAATTAGAGAAAAACTTATATAGTAGGGAGTGCTTTCATACGAACTGTATTTCTGGAGTACTTTCATACTATATATATATTTCTAAGGTCAGCATTATGTATATATGCTATGCTGCTCAGTCTATTTTCAGCCCTGTGACTTGAACCAGAAAGGAGTGAGACTAAAATGAATGTAGTGATATACCAGTTCACTATCATGTCCTTAAGGTTCCTGCTACATGCGTATGAATACCACATAATTACACAGGATACATTTGAAAATCAGGAATCTGCAGTTAGAAACTACCCGAAATTGATAACATGACCTTCTCAAAAGCATGATGAGAGGTGGAATCCTGTGTTCTCCTCATTCATATCTTGGGGGATGTGTAGGCTACAACGTTGAAGAAATAACTGAACTAAAAAAGCACTGATGAATTATCCACAAAAATTAATTTGGGTACATTTTTATGGCCTCATAGCAGAGATGTCTTTTTAATAATTTTAGCAATTACTAAAGCTATTATCACCTGAGTTTTGTGTATGACTAGAGCTCTTAAATACTTATAACTTTTCAGTTTCAAGGCTCTGGGTTATACATCACTAACTATTGTTCGATGGTGATAGAGAAGCATTGTGTCCTTCACAGACCACTAGCTTCTGATGATCTAATTTCATCTTCAACAATAGTTACAAGGAAGAGCAAAAAATACCATGTTGAAAGTGGTGTTTTAGCTATTGTACATGTAAATGATTAGAGGGGAGTGGGCTAAGCATTGTGTAGACCAATATTATTTCTAGACATTTCCCTGCAGTCAATTCTTAATTTCCCATGCTAATAGAGTAAATAGTATCAAATAGGGGAGATCTATAGATGAGATTCATATACATACCTGAAAGAAACATTTTAGCTAGTAAGGTAATATCTACATTTATTCGCCTTTTATCTGCATATTCTATATGCATATACACATCTATTCTAGAAATAGCAATTAAAAATAAATACCTACATGGCTCCTTTTTTTTAAGCAGAACATACTTTATCCTGTTAGGAAAGATAATACATTTCTAACGATTTTTACAGAGTTTAGATATATACAGATGAATATGGAAAAAAATGTCATCATTCACCATTATTTCCCTATTTAAAGACCCCTCATTATACCCCATCTGTATCTCAGTTGCCCACCTTATGCGTTGGTTGAGATTTTAATACAATATCTGTCCCAAACCAATCTCTAACCCCTTCAGGAGAAAAGGACAGGACGAAAAACAATAGACTGTCTTACTTTGGAGATAATAAAATCTAATATTAAAAAAAAATTAATATTCCAAGGAGTTGTGATTTCTGTCTTCATACATCCTTCTTCTTTTCAAATAATTTTTTGATAATGAAATTTTTTAAAGATTATTTATTTGAGAGAGGGGGTTGGAGAGAGAGTATACACACAAGTGGGGAGAGGGGCCAAGGGAGAGATTCTCAAGCAGACTCCCTGCTGAGCGAGGAATCTGACTTGACTCCATCTCAGGACCCTGAGATCATGACCTGAGCCAAAACCAAGAGTCTGATGTTCAACAGACGGAGCCACACAAGCGCCCCAATAATCAACTTTTTTAAGACTGAAAATGTTACTGAAGGAAGACAACTTTTAAAAGCTGTCAATTGTAATTAAAATGCCAACTTATTGTACTGAATCCTGAATACAAATATGTAAATAAGGGTGAGGTACTTAAAGATTAATAATGGAAAATTGGGCCAAAGATTAATGATGGAGAATTTTATATGTATATAATATATATATGTATTGTTATGTGTTCTGTGTGTGTATATATATATATTACATTTATATATAATATTTAAATATATATAACATTTAATTATAATTCTCCATCATTAATCTCTGGTACAACTGTCCATCATTAATCTTTAAGAAGCTTACATATATATATGTGTGTGTGTGTATATAATATATGTAAGTATCTTACATATATGTGTGCATATATATATATATATACAAGGCATATATATATATATACACGCACATATATATAGACCTTTTGACAAAATAACTACATTCTATAGGTTTAATTTTTTGTTTTTCCACACTAATCTGCAAGGTTGTGAAATAGCAATATTTTAAGGATGTAGAGAAAAGTGCCTAGACAATTCATGATCTATATCACATCAGGCTTTGACAAAGTCCCTCAAATGTTCCTGTGTTAAAGAAAAAAATTCCATACAGAAGTCCTAAAGGAAATCACTACTGGAACTCTGAAACATTTAAGAAAACCCCTCAATTTTAAATGATGCAAGATATATTTTGACATTATATACCTCGTGCATTGAAAGAAGTGTCTTATTTAAAGAAATAGCAAAATCCAAAAAAAAAAAAAAAAGGAAATAACAAAATCAAGGGAGTATAAGAGACATTAAATTCTTGTTTATAAAGAATTCCAAAAAGTAAAGTGTCTGGGAGAAAACTATATATAAAGTCCCATAATGTTAGTGGCTGTAAATGCCAAGTTATACCTACATTAATCAAAATGTATGGATTTTGTTTTTATATTCTTTATAGCTACTCACCCTAATTTCTAAAGATCACTAGAGACAATTTTAACTGGATAGAGGGAAAATAAATTGAGTAGGATTTTACCATACAGAGATCTTTGCCCACATTTAAGATGTTCAGATATTTTTGAGTCTAATGCTTGTAGTGCTAAATATCCATTTCTTGCTCAGTAGTTCCATGTTGTTATTTTCCATATTTTTGATGGTTCTTCAGGTAAAAATACTATATAGTCATTCATTTATTCAATATACATTATCTTAAGACATTGTTATGAGTCAAATAAAGATTGCTAACTATGTCCTTTAATAAATACACTCTAATCCCCTAAACAACAATGTGCTTTAGATATATTATTCATATTCTCAAGGTGAAAAAATTCAAGTTCAGAGAAGCTAAGTGCTGTGCCAAATTTATACCGCTACTTAGTCATATAGCTGGGATTTGAAGCCAAATCTAATTGCAGTTAAAGTTCTTTCCACTATACAACTTCAGTTTTTCTTCCAATCTCTTGTTCTCTTCTTTCCCAATAAAGACAAATTCACTGTCTTCTCAATTCCCAGAAAGGAAATGAAAGAATGATTTTTAGATTATGTAAGCTCTACGCCCAACATGGGGCTTGAACTCATGACCCCAAGATCAAGAATCACATGCTCTATGACTGAGCCAGCCAGATGCCCCAAGAAATATATTTTGAATCAGAGATCAAATCAACTGTTTCCATGTCTAATAAGAATAAATATACAATATGCTCTCTCTTTTCTCAATTTATATAAATAATATTTATATAAATTACAAAATCATAAAAGACTTGGTTCCTAATTCCTTTCTTTGGATACTTCAGCTTTATTAATTCCTCCCACTATAAACTTTTCAATACCATGTTCCCTGGGTCATCATATGGCATTTGCACCAATGAATAAATGTGCTTATGATTATTCTCTTATTATTTTATAGGTTTCAATAATCACATTTAAAGTCATCTAAGTAAATTATAATACTTAATAGTTACTGGACACCTACTATGATCAGTTTTTTGTTTTTTTTTTAAGATTTTATTTATTTATTTGACAGAGACAGAGACAGCGAGAGCAGGAACACAAGCAGGGGGAGTGGGAGAGGGAGAAGCAGGCTTCCCGCTGAGCGGGAAGCCCGATGCGGGACCCGATCTGGGATCATGACCTGAGCCGAAGGCAGCCGCTTAACGACTGAGCCACCCGGGCGCCCCTACTATGATCAGTTTTTATGCTAAGCATTTGATATGCCTATGTAACGATTCTCAGAGCAACTATATGAAATAGGTACTATCATTAACTCATTTTACAGGTAATAAAACTAATGATTATCAGGACGCCTGGGTGGCTCAGTGGTTAAGCGACTGCCTTCGGCTCTGGTCATGATCCTGGAGTCCCTGGATCGAGTCCCGCATCGGGCTCCCTGCTCGGCAGCGAGCTTGCTTCTTCCTCTGACCCTCCCCCCTCTCATGTGCTCTCTCTCTCTCTCTCATTCTGTCTCAAATAAATAAATAAAATCTTTAAAAAAAAAACCAACTAATGATTATCAAAGAATGCCCAAGCCCTTGGCATTCAGATCATCCACACGAGATTGTTTTGTGCTTTAAGTATCCTCTTACTAGACATGTTCTAGTTTGTCATACATGTCTCCTAAACTACATGCATGTTACCTAACTGCACTTGAGTTTTAATATAACATTTAATATAACATTACTAATATAACATTACTAATTATACTCCAAGAGATTTGGTAACTGAAGTAATAATGTGATATTTTTAATACATATTCACAATGGGGACCATAAGACAAGGTTTTTGTATAATTAGTAGCACAATTAACTAATTGGTTGATGAATTTGAACTACTTGAACTATCATTTTATTAATCTCATTGGAAATGTAGCAGAGAAGGAAAAAAAGTAAAAAAGAGTAAAACATGTTAGGAACATAATATAAAAAAAGGAAACCTTAAAAAGAAAACAAAGCCATTGAATATAATAGAAATCATTCAAAGAACTAGGAGTTTAATATTCTTGCTTACAAGGATGAAAAATAAGCTGAATATCACATATTCTATAAACACATGTATTTTGGAAAAGGATATATATGATGATTTACTCTTTATTTTGAACTTGTTAGTGTTTTTCTTAGTTCAATAGTGATGTGCCATCTGATAAGTTTTAACATTGTTTGGGTATCTCTATATTAAACATCAAAATTAGTGCACATGTTGTTTGAACTTAATAAGCAACATTATTAAATTTATTAAATAGGAATATTTTGCCTTTAAGATGAAAAATACAATTTTAAGAAAACATCTGCATGTGAAACATAATGATACAAAGAAAATATTTTCAATGAACTAGAAGAAAAGTTTGTTTTCTGACATCATGGCATTTAAAGTATTAATTTCTACTCAAGATTCCTTTAAGCAAATAAATATTTCACAGCATTAGAGCATTTGTTTTTATATGACAGTCACCAGGTCTTTAAATAGAAAAGGCTTCCTACATAGCAGAATCTGCCCCAGCTTTCATTTAATTTGCTCTTATTTTCTGTTGTTTCTTTCTACTATAATAAGAGCTTATAATAATGAACATGATATTTGGTTAATGAAGAATGCATTGCATATTTAGAGATCTACATATTTATGTGACCTTCTTTTGTTCATAAATGCTAATATTTATTGCTTCTTTGTTGAGATTTTATTTTCTGTTTTGTGACAAACAAAAGTACGGTTAGTGAAGCTGTAAAGTTCTCATGGTAGTTGCCTGTGTTCCCAAGATAGCAGCATTAGTGTCTACAGAAGCAGTTAATGCTGTTTATCATTAGTGACAGAGGCTGGGAAGGACCTTCTGTGGCTTTTATCTTTCACCTTGCCAACAGAAGTTGATGAGCTCTCTGAATTAAATTCATAGGTGATGCTCCAGGATTTATATGCACTTCACATGGACAAGCACACAGGTAAACCCATCCTGCTGATGGAGACTAATTAAAATCATCCTAACATCCTAATACCGGACATCCTTATGAAAACCATTACTTTATCCATATTTAATGCTAACGTTGCCCAATGAGAACATGAAATATAAAAGAGTTTATAGAGGAATTTTCTCATAAATATTTAAAGCGTTTATGGCTTTATGAGTGACTCATTTTGCTTTTGTTTTTGGTGGGTGTTTTTTTTTTTTTGTGTGTGTGTGTGTGTGTATAGAAACTAACGAATATAAAGCACATTCTTGTAATGAACCTAAGTTTTTACAAATTTCAAATTTTAATAGTTACAGGAATTTTTAAAACAAAGCAAGGCGATTCTAATGAAGTAGTGCACTTGAATAATACTGAGTACTTTTTTTTCTATATAAATATTGTCCAAAGTGTGGTCCCAGAGACAGATACTAGATATCATCAGAAAACCAGATTATGAGGTCAGATTTATTTGGGAATATGAGAGTTTAAACAGCTTTTGGCAGTTTGGGGATGTTCTGTACTTAAGACAGTAAGGAATGCTGTGATTGTTCAAAAGCATAAGATGGTATCTATACTTCCTAAATTTTTCAGAAATCATTTTGTGTGACTAGTTTTCCTTGGAAGAGTATTAGAAATGTTCTATCACTGTTGATAATACAGTAGAGCGTTTTGAAATTTTAAATTGGGTAAATCTCCACTCTACCACCCCTCCTGTTTTGAACATTTTTTCTCTTGCCCTCAATATAAAATCTAAACCCCTTACTATGAAAAGTAAAATCTTGTGTGGCCCAACTCTGCCTTGTCTTTGACCTTATTAGCACATCATTCTGTCCTTTGCTTCAGCCACTCTGGTGTTTTTCTTTCTCAAACATGCCAAATTGTTTGGCACATCAACAACCTTCTGATTGTTTCCCTCTTGCAGGAGGCTCTCTTTGCACCTCGGTGTCAATTTTCTCTCTTTAGAGAGATCTTCCTCCCTTGTCTTTTCTAAAGTGTACTGTGCAGTACTTTGCACTTCCTGAAATAAGTTTATTTTGTGTGTGTGACAGTAAGCTGTCTGCGGATGAGCCATATCTATCTTGTTCACTGTCAAATCCCTAGGACATAGCATGGCACCTGCCACAAAGTAGGTATTCTGTACACATCCTTAGATGAATACTCATGATCCTCTCATTAAAACTGGAAAATTGGGTAAGAGGGGAGACTTCTCTTTATTCTTTCATTCTGTAGCAAAATGTAAATACTCAAAAAAGATACAAAGTAAACCGAATCATTTATTTTCATGAAGTCATTGCCATTGACTAATATTTATTAGAAGCAACCATCAATGCCAAATAATATGTAATGCATGATAAGGTGGTATTATAAAGCTGTTACTGAATGAAGATTATAAGTACATAAGAAGGAATGATTATGAGAACCATGCAGCTAGGGTTGGTCACATTCATAAAAATAATAGTAATAGTAGCGATAATAATAGTAAGATGAGCAAATGGTTTCAATATCCAAAACCAACAAAAAATTATTTTGTAAATGTTTTATTTCAATTCCATGAAGACTGCTTACATATTCCTGACCAGAAAGCACTGTCAGCTAAATAATATGGTAAAACATGTATCATCAGATAGCTTCAGATGTATCTATAACTTATGTTTTAAGCTACTGTAATTCTTTAAATGTAGTCACGCTATTTATTTTTAACTGTAGATTTTAGATTAAGGTAAAAATAAATGTTTTGTGTTTTCTTAAGTAACTGAAGAAAAATAACTTTGAAAGTAAAGGTGAGGTGTTTCCTTTTGCTTGGGAACTGACTTGAGTTTACTGAGATGCGTTTCTAGGCTTGCTTGAGAAATTTAAGCAAGCTCTTTGCTTTTCATGTTCAAATCTTTAAACATGGCATTTTAATGCAATTTTGCTCTTGCTTTAATGATATCAGCTGTGTAATCTCATTTCTTTTTTTGCAAGAGAAAAGTGT
Organism: Leptonychotes weddellii; assembly: GCF_054177405.1. Taxonomy (NCBI): domain Eukaryota; kingdom Metazoa; phylum Chordata; class Mammalia; order Carnivora; family Phocidae; genus Leptonychotes; species Leptonychotes weddellii. The sequence goes on along the minus strand of NC_138369.1, from coordinate 159,147,977 downwards.
CAGAGTAAAGAGAATAGCTTTTAAAGTAATAACAAGACACTCCACAAATCAATATTATACCCTTCAAAGGAATCTGAATTCACAGGATCAAGAAATTGTGACCCACAAGATTGTTTTCTTTTTATCAACAAAAATACATTTTATTCAACTTGCTATGTTTTTGGTGCTCCATCAAATTCATTTTGTACTATTGGCAACTGTTACACTATAAAGATTAAAACAGTGGCTTTTATTCTATAACTGGAGTTGATGCCACATTCAGCTTTCATTCTTTCCTGTGACCCATCTTATTCTGATATCTTTTTTAAAGTGCACATTCTATGCAAGACAGCTTTGGCAAACATTCCTATTTTCCAATCTTTTGTAGAAGTCAGCAGTAGCTGAATGAGTATTTCTGGAAAATATGTTGTTTCATGATAAGCAAGGTACTGAGTCCCCTTTCAAATAGCAGAATTGAACTTCATTCCTATATTCAATAAATCATCTTGGTTTTTCTATACACATTAATATAGATTATAATATATCATATTATAATATATACAGATAAACATTAATATAGATTAATATTTTATGGACATTAATATAGTATATAATTAATAAAATATAAACATTGATTACAATTATAAGTGATATTCAAGTTTTCAAGAACATGAAGTTTTTCCTGACAACCATGAAAATTAGGAAGCAGGAGAAAAGTGCCAGGGAATCCTGTACCAATGATTTAGAATCGTGATACCTTTTAAAGATAATGTTAAAATGTTATATCAAAGGTAATCATAAAATTTTTTAATATATATGAAACACAAGTGTTGATATTTTTGCTCTATAACCAATGTAGATTTCAAGCTAAAATGCCTATTACATGAATCAGAATATAACATCTAACATTTTAACATAATTTTAGAATACATAAGTTAATTGGCATATATATTATGTAAAGCTCTTTTAATATGCATATTTAATGTGAGATCTAAATCTAAATTATTAAGAATGTAAGAATGTTAATTTCAATTAAGTATGACTGCTTTGTTCAACTCAAGGATATGCTTGGGAAAATATCAGTATATGTAATACTTTTTCAAGTCTATTATTCTTCTTCCCTCTTCTTTTTTTTTGAATTGGAGCACAAACACACTCATCAAGTAATTGGATGACAAAACTCCAGTTAAACCTTAATATATTCATATTTTAATATCAAATTCAGTATAGATATTTGCAAATCATTGATTTTTTTTTAAAGATTTTATTTATTTATCTGAGAGAGAGAATGGGAGACAGAGAGCATGAGAGGGGGAGGATCAGAGGGAGAAGCAGACTCCCCGCTGAGCAGGGAGCCTGATATGGGACTCGATCCTGGGACTCCAGGATCATGACCTGAGCTGAAGGCAGTCACTTAACCAACTGAGCCACCCAGGCGCCCAACAAATCATTGATTTTTTTAATTGTAGATATCGTACAATTCACATTTTCTTCTGATTCGGATAATCAATTACTTTTCTTTGAAGACAGATGCTAAGATAGAGTAAAATCATAAAGAGCTACAAAAAAGTGTACTGTAAATTTCATCCTAAGTAATTAAAGGAAGCTAAAATAGCACAGTATAGCTATCCAATTAATACTTGTTTAATGAAATAATGTAACCTTAGAAATAGAAGGCAAGGATAAGAGCTTCCAACCTCAAACAATATTTTAGAAAGTAAATATGAAATGGAGAGTAGAGCTATGAAATCATTAAATAAATGAGCAGAGCGGGTATTTACTAGTAAATATTTGTATTTACTAAATATCCATAGCATATATTTTATTCTGTATGTGAGCATAGAAACTTGTGTGTGTGTGTGTGTGTGTGTTTGCTCATGCACATGGATCAAATAAATAAAGAAGTAACAAGGCATGCAAAGCTCTATATGGTGAGTTGGAACTGATTTCGGTAATGACACATGCTTCAGGTTTGGGAATACAGATAACTTACCAACTCTGTTCTTATGTTTTCTGCTGACTAAGCATTACATGTAATTGATGAAAACCATACCTCATTTTGTACTGGGTCTGTGAGATTTTGGCTTCTGATCCCTTGGGAGTTGATACTGATTGTGGAAGGATCAAACCGATAAGTCTGAATTCTCTCTACTTTTTTGAAGCATAAAGTGTTTGTTGGCCATTTATTTTTGATGCTAGAAGAACATATTTTAGAAAAGAGAATTATAGGTATTCATCCTTTTTATTAAAAGTCACATAGCATTTTCCCAAAAGTCTGCTTGAAAAAAGGTATGATTTTAATAGTGAAGTAGTTTTGAGAGTTTATACTTTATCCGACCAAGTAAAATTTTGATTTTGTCAGTTTTGGGTTGCCACAGGACCTTTCAGTGGCCTGAGCAGGTCTGCAGGATGCACGTTGGATCCTCAGCAAACACGGTTTGATGTTGTAGGGAATTGCATATCCTTGGCCTTTTGATCATCATTGCTCTTTTAACATGCTGGTGTCTTGGAAAGACTCAGAAAACCATTACCTGGCTAATAAGGCAAGCCAAGGAAAGAATGCTGGAAGGTTGCAGAAGAGGAGACCTTCTTTACTTGGCTTTTGCTCAGCTCTGGAAATGACAGTTTGTGTCCCTATAGGGTAGTTAAAGCAGGAAGGACTTTCATAGAAGTTGACTGTGCTGCAGACACTTAAAGAATATAATGTTCTGGAGAATGGAGGTTTGCACAGGGAAGGCATAGAGTCCTGTAAGTGTTCCACTCTGAGCCAGGCATAGAAATGCCTTTATTCCTGGATTCTGCACTTCAAGTGGTTAGGAACATTGTTAGGTTAAAATCTGGATCTTGCTGCTTAACATCTTTGTGACTTTGAGGAAGTTATTTAAACATTCTTGGATTCAGTGCCCTTATATATAAAGTGGGGATAATAATGCATACTTCCTGGGTTGTTTGTCAGGATTCAATTAATCCATTCATTCAAAATCCTTAGAGCAAGTTTAAAAAGCTTCAGAAAACATTCAATGCATTGGAATCATCATCATCATATCATCATCATCATCATCATCACTATTATCGCAATAAAGCTGGTAAAACAACAACAGCTATACAGAATCTGGTCTCTTTGACTAATCACCAAAAGCAATCAATTCAGCCAACATTATTTGTGAAACAAGGAAATAAAAGCTTACCTCTCGTCAACAACAATTGCTACTATACTGCTTCTACTAAAATGAAACAGAAACAAAATAAACAAGAAACTTACTTAAAATGGGAATCTCCTAAGCAAACACTTGCATTTGCTGTGATCAGTGCTAAAAATTTAAGTGTGATAAATTATGAATAAAGAGTCAATCCTGAAACATTGCATTGTCATTCTCAAAGAATTGTATAAATATACACATTCTTGGAGACTTATGTTTGATAATTCCTTATTTCTGAAACAAAAATAAAACAAGCTAAAACAGCAAGAAAACACAAATCAAAACGTAAATTTTATCCAAAACCAGTTCAGATCATTCTAGGCTAAGTGTGGCATTAGCAAAAAAGTGCTGAGATTCTAGGGTGGTCTTGCTTAAAAGAGGTCTTTGTCAGGTGTAAACAACAGGCATAAAGGTAGGTCAAGAGACACATAGGCCAGTAAGCGGTGGATAGATCTCTTAGAGACAGAGGAAATGAGAGTAAGAGAGCACCAAGTGCAGCCTTGAGCTTGTAGAGGAGCACAGATTTTCCCTTCTTCTCTTCTGGGTTCTTTGGTCTAATAATTAAGTTGACGTAAGAGAGGACAACAGGAGAAAAATAAATTTAATTTCAGACATAGAAGAGCTCATAAAAATATGAGACTCTCTGAAGTGACCAAACAGGAAGATTTTATACTTTTTAAACAAAGAAACAATTACTTGTGAAGGACTGACAAAAGCGTTTTGGCTTGGAGTAGGGAATAAAGAAGAAGTAACAGGGCGCCTGGGTGGCTCAGTTGGTTAAGGGACTGCCTTCGGCTCAGGTCATGATCCTGGAGTCCCAGGATCGAGTCCCGCGTCAGGCTCCCTGCTTGGCAGGGAGTCTGCTTCTCCCTCTGACCCTCCTCCCTCTCATGCTCTCTGTCTCTCATTCTCTCTCTCTCAAATAAATAAATAAAATCTTAAAAAAAAAAAACAAAACAAGAAGTAACAAAGTTTGTTTACATAGACTTCTTGGCTCTGAACACCTTATCTCTGGTGATAAGGATGCCTTTTACCCTCTAGGTACAGGGAGGGTAGCCATCACATGGTGAATTTTTTTCTGCTTTCAGAGGAAAATAAGGAGAGTAAAAAAAAAAAAAAAAAGGACGGTCAGAGTGTCCTTCTTATGTCAATTTAATCCTTAAGTAATTTTTTTTTTCCTTTAAGTAACTTTAATTCAAAATTATTCAATATGCCAAAGTGGCATATTTTAGGGCAGCTTGCACTGAACCTCATCAAGCTCTATTAAAATAGTATAAAAGCAGTTTGCTTTCTGACCTTTATTCTACTTTCTATCTCATGGTTACTACCTATTTACCTGGTATATAATCTTATTCAGTGATTAAAACAAGGTATCTACTTTAACCACACTCGTTTAAGAATTGTTCCACCATAAATTTTGGAATTGTGTAGGTTTTTTGATAAGTTATAGTATTTTATGAGAGCATAGCGATATACATTTAAGTCTACTAAGCTGATCACTGTTAAAAATTAAAAAATAATGATAGAAAATAAAAATTCTCAAATAATCTTCTTGTTTGCAACATCATTGGTGTTGCAGGATTTCCTTCTCCTTTGGTGCCCACAGTTCTCAGTCATGCCGCTTAGGAGAATGAAGAGGTAGACCAGAGGAAGAGTGGTGGGCAGCAGAGCCAAGTTTATTGAGTGATGGTACAAAGCTCCCTAAGAGGAAGGGGACCCCAGAGGGTTGCCATGGGAGTTTCTAAGTCTAGGGGTTTTTATGGACTTACAGGCAGGCTGTTTTGATCTGATTAACCCTCCCTGCACCTGTCATCCAATAGGGTTCTATCACGTGGGAAAGGGTGGAGGACTCCTTCCAGGGTGGTGTAAAATACTTTTAAGGATAGTTTCCTGTTGGGGGGGGAAAGGGGGGAAGCCTTTTTCCTGCCTGCCTTTCTTCCAACTGTCCTTCATCAATTGGTTATCTATTAGTGATTTAACTTTAATAATATAATGGAAGAACCAAATAACACACAAACCAAATATCTGAAAATTTTAAATGAAGAGAGTAGTTTTGAACTTATTGTACTTCTATATTCTATTAAAAACTACATCAGTAGAACTATCAACATTTACAAGTGCAAAATTTAGGTATAGTTATAAGAAAATATGAAATTGCAGATTATCAGAAAAATACTATAGTAATATTCTAAGCACTTCATGTACAAGACTGTGGAATAATTTTTGTTTTATGGTAAATAATTTTTTAATAAAATGTTTCACACATAAAAGTGTACACATATAAACTTTTACCCACCAGCTAAGTTAAATGATTGACTAATAACCATACCAATGAATTTCCTCATGCTTTTCTTCATTGATGTTCCATTCTTCCCAAGTTTAACCACTCTTTTAAATTTTTCCCTATCACGTACTTTCTTTTTTTATTATGGACATATTTAGACTTTTTATGGTTTAAATTTTATATAAAAAATTTCATATTGTATGTATTCTTCAACACATATTTTTTCTATAATATTTCACTTTAGAGATTTTTTCCATTCATTTATTCATTAATTGATTTTCACTGCTGTATATTATTTTATTTAATGAAGATAAGAACTTACCACAGTTTACTTATCCATTCCTTCTTGTCTTGGATGAATATCTGAGTTGTTTTCAGTTTTTTTTTTCTTTTCTTTTAAAAACTGTTTCTCTGAAAAGTCTTCTAAATGGTGAAACTGTACAGTAATTTTCAGAAATGATATTGCTAGATTAAAGAATATGCAAATATTTAAATATATAGGATAAAGTCAAATTGTTTTTCAAGGAAATAAAACTAGTTTATAGATAGCAGCTACCTATCACAGGATATGACTTTTCTTTTTATGTTATAATCTTTGATAAATATGTTTTAAATCTCAATGTAGTGGAATTTATTGATCATCTTCCTTTCCCTTCAGGACAAGATTATTTATCCAGGTGAATACAAATGTTTTCCTATATTCCCTGATAAAAGCTTTATTTCTTTGCAACCATGCTAGCCAGTGCAGACAAGAAACAATACGCTGAATTTTCCAAAACAAAAGCAGTATCTGTTAAGTGTGCGGGTAGAGGAAGCAGGAAGGGAGAGTGTATAGATTTACTGACAGCAGGAAGGAGAATCACAGACATGGCCTATTTGTTAACGTTTGGAAGTGCATGTCCTGTGGCTTTAAGCAAATAAATAAAACTTAATCATGGATATTTTGGTAAATAACATGTTCATCCTTGTTTTATGAGGTTGGGCTATGAAGTAGTAAAATCTATCAAATGAATAATAGCGCAGGAAAGTATTGATCTTTTGGCAGCTTCGCATTGTTAAGAGCCATTTATTTGAGAGATCCCCCCACTTCCTTCCCTCCAGAGGAGAGAGAATGTATTTTTTTTTAATTATGTGGAACATGGACTTTTTTTGTAACTGAAAATACCCTTTAAGAAACACTTCACTATTTTACAGGTTTGTTCCTATGTTTTGGACAGAGAACATTTTTGATAAACTGGATACATTAAGATTGTATAAATGAACAACATTTTCTCTTAGACTTAAGATTGGGTATGTTACTCTGAAAAAGTCTCTGCTGTGAGTAATACACACATTGATTTTGTGTGTCACATTTGTAATCACATTTTAAGGTCAATTGAAGACATCCTAAATTGTATTAATGATGTTAAAAAGAAAACCACAGGCCCCAAATGGCAATACTTAAGTTAAGGCCCCAAGTCAGTAAACCAAGACATAATACCTAACCTAACTGCCATTTCAATCCCCACCAGGCGTGTAAACTTTAACCTGTCAACATAGAATTTCCTGGTCAATTATAGGAAATTACTGATAGACTCCTTCTGCTCCATTTAGGAGGGCAAACTTGCCCAAACAAATTCCTTGCTGATAAATTCCTTTCTTTCTTGTCTCTTTTCTTTCTTTCTTTTTTTCCCTTTCTTTCTATGCCCTCTCTCTGCCTTTAAAAAACCTTTCTTTCGTTTAGTTCAGTGTAACTCCCTTCTATTTGCTAGATAGGATGCTGACAGATCCATGGATCTTTTAATAAAGCCAACTAGATATGCAAATTTATTCTGTTGAATTTTGTTTTTTAACAATGATAATGTTTAAAACAAGTATTGTGACCAATGTTCATGTGAAAACTTGTGTTGTATGGAGTTAATTTTCTTTATGAGGAGCTGTTGGTTGAAGGAATCTTTTTTTTTCTTCTATTTGATATTTTATGTGCATCCTTGATATGGTGCTCACCAGACTGCAAGAAACAAAGCTCACTAGTATTTCAGGTGTGATTCCATACCTGGAGATGCAACATAGACAAATTCAAGGTAGCTAATTAATTTGGAAGTCATTTTGCAGGGTGGTTAATTTGAGGGATATGCCCTTAGTCAGTAAACCTCCCATAAACTAGCAGAGATCATGGGGTATCTGATCCCCAAGAAAAAAGGAGAATAGAAAGCATAAGGTACTAAGGGGAGGAGACGCCATCTGGAAAGTGGAGGGGGTTAGATATGGGTAGGGGAGCAATGAGGCAGGGCATCTGAGCAAGCTACGGAATATGAAATCAAGGCAGGACAGTGGGGCTTGTGGGTGTCCATTTCTTAACTGAGAGGGTGTCCCAGTGCATCCTTGTCCATGTGGAATGCTCATTGCAGCTGGGATATGAGAACAGGCTTTCAAAGCTTGGCTGTCATTATCACCAGCAGTATGTTTGTGGGCAAGGTACTTAAAAATTTTAGTGTTATAGTTGTTTTAGCTGGTAAGTAGCGATTGCAATGCCCCAGGGTTGCAATGATAAAGGAGATAGGTAATGGAGTCAAAGTACCTTGAATACTCTCTTTTGCATAATAAAGATTATTATTAAAAAGTGGGAGGCTAGGTGTGAGAAGAGGAGGAATTGGCAAATGTATTGAGTAAAGACTTGGATTCAGAAAATCTCCAAGTTTCCCAGAAAACACAACAAACAAAACCTGGGACAATAAGGCTCGCTTATTCATATCTAGTATGTAGCAGGTGTCCTTTTTCTCCAATATGGAATAAAAATCATCTCTTTCAGTACATTTATGTCTTCCTCATTCATTTGTCTCTAGCACTACTCTCACCCCCCAAATAGTAACAGTTCCAGAGGTAGGCCATACCTATGACTAAAGTTGGGGTTCCTAAATCAATCTCCTTGGATAAGGATTACTGTGATAGTCTTAGTTTAATGAGGGCAAGCTCAGCAGTTATGATGGAATGAGTCTCAGGTAGTTCCTAGAACAGAGGTACACAAATTAAGGTTCTGTTGAGAGTAACAGAGGGAGGGAAAGCAGGCCAGGTAACAAACCATGCTCACTGTCCTATATTTAGTGTAGGTATCTGGAAAAGTGATTTTTCCCCCAAGTCATTCATGTGGTTCTGATATCATTTTACCACACTATAATTAACTATTATGTTTTACATGGTAGATTTACTACAAATCTTTTTTTTTTTTAAAGAGATAATGTAGGAAAAATAAATACCATTTAGTATAAATGAAATGAAAGTGTAATAAAATCTCTTTAATTCAATTTAAATGATCTATTTCTTATCATTTTACTATCCAGAAATATAACCTTATTACTACTGAACAGAGTTATATGCTTTTTATTTAGCTGAAGTTGGCGTTCATTTAATTTTCAAATAGTAAATGTGTGTTGGTGCAGATTTTTTGTGTTTTGTTCTGTTTTGATTTTTCTGATACTAGCAAATAAACAACTGAGTGGTTGAAACATAAATCATTGGCAAACTTTTGGATGAAAAAGTCTCAAATGAAAATTTGTATTCATTGGTTCTGTATTTTTCATGTAATTTCATATTTAAAATACAGAAAAATTAAATTTTGTATTTTAGTAATTACGTAGGCTCACTATTTTTTGAGACACACATAATATTATTGGTATTTTCCCAAATAATTAAAAATTCTGTCATCACCCCTTTTAAAATTATTCATTTTACTTAGTGTATATGATTTATGGACACTGAAATTTAAATATAGAAGCTTAGATCTAACACTTGAGCTTCTGGAGTCTATACATAGCCACTTTGCTTTTGTTTTCTAAGATCCTTTGATTCTCACTTTTGGTTGCTGAAGAAACTATTAATGTTTTGAATCAGATCACCTTGCAGATAAGAAAAATCAGGACAGAAGTAATTTTCCCAGAGAGGAGCTGCTCTGAGATTACATTATTTCCTTAAAGACTCAAAAAAAGTTATTCGTTTCTTTGCTCAACTCTTAAAACTTTCAAAAATATGGTTTTAAAGGTTAAAAAATTGCATTTTGGGAAAAGACTACATATGTATCTGTGTGTTTATATGTGTGTGTGTGCATCGGTATATATGTATATAATATATATGACATCTTTTTGAGTTGACAATACTCCTCACTTTAATATCTTTTTTTTCAGAAAACTATGGAAAGTTATGCAATGTATGGGATATACAACCTATTATATGCTATTTCTGATTATGGGGATCAACATTTGCCAGAGTGATAGATGTTTTAGCTGGTCTGGCTTTACCATAGTCAGGAAATTCTGGCCAATTAAGGAGGAAAAGGGAGAACCATCACTCAAATCAAAATTGACATCCAACCCACCTCCACCATTAAAAAAACACAGAAAAATCATATCTGTCCATCTGGTCCCTTTTTGAAATGCATCAAGTGCTTTGATTAATTTTTCCTGTGTACACCGTACTAACTAATGAGTATCAGAAAAGATTTTACAGTAAATTGCCTTTTAAGACAAGATCTATTTTAATGAGAGCACTTAACCTAGACCCACTAGGGGAACTGAACAAATGGAAGTTCTGATATCCTTTCCCCTGTGACCTGAGAGAGTTGATAAATTTCCCATGACAGAGAGGTATTTTTCATTGAAAGCTAAGCTTTGGAATGCCCTCTTGCAGGCATAATACATCATTCAGGTATATTTCTAGGGTACTATATAGTAATTGGGTTGATTAATCACTCAAAAATTATTCTAGAGGTCCACTTTGTGCCCATAATTTTGCTAAGTGAAGTACTCATAATCAGAACAGAGTAGAGAGCATATTGGTCAATGTAATTGTTTCAATAATACAATGTCACAAGTAGTATAACAAGCAGTGTGTAAAATGTTAGGGCAACACTGACTGATTCAATGTGATCTCCATTTAAAGAATGTAACATTTACAGAGCTAGAGGAACACCTAGGGCCTTGGAGTTGTGGGTGACCTAAGAGTGTGTTTAGTGGTAAAACAAGAGCTGCACAGATAGGTCAACACAGGCACCAATTATAAAGAGGTAGGCAGAAAAGTGAGATTTATTTGTTAGACTGAGACAAAAGCTGGAAACACCTGACAAGAACAATAAATTTTAAGAGAGTAATACAAGTTGTAATTACCTCCTGAGGATCTAGAATATATACATAAGTGCTTTGTATTGCAATTTCTGTCAAACACAGCTGTATAGGGTGGAGATGAGTAGGGCATAAGGAAAATAATTTAATGTGAAATGACAAGGACATAATCCTTCAGACTGCCACATCTACTCAAGACCTACCTAGTTCATTTTATCCTTTTTTCTATATTTATTCTATATATTGCATTTCCATCTGTAATCTATGCTCAATATTCTACATGTACTGTGTATTTTGTATTCTAATCCAAGTTCCAATCTTCTAGATTCAGAACCTACTGTGTCCCTCAAATCCTTCTTTTGTCAGGATATTTACAGTAACTAAAGATATATTCTATCTTTTCCAACTCTCCTTACCAACATTTTCCAGTAACATACTTTCCCTTTTGCCTCTTTATGATTTTATGCATTATAAAAGTACTAGATCCCATGCAGTGTGCGTGCAGCCAAATGGAAAAGCAAAGGGTTGCCTTTAAAATTTCAAGGCCAAGTATGTAGCACTGACTATTCATTTGATATTTGCAAAGTACTTTGACAATAAATGCATTTCATGTTATTTCTACTTTTCCTATTTAATGATTTTCTGAAGAGAATTGTTGATAAAAGGGCAAGTAAATGTTAAAAATGTATGCATATTTTACAAATTCTTGTAAAGTAAAAGAATGAGTCAGCATTATGATTTCTGAAGCTGCATTTGGCATAGTAAATCAAACCTGTCTAAAGACCTGTCAGGAGGAATAAAAAAGATGATATGAAAAATACTTAAAATGAAAAATAAATTACAAAGCTTTAGATTACACATTTGTTTTCAAGAGAATGTTCATACAATGTTGAATGTTCAACAAATAATCCAATGTAAGACATTATACTAGACTCAGAGAAATAATTTTTTAAAGTATTAAAAAAACAGTTTATTTAATTTCCCTCTGAAGAAGCAATCAAGGCTATTTGGCTTTACTTCCATTTTTTAAAGATTTATTTATTTATTTATTTATTTATTTATTTATTTATTTATTGAGAGAGATAGAGCGTGTGAGGGGAAGAGGGAGAGGGAGAGATAATCTGAAGCAGATTCCCCGCTGATCATTGAGCCCCACATGGGGCTCAATCCCAGGACCCAGAGATCATGACCTGAGCTGAAATCAAGAGTTGGATGCTTAACTGACTGAGCCACCCAGGCACCCCGCTTTACTTTCATTTTAAAAACACATAATCTTTAAAATCATTGGCTAATTCTTTGTCAGTGTTCTTAACTTGCTTAATTAATTGCTCTTCAACCATGAATTTTTTGGTTGTTTTTTGTTTGCTTGTTTGTTTTTCTCTCCTTTCTAAGGCACTGAAGAAGAAAATCACATGCCTTGCTTATTTATTGATGCCTTTATACATCCATTAGCCCAGCTTGATGCAAACTCTTAGAATAGGAGGGCTGAAATGAATGACAAGCAACGTAGAGTGACTTTCAGGTAAAAGTAAGGACTTACACCTTGTTTGTAAATGGTATACTTAAAGGAAAATGAATAGTCCAGATTCAACAAGACAGATGATACAAAGTGGAATTATATTGTACTGTATGCTATAATGTTGGTTTTGATAAAGACAGTAAAAGTCTTTTGGTTTAAATGCCAACCAGGCAGGTAGGTCTCAGGGGAGCATAATCTCTCATCCCTTTAAATACGGATCAATTATGTATTTGTTTATGTATTCTTTGCCTGAGAATGTGATCTGCTCAGACCCTTTACTACCCACACATGCGGGTTGGGCTGGGAGGAGATGATAATCTCTCCCTAGCCATTTGGATTAGTTGCATTAATACTGATTATCAAAAGGTTGGTGAAGTTGTGACTAGATCACTCTCAAATCCAACACTATGAAAGAATTTCCTCTACAATTAATTTGAGAGAAGAAATATCAGTCTCTGTTTGTACACTTACAAATGACATAAAAGCTATTTTTACAAGTTGCCCATCACATTTTTGGAAGGATATTATCATTGGAAAAAGAGAAAATTGGGAGTTGTAAAGAAAAGACATTAAATTGTTGGTAGAACAGAAATATTTCTGCAAAACAGCTTAAAAAGATAAAATAATAAAGATCCAAGGACTTTGGAACTGCACTTTTAAATATTCAGTATGGTTGAAGGATTGAGCTAGGTAAGCATACCTTATTATATTCTGTCCTAGTCTATCAAGAAATGTTCTTATTTTAAGCTAAATCTCAGTGTCCAAATCCAATATTCAAAGTATGAGAAAAAAGACTATAGAAATCCCTTTCATTCATATAGATGCTTTCCCACTTGGTATTGCTGCAATAACTTTCCTAATAGATGATAACCTGAAGTTTTTCCATTCATGCAGACATGTAGCTGTGTGATAGGGGAACCATCAGTTACAATAATTATCAGTTTTTAATTCATACTGAGACAAAAAATTACCAATATCTTAGTTTGTTCTTTGGAGTCTACAAAATAAATTTCATTTGTCTTCTACCTGACAGTTTTTAAATATTTCAACAGAGTTGTTGTGAGTTCTCTGTCTTTTCTTCTTTAGGCAGAGCATGTATCTTCCTAATTCTAATAACATTTCCACTGATGACCTTTAGCTTATCATTCAATTTTTAAAGTAGCCCCCAATTTAAAACAATTCTCCAGATACCGTCTGGCCAGTATAGAGTAAAGTGAAGTTATTTTTTCTCTACACAGGAATTCTCTTACCTCTCTTTGTGGGCAGCTTAATTTCACAATGATGCTTAAGGAGCTTAAAGTCAATTGAAATCCTACAGCTAACAAAACAAAACAAAACACAAATTGCTGTTCAGGCAGCTTTTCCTCACCTGTAGTTGTGTAGCTAATGTTTCTCTTATCCATGTGGAGGTTTTCATATTTATCCTTATTAGTTATCACTGTTGTTATTCGTGGCTTATCCTTGTACTTTACTGAGAACTATCTGGACAATGATTCCATGCTTCATTTAGCACACTGACAGTAAACAGGGTTTGATCACCTTGAAAGGCTGAGTTTCATGAACAATTTCAGGGATGCAATAGGCAGGCTGAGCTGAAGTATAGAAAAACCGGAGGCAAGAGGGCCTGTTAGAAAATCATTGTAGGAGTCCAAGTATTAGATGAAATAGTCCTAGACTAACATGGTAGTCTAAGAAGTAAGACTAAAAAAGGACAGTAAAACAGCAAGTTAATAGCACTGAGTGACTTACTAGATATACGTAGTAAGGAAAAGGGATAAGTCAAAAAGTGACTCTAAGGTTTTGACTTTGGGTTTTGGAACCTGATGGTAAATTTAACAGATAGTAAATTTGACTAAAGGGAAAGGTGGTTGAGAAGAGGATGAAGATTTTGATTTAGATATAATGCTTTTGAAGTGGTGATGAAACAGTTAAAAATTCCCATGGTACAGAAAGGAGATGGGAGAAGGCTTTTCTGAATCATCAAACTAAGGTGAATATTAATGATAGATACTTGATAATCATCTATGCAGATATGGTAGCTGAAGCCCAGAGAAGCGCTCGGAATTTTCTAAGAGCCATAAATTTTCAAAAAATTGTAAGTTCAGAAAAAAAAAATTATAAGCTTAGGGATGCTAGAAATTGTATACCAACCTAAGGAGGAAAATCTTAAGGAAGCTCTATGGAAACACACAGAAGAGTTAACATACGTATAAAGAGATGAACTGATATAGAACAGAACATATTGAACTTGTTTTTCAAGTGTTTTGTTAATGGAGTCCTCTGATATTAATTTTGAAAGATTCAAGATAAATTGTATCTCTTTTTGTTACTTAAATCTCCATTAACTTATTTTAAAAAAAAGGTGACATATTTGCCCTTACCTATTACTAGGATATTTTATTTTTAAGACTTTATCTTTAGAAAGCTAAGTATAATACTATGCTCCTTAAAATAAGCATTAATTTTGGCTTTTTTTTTTTTTTTTACTTTTAGTCCTGACACTTAAATAATCTGGATAAAGTATAAAGTTAGCTGGCCTGATTATACTCATATAACCATGGCTTATTTTAGAGCTAGTCCACATTTTGTATCTCTTCCTTTGATTTCATTTATCATGATTTATATATGCATCGAATCACTATTTATAAGCTATTCATTGTGTTAGAGGAAGAAGGGAGTTTAGAGAAAAGAGTTTGTAGAGTATTATTATTGCTAAGTCCTTCTATCTTTTCTTATCCCTGTTTTCTGCTTTAGAAATGATCAGCACACCTCACGTGTAGAATAAGAAAATGACTCTCATGCAAAGACAAAAATACAATCTCCGGCTATAGGTTGATACTTCCCGATCTTCACAAAACTATTTTCCTATATTTTTTTCCCAAAAGATCTTAATATTCAACACATGATGTGTTGAAAATTTAGGAAAATAAGCAGTTGCTTGGGATTTTTTTTATGATGTCATCTTATTGCTGAGTAACAGAAACACCAAATTAAAAAAAAAAAAAACATATGAGGGATATATGTATGGATGTAGAAAGTCATGAAAAATTGATTTAGTGTCAAAAATAATTAGATCTAATATAATTATTTCAAATGGATTGATTTTAATAGAGATTTAAACAGTAATATAAAAAGTATAACTCAAAATTGGTAAGTCCCAGCTGTCATTTAATAAATATAAATGAAGATAATACTAGCCTTAAAAAACAGTACAGATGAGTTTGAAACTTTGCTTTATATGGAATTTTATGCCACTCTGGGAAATTTTGTAGATTTTTTACAAAAGAGTAAAAATATGAGGGACTACATAAACTGTTCAGTATAGCCAGTTTAATAATAAGACCAATATTTCAAAAAATCCTATTGAAGTGAACATTCTCAAAAGATAATAAGGAATCAATATGAAGTTTACATCATGTAAGAGTTATACTTACAAAAACTTCACATCAGTGATTGAAGACTATTCTTAGAAAGTTTTTAGAATGGGGTGCCTGGGTGGCAGAATCAGTTAAGCGTCTGACTCTTGGTTTCAGCTCAGGTCATGATCTCATAGGTCATGAGATCAAGCCCCATGTTATTCTCCACACTTAGTGTGGAGTCTGCTTGAAATTCTCTCCCTTTCCCTGTGCATCTCCCATTTCTGGTCTCTCTCTCTCTCTTTCTCTAAAATAAATAAGGAAGTCTTAAAAAAAGTTTTTAGAATAATTTCTACTATTTCTTCAAAATTAGACATAGTATATTAATATCCTTATATATTAATAGATTATTTATATCTAAATCCCTAATATCTAAATCCCTTTATGCCTCACCACTTTGCGTTTACTATAGTAGCAGGAACAGTGATTCAAGCCCTTTTTCTTTGATAAAGTGATTAGTAACTTTATAGTTTATTTTTCATATTTCCCATGGGACTGATAATGATTATTTTACTGGTAAATAAAATCACTTAAGTGAACATATTTTTATTTCACACTGATAATTTAAGTGAAATTTAGGAACAGATCCTGCAGTGTCTAAATTTTTGTGATAATCATGTGTTTACTGAAATTTCATGTTATACCATCTAAAATATAGTTAATTTTAGTATTATTCATTATTTTTCAAAACTATGAAAATACCCTTTGATGTTTATCATTTAAAATAATAAGATAATGGGAAAAAGATTGTCTTTCCAATAAATAATGCTGGGAAACTGGATATCCATATGGAAAAGAATGAAGTTGGACTCTTACATTGCAACATATACAAAAATTAATTCAAAATGGATCAAAGACCAAAACATAGGGGTAAAACTATAAAACTATTAGAAGAAAACATATTGAAAAAGTTTCATGACATTGTATTTGGCAATGATTTCTTGGATATGACACAAAGCACAGACAACAACCTAACAGATAAATAGAAGTTCATTAAAATTAAAAAGTTTTGTACATCAAAAAATAAAATCAAGAGAATGAGAAGACAGCTCACAGAATGGGAGACAATATTTGTAAAGCACATATCTGGTAAAAGATTAATGTCCAGAATGTAAAGAACTTCTACAACTCAACAACAACAAAAAATCCATTTCAAAAATGGGCAAAGGACTTGAATGGACATGTCTCTAAAGAAAATATACAATGGCCAATAAACACAAGAAATGATGATCAAACATCACAAGCCTTTAGGGAAAATGTAATTCAAAACCACAATGAGAGGGGTGCCTGGGTGGCTCAGATGGTTAAGCGTTTGCCTTCGGCTCAGGTCATAGAGCCCACATAGAGCCGGCATTGGGCTCCCTGCTCCGCGGGGAGTCTGCTTCTCCCCCTGCTCATGCTCTCTTTCTCTGTATCTCTGTGTCTCAAATGAATAAATAAAAAAATCTTAAAAAAAAAAACACAATGAGATACTACTTCACACTCACTAGGGATGGCTATTAAATAACAACAAACAAAAACAAACAAACAAAAAACCCCAGAAAATACCAAGTTTTTCTGAGGATATGGAATAATTAGAATCCTTGTGTATTGCTGTCAAAACCACTTTGGCAATTCCTCAGAAAGCTAAATATGGAATTAACACATAATATAGCAATTCTACTTCTAGGTATGTACCAAAAGAATTGAAAGCAGAGACTCAAACAGATACTTGCACACCAATGTTCATTCACAACAGCTGAAAGATGGAAACAACCCAAATGCCTACCAACTGATTAATAAATAAACAAAATATGGTGTATTTATAACAACGGAGTATTATTTAGCCTTAGAAAGAAATTCTGACACATGCTACAACGTAGATGAAACTTGATAACATTATTCTAAGGGAAATAAGCCAGACACATAAAGACAAATATTGTACGATCTTACCTCTATGCAGTATCAAGAAGCAACAAATTCACAGAGACAGAAAGTAGTCTAAAGATTACCAGGGCCTAGTGGGAGGAGGTAATGGAGTTTATTTTTTATTGGGTTCAGAATTTTTTTTGGGATGATGAAAACGTTCTAGAGGTGAGTAGTGGTAACTGTTGCACAACAGTGTGAATGTACTTAATGCCTCTAAGCTGTGCACTTAAATGCACATCATTTTAATTATTTAAAATGATACATTTCATTTATACGTATTTTACCTCATAACAAACAAATATGAAGACTGTTTTACAACCTAGACTACAGATTCTATCAACTCTGTTCTGGCCAGAGAAGAAAAGTAAGAGGGTGAATTCACCCAAAGACACCCAGAGAAGCCTTTTTCTAACGCAAGGAGGAAACACAAAGGTATAACTTGGAGCCACACTCATTTGATCCAAGGAAGTTTCCAGGTCACCCTGACTCCTGCAGCATTTCCCTTTCCCCACCCCACCCCCTTCTGGCCAGTATACTTTCTTGAACTACCTTTTTGGGCTGAAATTACTTGCCCTGTGTTCTTGTTACTTGAGACTAAGAAGACTGGACTAAATCCTCTCCAGCCTCTTCCTTTCTATCCCCAGAAATGGTCAAATATCTTCAGACACAGGTTATAAACTTGAGGATTCCTCTTGACATAAATAACTGAGTTGTAAATGATAACAAGAAAAAGATCAATAAAACAGTGATCACTTTAGGTACGTGGACACTCTCTCCCTTCACCATTAAGCCTGGCCGGAGCTTCTATTCACCACATCCATGGCGTTAGGTGGGTGGTGGGAGTCATGCCACCCACTCAGCTATAGCCTGAGCCCTGGCAGTCCCTCAGGGTCTCCAGACTAGCCTCAACTAATAGTTCTCTTATTTCCCTCAATGTTGGTAAGTGTTCTAGGGTTGAGTTGCTCATGGCAGAATCCCAGTGACAGACAAGGAGCCTCTGAGCCTCAGTCTGCCAGAGAGATACTAGGAGAGTGAGATGTGGTATTAAGAAATAAAATATAGCACATGTAGCCAAAAGAAGGATGTCTCTCTCTTTTTTTTTAATTTTATTTTATTATGTTAGTCGCCATACGTCATTAGTTTTTGATGTAGTGATGCACTATTCATTGTTTTCGTATAACACCCAGTGCTCCATGCAGTAGGTGCCCTCCTAAATACCCATCACCAGGCTAACCCATCGCCCCACCCCCCTCCCCTCTAAAACCCTCAGTTTGTTTCTCAGAGTTCATAGTCTCTCCTGGTTTATCTCTCCCTCTGATCCCCTCCTTCATTTTTCCCTTCCTTCTCCTAATGTCCTCCATGCTATTCCTTATGTTCCACAAATAAGTGAAATCATATGATAATTGACTTTCTCTGCTTGACTTATTTCACTTAGCATAATCTCCTCCAGTCCCAACCATATTGATGTAAAAGTTGG